>NW_020664404.1:11276431-11500934 GCF_002925995.2 Terrapene triunguis
TTTTGTCTACACTACTTGATTTGACTCTGTCTTTTTGCACAAGTTTGTGGTAGCAGATGCAACTTCACTGAAACCACATACAAATCAGTGGTAACAGTTAGCCAAGCATTTAAAAGACTGATCCCGTTTTTTAGTCAGCCAGCCAATAGAGAGGGAAGCAACTACTTTACAAGCATGTTGTATTTATGGCCACCTGCCAACCTGAAGTGGGAAGAATCTGAGACTATAACTCAGAATCACTTCTGTGGCTGCCACTAGACTACTAGGCTGAACTAGATTATTCATGGCACTTTGTTCCCCTATTCTGTCAAATTCAGGGGATTGTGGTATCTGTCCTCACCACAGATATCTGGTACAATGGTATTTATCAGCCCTTCTATGCTTGGGTCCTCAGTGCTATTTCCTACTAGCTGTTTTGCTGCTTTTGTACATTACTACTGCAGCTACTGGATACATCTTAGTCTCTAGAAACATGTCCTTCATTTGAAACATTTGTGTATGTTCCCTCCTGAGAGAGAGAGAGAGAGAGATTCTGGATTCCGTGCAAGCAAATGAACATTACACCTATGGTTCCTTGCAGTAGAGAGCACATTTCTATTTCTGAGTTTTGATTCACACTAAACAAGTCAGTACACAAAGGAGCCGTAAAGGTCACAAAATAGAAATGCTGAAGCAAAACACATTCCTGTTTAATGGGATTGCTGAAATGAGAGAGAGAGAACCTTGTGGTTCCAGTCTGACTAGCTAGTTCCTTTTATGGCTGTATGGATTTAATTTTTTCCAGTCCTGCATTGACCTATATGTATATGTTTGATGTTATTCTTTTCATAAAGTGTTCTTAATGCTGAGTACTTAAGCATAAGAAGATGTCATTTAGTCTTGAAAGGTTATAAATAAAAAGAAGCTATAGGAAATTGTGTGAAGTAATCCTATAAGAATTTACGAAAGATTTCTGTGGGTGCATTTGACAGGGAAACATTGGTGAGGACATTATCTAGAGCTGTTCTTCTGTTCAGGGACAAGTAGAGGCAGGGGAGTTGTTAATTAATATTGTGGTAGCACCTAGAGGCCTCAGCCCCAGTATGCCTGTGGCTTCATCCCTGAAACTTGAGGTTTAGACCTTCAGGACATGTGGTAACTTCCCATTTCCTGCTGAAATTTAACACTTTAACTGTGTTTCTGAATTTACGAAGAGCATCTAGCCCTCTTGCCTGTGGAACTATGTTAATATCCCTTTGGATGGCTTTTCAGTGTGCTTTGAATACCCACACTTCAGTACTGAAAGCATAAACAGACCCCTGCCACTTGAGTTAAAGGATTAAATCCATTAGCTGGTAGAAGCAGCAGGCTATTATCCTCTGAGCAGCCACTGAAGGGGGACACTCCCTGCACAAACATGTTGTACTGCCACATGAGCAACTTGGATTCAGGAGCCAACACTGCAAGATTGCTTCTCTTGCTGCTGGAGTTCAGCCATGTTATTGAGATGATTTTTGGGAGGGGCCGGCTGTTCTTTCAGCTTCTCTTCTGGTTAATTGGTGAAGTAGCATTGACTGGGGGAATATTTGCCTGAGTCATGTCAGTCAGGGAAGATAAGGCCAGTGTGAAAGAAACAAGGTTGCAAAGGGGGGTGAGGTTCATGTGGAGGACTGTTGCTTTACATGTAAAGTAAAGCATGTAAAGTATATGCAAATAGTGCTTTACATCTGCATAATATTTCACACACTCCCATTTTATGGCTAGGGAAACTCAGGCATAGAGGATAAAGCTACAGAGGGAGTCTGTCTCCAAGCAGGGCTTAGAACTTGGAGATTCCTTGATCGGTGTCAGAAATATACTATACTGTCTCAGTCAGAACAACGGATGAAAGGAGGTCCCCGGGTAACTGAAGGAGAGTGAGAAAGGCAACAAACTCCTTTGAATCTGTTCTAGGCTTAGGGCAGGCTCTGGCAGAAGACTGATACCATAATTTTCATGCAGTACGTCAGGCTACGTTAGCTGTTTTTGATCCTCTCCCATTAGTGCCCGTTTTGCTAAATTGCCCGGTGGTCGCAGGAACAGCTGGTTTACTTACAATTGTGACTAGTACTCTCATTCAGAAGGAGGGGAGGGAGCGTGAAGATGCAAGATGCCCTTGGAGAAGGGCATTTCTATATCCACGGCATTTTACTGCAGGTTTGAAGGTCAGATGTGGCAAATGCCCTGATAAAGTGTAATCTGCACATTCCTAGTCACTTATGCTTCTTGGTCTGTTAGATGCCTATGCTGTTGTTTGCTCTTCACCTTCCTCTCATCTCTTGATTTTTGTGATTCCTGTGCTTCTCGTCCTCGTGCTACCTTGAGGCTGCTGTCTTACAGCTTAATCTTTTTCAACTTCTCTTCCATCCCTTTCTCCCTATACTTATTGACAATGCTACAAATGTGTGGCCCGTTCTCCAGCCCCCTTTTCCCTTTAACACACTCTCTTTAGGTGACCATATCATATTCCCTTGTTTCAACTACTACTGCTAGTATCTGTTCACCTCTCTTTCTAATGACCCATTTCCAAGAGTGTCTGACATCACTGCCCGAATCTCTTGTCACCATTCCAAACTCAATGGGCTGTAAGTGTGCATAGTACTCTACGGTTCTGATACAGTTGGGATAACCGATATGCATGTCACAATGGGACCTAAATAAATCAGTGCGCTCTAAAGATTTCTGAAGCTGTGTTTTTGTTGAGGTCACTGGGGGCATGTCTACACTGCAGTTAAAATCCCAGCCTGTGCCAGCTGACTTGTGCTCATGGGTCTTGGGTTAAGGGGCTGCTTAATTGCGGTGTAGATGTTTGGGCTTGGGCTGCAGCCTGAGCTCTGGGAACCTCCCACCTTGCAGGGTCCTAGAGCCCAGGCTCCAATCTGAGCCTAAACTTCTACACCGCAATTGAACAGCTCTTTAGCCTGAGCCCACGTCAGCTGGCACGAGCCAGCTGCGGGTTTTTAATTGCAGTGTAGACATACCCTGGGTGTTCCATCTGGAGCAGCTGCAAAATTGGGCTTTTAAGATACAATCTTATCTTGGGGGTGATAGCATCACACACTTTTGTACATGAATTTCCTTTGCAGAAAAAGCGTAGGATTCTTAATGTCACAGCAGCCAAGCATATATTGCAATTTCCTGTTGGGCTAGTACAGGGGAAATTGCTGGGATTTCTGTGTCTGCTACAAAACCGCTGCTTAGTACAGTTCAGGCTAACTAGAGAACATGCACACAGGAAACATTATGTAGTATTTAAAGAAGACTGGGAACATCCTGGGTTCTGTTCCCATCTCCATCATAGATACGCTATGTGGCCTTGGACATGTCACTCAACTGGTCTGTATGTTTCAGTTTCTCCATCTATAAAATGGGGATTATAATACACCTCTACCCCGATATAATGCGGCCCGATAAACACGAATTCGGATATAATGCGGTAAAGCAGTTCTCCGGGGGGGCGGGGCTGTGCACTCCGGTGGATCAAAGCAAGTTCAATATAACGCGGTTTCACCGATAACACAGTAAGATTTTTTGGCTCCTGAGGACAGCGTTATATCGGGGTACAGGTGTACTTACCTCCAGGGGTATTGAGCTTAATACATCATAGGTTTATGTGATAATAACAGTACTTGCCAATTCTATAGTACTTCTCCTCAGTGGAACATTCCTTTGCAGTCAAGGCTAATGGGAAAATAATTTTTAGTTTATATGTAGTACTCTACACTGCAGTCTCTTTACAGAATCACTGATTCCGTATGTGTGCCAATGGGTCAGAACCATACAGTACAAATTAGAATACTGAGCAATAAGGATGTGTATTGGCAAATACTGCCAGTAAATAGCCACTTATTTGTATCAGAAATATTGTGGCCTTTCCTACTGTTTGAGAGCTTTAATTCTGATCAGTGTTTCTGAGTGGAAAATAGTGATATTTTTTCCCATTTAGTCCAATAAATTTTAAGTCGTAGGGTCAAAATTTGATA
The DNA here is from genome assembly GCF_002925995.2 of Terrapene triunguis. Taxonomy (NCBI): domain Eukaryota; kingdom Metazoa; phylum Chordata; order Testudines; family Emydidae; genus Terrapene; species Terrapene triunguis. The sequence goes on from NW_020664404.1 coordinate 11,280,433, forward strand.
AGGACAAAGAGATAATTTTAAAGAACAACAGAAGGCTTTCTCTGTGGAATCTTGTTTCTGCTCCAGCACTTTCTGTCAGTGCCAAGAAAGATGTTTTAAGTATTCAGGGCAACTTTTTCCTCCATTAGGGGCACTCTGCCATTACTCAGTGAGGTTGCAAGAGGTCAGCAGATGTCTCCACCAGGAAGTGGGAGCACATGAATGATCACCCGTTGGGGACTCAGACTGTAATGCATCCACTTTTCTCCAAGGCTCTGGACAGATTGAACAATAGAAATGTAGCATTCACAGGTAGCCTCTCAGGAGATGGGTAACTCAGGATATTGCTTGTGTATTGTTTAGAGACCTCTTCATTACTAATGCTGAGATGTTCCATTTGGTTTGGACCAGGATTTTAAAGCTGGGTAGGTCATGTGAACACTCATTCGATTTAAATTTATATATTTAGGGTTAAATCTTGGCTCCATTGCAATCAATGGCAAAACTCCCATTTGACTTCAATGGGGTTAGGGTTTCATCTGCAGAGCCTGATTCTAAAATGTGTCAAGCACCTTCTCCCTCCATTGAATTCAAATGGATGTGAAAGTGCTCAGCACTTTGCTGGATTGGACCTGGAACTTCTGTCTTCTAAAGGGAACCCTGCTTCTGATAAAATCAAGGTTCGTCTCGGTTTAGATTATGGAATTTACCTTCCCCTTAAGGAGCAGGATTAACGTGATGTATTTTAGTAAACTAAAGCAGCGGTATCTCTATACAAGGTGATCAATCTATCATTTAATTCATTGTGTTCAATTGAGGAATACTAGGAGCATCTTGACCCATATGCAAAAGAAGAAGGGAAAATCAAAATATAATCCTTTCTAAAATGAACATTGTCACTATGCAATGAGTTCTTGCTGTAAGTGGAATCCCATTTTCTGCATTTCAATGCATTGAAACAACTAGGGATATTGAGCCAAATTCTGCTTTCAGTTACACCATCATCAGTCCACAGTCACTCTGTCATAGCTAGCGAATCTACAACAGAGGAAAATCTGATGTTTTTGTTCTGCATCATTACATCGGATTTCCAGTATAAAATGATATTCCATGATATCTAATCTTCTAAAAAGGGAGAGTGAAAGACACTCAACAAAATATAACAAAAACCATATGTGAGCGTGTTAAAGCAGCGTGGTCCAACACATTCCTAAATTGCAATAGAAACCAACATTAACAAACCATGCAAAAACAAAGGAGGAAACTGGTTTTGAGCTTCACCCAACAGGATGTCCTAGGTTTGCTCTGGTGTATGTTAAGGATGAGAAGGCACCAGAGTCACAGGTTTTCAAAGAGAGTGGCAACTGAGATCAGGAAGGACAGAACTGTTTACCGTCTTTTGGGAAAAGCATCCAGATGGTCCCTTGGATGGGCTGGTAATTAACTTCTGTAAATGTTAATACTAAAAACTTGAAGCACATCAGCAGGACATTGGGCAGTTAGCATGGTGTGATCATCAATGAGTCTTGTTTTTCTGAAGGTCTTTGAGCAGACAGGCTTTCATGTCCTTCAGTAATAACAATCTAAGTGTGTTTACTCAGTGTTGGCCATAAAACAAAGTGTGTTCTAATAATACAACCAAATGGTCCCAAGTATAGAAACCCGCAACTTTCTAATTCATCAGAGATGTAGTGTCACTTTTGGAGCATTTGGGGCTGAGAGACTGCTGCAGAAAACTGGTTAAGAGGCAGCCCAACTTACAAAAATCATCTCATTCTATTTGTGTCTCTCACTTCTGAAGTGGGAACCATCATCATTTTCTGCCTCACTGCAGAAAGATGGAGAATAATAATAATAAATAACTTGGTTTGTAAGGGAAGAAACCTCTTTCCTTTCAACAAACGTCCCTTTACAATTACAGTGGTTTGGAGGATTTCTGTTAAACTTGGAAAAATAATTCAAACTCTCCAGTGTGGGAAAGCAAAACAAGGACAGTGTGGCAGATAACTGTGCACTGAAACTTTTCCCCTTAATGGACTCAGCTGCTTTCTACTGCAGACATATTTGTCATGTGAGGTCTAGCTGCATTTTTTTAAACTACACACCTTATGCTTGTCTCCAATATAGGAAGGGTTTCCTGTGGTACCATTCTGCAGATGTAACATGGTTGTATTTGGCTAGTAAACAATCGGGAGCAAGCTTAATAAAAAGGCAAAACTAAAACATTGTAGCATTACAGGTTTAGAGGTTTTTTTCCTCCTCCAAACATAAATCTCTGCCTATTTAAATTACAAAGGGAATGTTGCAGGAGAAAATACTACATTATTCTAGCAGCAAATGTGATGCTCAGTTGCACTTAGTATGCATCTGGACACATATCCTAAATGTAACTCATTTGTTAACCAATAATTGTATTTCTTCAGCTGTAGATATAGTGCCTGAGTTCAAATACTTATTCCCAGTGTGCATAGGAGAAAGATTCATTAGTGGATCTTAATGACGTTTCCATTAGTAAGATCTTACCTGCAGTATTCTATAAACAAAAAATGGTAATGTTTGAAGATTACTGTTTTCCAAAGAAGTATTGTATCAGGCATCGTAACAGTTAAGCCATAACTCTGAGAATAATACATATATAGTCCCTTGTGCTATTCTACTCACTGCAGAAGTAGTGAAGTTGCTGCTGTAATCAAGAATAGGGGCCCACACAAACAACCAAAAGGAAGTAATTTATCGCCTATGGTCCCAGTACATTTATCATGATGCTACAGAGTGCTAGAGTTAACAATCCTGTTTCTGAACTGCAGGTATATGTAGGTCAACCATCTTGAATAAATATTCCTTGTTAATGAACTTGTGGGCTTCGTAAGAATGCTAGGATTTAAAAAAAAACAGCAGAATCAAATGAACATGTGAATTAAATAGTTTAAGATTCTCATACTCTTACTTTGAGAAAACCAAATACATTGAAAGACAAATGCTGACAAGAGTGCAAGCCTGCTTCCACTGAGAACAATAGCAAAATGAGGCAGTGTTACCCAACGGTTGGGACACTGGACTTGGACTCAGGAGACTTGAGTTCTACTCTGGGCTCTACCACTAGTCTGCTAGGCAAGTCACTTAACTGCTCCATGCCTCAGTTTCTCCAGCTGTAACATGGGGATAATGTCATTCACCTGCTTTGTAGAGTGCTCTGTATAGGTAATAGTAGTATTGTTAAAACTCCCATTGACTTCTGTGGTGCAGCAACAAGTCCCAATTTCAAGACTTTAAACATAATAGTCATAGGTTTAAGTCAAGGTAAAGACAGTCACTACTTACCCTGCTTTGTTACAGTAAATTTTAAATGTTAATTTTGATCCACCTCTTATTGTTGAAAAGATGTTTTGTCTCCCAGTCCATCCAGTTCTTAACAATATTGGATGATCCAGATAATGGGCTTGCTTCTTCACTGCCTTGCACCTTTGGTAGCTATTTAAAATTTGTAAAAAATGGGTGTGTAATGCTAATTAATCAGAGTGTCTTACACTCTCTTTGCAGAAGTCTAACAATGACACTAGCTGCAAGGCAGGGGGAATCAAAAGTAGAACTTTGTACAATTCTAATAGTTTCCATTTTGTGGGTGATAGTATGACATAACCCTTTTATTTTTCTAATACATGCCAATTGTTTTCTATCTTAATGCTTCTTCATATTGCTTAGGTTACACAAGCAACAGGTATTTATGCTGCTGAAGGGATGAATTTTAAAATAGAAAATAAGTACATTTTTCATTTAACTTTTTGTAATTTTGCCAGAAAATATAGAGATTAGGTGATAAAGTTTCTATGTTGACGCTGAAAACCTGCATGCTATCTAAATCATTCAAAGTTCATGACCTATGAAATCAAGTTGATGGTTCTGATAAACATTTTGAGTTGACAAGACTCCTGTCTCATTTAATGATTTTTGTTTCCTCTTCCTTTTAAGTTTAATAGGGCCAATGGTTCCTATTCATAATGCATTTTTATATCCTAACTATAGATTGAATAGTGATATTATCCTTGTTCTGCTTGAATAGTATATATGGACCTAAATGTATCAGACTGATATATTAGCACATGATCCTGAAAACACAGGCATGCATAGTGGTTACTTCAGTAGATACTGGAGCTGCTCTGTAATAATTTATGAATACTGTATGTTGACCTGGTTCCTGGCTTGTTTACAGTGTGAATATGTTGGTTTAGTTTAATAGGGGGGTAGTTGTAAGGAAAAAACAAACAGGAAGGCAAACATTGGCTAAAAACAATCTACCCTTTGGCAAACACATAGAAGTTGTTAAGAGACATGTCTGAACTATTACCTTTGAAGATTTGACCTCCTGGCTCCAGCCGAACTTACAAAACTGGATTTGATAAGCATGGACAAGGTCTGGGAACCAAAAGATCAAAGGGCAGTAATAGTTTAAAAAGGAAAACTCTCTGAAGATAAGGGAAGTTCTTTGAGGGAACCAGACTGATATACAGGACTCACTGGGATGTTTGAAGAAGGCTTCCCCTGCCTAGGATACCGTCAGGGGATAGACATGCATGTGGATTGTTGTTTTAAGATCCTTTTAATCTAAATGGTTGGTTTCAACTGCAAAATAAACAATACTGCAGTTTAAAGAAGGCTGTTTGGTCAATATATACAGCTCTGTTCACAGACTCCCAAAGGGCAGAACTGTAGGTGTCAAACCCAGTTGGGCCTGCTGGATAAGCATGGTTGATACATTGGGCAATAGCCCAGGGTCCAGTCTAAGAGTGGGAGACTTGGGGAATTCCACCTCAGGAGAGGAAAGGGCCTGAGACCTGACACCTGAGGAGATGTTCTCGGAGAGACCAGAAAGTGGTCATAAGTGCAGCTAGTCCAGAGCTGTGACACTTACTACCATGAGAATTCCTGTTAAAAACAATATGAATACACAAGAGTCTATTCTATTCAGAATCTTTTCGCCATACTCATCACTGTAGTATGTGAGCACTACACTTGATAGCAATTGTTCAAAGGATTTGGCCTTTATTTCTTTCAAGAAAATAAAGAATAAACTGGTGGAGGGTGGAGGAATTGCATTCTTTTGTTTTTGTTTTTGTTTTTCTTAATGTCACATCATAATGTTTGATTGCAAGCATATAAAACGAAAGGACACTGCAATCTCTTTGTTTATAGCTTTTGGTTTCACTTACTATGTGTGCTCTGTGATGATTTTCTTATCCCCAAGAGCTTGGTAAAAATGAGATATTGCATATTGGGATGACATCTGCAAAACATTGCAAAGACCCCCCCCCCCCAATATTCTTATCTTTTGTATCAGCTACATTTATAATTACCTTGTAAATGCCTGTGCATTGAAAAACAGATGAAGTCCAACTAGCAGCACCATGGACAGCATCTCTGGAGCCTTGAGTTATTTGTCTATCTTTCAAACAATCCTGATTCACAGAATCAAGAAATACACTTTTAGTACACATTGTACACTTTTAAAATAAGGTCTGTGAAATGCTATATATCTTTTGTTTGCAGGCTGTCTAGCTAAAGAAATGCACCAAAAGAGCCTCATCTAATTTGCTCCCCTATTCACCTGAGCTACAGTCAGGGGACTTGGGGTTTCAGCTTCAGCCAGGTCATTTATTTCTTGCTCACCAGAAAATAATTAAAGTAAAATGATCCATGAGCATTGCCTTACTGGAAAAGGTACCATATAAACCCACATAATAATTTTTGGTTTTATTAGTGCTGTGTCATTGTGCCGTATTTCCATGAAGGAAAGGCATGGAATTCCTATTCAAATGTGATTCTTATTCCTGCAGAAGGAAAGTGCCTATGAGGTGACTCTTTGCTTTCAAATTTGATCATCTTGAGAACCTACAGAACAATGTCCTAAATGCTATGATTTAGTCAACACTGAAAGCCTCCATACCCTGAACATTGCAACTAAAGATGAGCTAACAGATCACAGTGTTTGAAATTATTTATGGCTATCTTTTGTGATCCCCCCACCCAACTCCCTAATTCCAGTCTATTTGGAATATTCTGTGGATGGATTCATTTTTGGTGGTGGATTTCAGAGCCCTGGCTGAGTAATGGTAAATATGTCACTATGAAGCGGGTGTAACACAGTATCTGAGATAGGGAGGTGTGGGCAGCAATGGCATGTGTTGTGCCTGAGCATCACCATCCTCTGTCTTTTCTTAGAAAATGCAATAGATGGGGGCCAGTTAAAGGGAAATATAAAGAAAATTGATGGTGTAGGAAAATACCTACACAGGCACTTGCCTTATAGAAGCTCACTATTACACCAAACCATACATAATATCTTTCCAGAGACAAGGTTCCCACACCACCTCCCTGCAGTTTACATAAAAGCTCAGTTTGATTTATGAGTTAGTTGGCACATCAGATTTTTGTAATGAGATTATACATTCAGTCTAATGACAGAAACATACGCTTACCAGAACAGTATGATGGCACCATGATTAACTGATTTAGTAACAGCATTCCCTCCATGAAATAGTTTAGACAATGCAGTAGGTATAGTTGACCCAATCTTATACTAGGGATTTGCAATGAAGGTTAATGCCTTTTGATTGTATTGATGAAATACCAATGTGATCATAAAGGTAGATATGAATGGGTTGGATCTGGCATGAGGGATCTCCTTAAAGGTCTCAGTAATTAGAGTACCTGGTGTGCCTATGCTCACCCATTGTAACTGTGCAGTCATCAGGGACTCTAGAGCAAGATCTCCCTTCATTATAAGAAGGATGGGGGCAATGCATGGAGCTCTGGTATAAGCATCTCTTGTATTATTTATATCATGATACCCATGCAGAGAAAGTGTCACTTGAAACAGCTTCACGATAGTTGTTGTTACAGGAAGGTGAGTAGAATGAAGAACTGAAGGAGACAGGCCTCCAAGACCCTTGGTTACTGATTTTTGTATAGCCTTCTGCTAGTTTTATGGTGCTAGCTCAAAATTATATCTGCCAGCTTTATACCATTGATTTGAAAGTTATTGGTTGGGGGGGATGTTATTTTAAAAATGGATGATTGGTAGATAGAACAGCTGTTATTGACAAAGAACATAGGTATGAAGTACACCTGCTATACATGATTATTTCTTGTAGTTTTGTTCTCTGTATGGTCTCTGCCTTTGCATTTTGTCATTCTATCCCTCTCTCCCCCTTTTTGAATCATATTGCAACAAAAAACTGCAGTAAATATCAGAGGATTCGTGGTATTTAGCTTTTACCATGTGCAGATATTTTTAAAATGGACGCATTAAAGGTAATTTCTCCTACAGAATAGTCCATGTGTTTTGGTGCCACTTATTACCAGACGTTTAGTTTTGATTCCTGCAATGAATACAAAATTAGAGGCAATGTCACAGTTACATAAAGTTGCTTTCTAACTATAATTCCATCTGATATTGTGTGTGTGTGTAATGTGAAAACAAAAATTGGGGGGGGGGAGTTGTAAATCAGGACAAAACAAAGCATGGGGAGTAGATGAACCGGGGGAGAGGGGGTTGGTGATGTGAGGTATGGAGCCTTTCATCCATAGGTCAGTGATTTTAAATTAGTCTCTAGTCAGGAGTGGCCAAATGTTATCTGCAGGATTTTCACTGATCAATGTCTTCTGTGAAACTGTTGTGTGGTCTAAGTGCCAGTTGTGCTACCTAGGTTTACACACACATAATGAAAAGACAGACCCTGCTCCAATGAGCTTGTGATGGGTTGGGTCACAGAGACCCCCTTGGGACTGTCACCTGATGTGCTGAAACTACCTCTGAGCCCGTTTTCCACTACCAGCTTGGGACTCCAGAACCCTGTCTTGTTGATCCAGACACACAAGCCTGCTGCAACACAGACCCAGGGTCTGAACCATGCCCCCCAAGGCTGCAGACTTTAACCAAAACTGCTCAGCAGGTTTCCTATCTCCAGCACCCAGAAACCCAGCTCCCAGTGGGATCCAACCCCCAAATAAATCCGTTTTACTCTGTATAAAGCTTATACAGGGTAAACTCATAAATTCTCTGCCCTCTATAACACTGATTAATTCCTGGGGGAGCAAACAGCTATGCATATCTCTCTATCACTTACTCTGGGTTTAATAATAAACAAAAGTGATTTTATTAAGTATAAAAAAAGAAGGATTTAAGTGGTTTCAAGTAATAACAGACAGAACAAAGTAAGTTACCAAACAAAATAAAACAAAACACAGAAGTCTAAACCTAATACATTTAAGAAACTGAATACAGGTAAATCTCACCCTCAGAGATGTTCCAATAAGCTTCTTTCACAGACGAGACTCCTTCTTTGTCTGGGCCCAATCCTTTCCGCTGGTACAGTTCTTGTCAGTTCCAGCTCAGGTGGTAACTAGGGAATTTCTCAAGACTGCAGCCCCTTGTTCTGTTCCACCCCCTTTTATATCTTTGGCACAAGGTAGGAATCCTTTGTCTCTCTTTGGGTTCCCATCCTTCTTTCTAAATGGAATAGACCAGGTTTAAGATGGATTCCAGTATCATGTGACATGTTCACATGTCCTGTGAGACTTCATTACTCACTGGCTGGCACCCAGGTATACAGGAAGGCTTACAAGTAAACAGAGCCATTTACAACCAATTGTCCTAGCTAATGGGAGCCATCAAGCTTCCAAGCCACCATTAATGGCCCACACTTTGCATAATTACAATAGGACCTCAGAGTAATACTTCATATTTCTAGTTTTAGATACAAGAATGATACAGTCATACAAATAGGATGAACATTCAGTAGATTATAAGCTTTGTAATGATACCTTACAAGAGACCTTCTGCATAAAGCATATTCCAGTTACATAGTATTTACACTCATAAGCATATTTCCATAAACATATGAAGTTCAACGTCACAGAACTTACAATCTAAGTATAAAACAAATGATACCCTTTGCTTGCCTTATCCATTGTGTCTACCTGGTAACTGAGAGAGAGTTGTGATTAGTGTAATTAGCAGCAGTCATCTCACAAGCAGCAATATATCTAAGTGTTTTTCTAAAGTGCCATCCACCATAGTGTCCAGCACTGATAGAGTATATTTGTCTTTAAAGCATGAAACTGATCCAAAAATCTTAATACACTTTTGAAGATGCAAATGATGGCTTGTTGCATAAGGACTTGAGGCAGCAATGGTGTTGGCTTAATTGATAAGAGAAGGTTAAGGGAATATTTACTAATTTTCCCAATTTAGAAGGGAGACTGTTTAAAAACCTGTAAAGTAACAAGGTAATAGGAAATATTGTTGCAGCTATTAGCCAGATGTTGACCTTTCCCATCTTAAGATCGCACAGCATTTATCTTGGATCCAGAAGGCAATTGATTCTCTCTTCAAGGGGAGCTGACATTCTAACTATATTATCTCTGATATATGTGTACTCTGGTTATTGACCAAATGAGAAAGTCAGATGCTGTAGGTAAAGGGCAGGATAGTTTAATCTAAATGCAGAGGTACTAAGGTCTTTTGTATTCTGACCTATAAAATTATCATTTGTGCCCAAAGGACCTCAAGTCTGCATTGTTCCTGTGGGTTATTAAATGTCTATATATTCTCAAACAAGATACACGAGAGAGAACAGAAAATCTAAGCATATTAGTCGGTCCTGCAAGTGAATAAGCTGTTCTAATTGCTGTGGAAGGGATACTTCATTTTGAATCTTAAATCAGTTAGTGGAGATTTGATTTAAAATTTAAAACTTGGGGAGGCGACAGTGGTGCGTGCGTGACATAGAAAATCGATTAAAATAAAAATGTTTTCATTATCTCTTCCTATGGTAATTCTAAAAATGGTGTCCCCTGAAATCCTGTGAAACTGGAATATGGCAAGGTGGGGACGGTGCTTAGGAACCAGAGTGTGCAAATAACCAGAACAAGGGGAAACTGATCACTCTATTCTTCATTGTCCAAGCTGAATAAAATGTAAAAAAAGATTTGATGTAAATTAGGTATTTAGTAATTTTGTTTTAATAATCTTGAGGCTGTGATTTTTATATTGCTCATTTTATTGAATGATATAGACAATTGCTTGAAGTATTTCTGAAATTACTAGGTAGCCCAACGGGAAGTAGTAGTATTTATGTGTACTGTAGTGGCATGTAATCATGAACCAGACCCCATTGTGCTAACCATCAAGCATGTAAGAGAGACTGTCCCTATCCCAAAGACCTTACGATGTATCGAATTAAATAATATAGTTCAATAAGGATTTCTGAATGTAACACTTCCCAAACCTGTATCCTATTCAGACAAAGACCCATCCAATATGACATAGCGACTTAAACTGACAAAAAATATCCAGTCTCCACCCAGGGTTGTATGCAAAAAACTTTTGTCTGCATCACCCTCTTGAAATATTCCTCTAAAGAGAATAGAGAGCCCCCCAGGTGTAAATTGGCGTAGCTCATTGAAGCGAACAGGTTTATGCCTGTTTAAGGGCCCAGTCCAGCACCCTTTGAAGCCAGCAGAAAGCCTCCCAATGACTTCAGTGATCTTTGAATCAGGCTCTAAAAGCCACTGAGGATTTTGGCCTGTAAAAATTTTTTTTTTTTTTTTTTTGCCATCTCACTCATGAGAAGCACCTTTGAAAAGGACAGGGTTTAAAAAGAGTCATGCTACCTTTCCTAACTCTTCTCCGCAATGTCTGCCTAATCTGTATTGCTGCCATCATCAATATTCTGATGGACATTTACAAGTCCCCAGGGCACTTTGAATTTGTAATCGGGAAATTGGAAGATGCGTGTCCATAATATTTATACGGGTACATATTTAAATATGATTCATATGCATACATTAATTTGATTACATTTTTTGCACAGGCTAAGCATTATTAGACTTCATCACTTAAAGCATCTCACACGGTTGTTTTGTGCCTATGAAGTTGGCACTGAAATATTTTTATGGTATATTTTCAATAGACAGAAAAATGGATGAGCTTTTTAGTTAGTGCACTCTTTGTCTTAAATATAACTAACTCCCACTACAATCTACCTGCGATATGCTGTGCTTAACTGATTTCATTTTGATAGTGCTGTAAGCTGGTCTCTGATAATTGCCTTCTGTAATTGGAACAAATTTATGATTATGCTAATTCATCCTCTGCCACCCAATGTAGAGAAGCTGAGTTAATCCATATCTGCCCCTGCATTTCTTTTGTAGATCATTACATGATTAGCCTTTGGTGGAAATTTATGGGAACATTTTAATTCTGAGCAGGCCTGATTTCTGGGGAAAAAACATTTTTATATATAAATTTAAGTTGCATTATAGACAGTCATTCTGAAACTTAGTTCATGAGTCAAGCATTAAAGATCTTCAGACAGTCTAATCCTTAAAAAGGCAGCTATTTTCAGCATATTATAAGCAATTGCATGACATCCACTGATGATAAAGCAAGGGAAGTTAAATGCTAATGAATTTTAAGTCAACTCTTCAGAGATCCCAGGTTAAAAATTCAGAGTTAGTGTTTCATTTGGATATGGAAATGTGGTGAATTATCTCACACCTTTGCTTTTTGTGTCCTTTGTGGAGAAGTTATCTAAAGGGAACCTAGATCACTGGAAATGGTAAAATAAAAAAAGCCAAGTTAGCAGTTCATCCTTTAAAAAATTGCTTTCTAAACTCCTGCTGCTTTAGAAGTATTAATCAGATGTGGCAGAGGCACCTTTCTGGTTTAAAGAAAGTACTTTTCTAGGAGAAGGGGGTCTTGCAGTGGTGGCTGGGATTAGTGAGGAGAATTCACAGTGCTGTCAAACATGCAGATAAAAAGCAAAAGGCACTGCATGCCCTCTCTTACAAATCATCTTTTGATTGCACATCTCTCAATGCTTTCACGTTTATGTTCCGTCTGTTTAATGTTCTCCCTTCACACTGATCATCATTCTTTTAAATGCTTTGCATTAATGTAAACGTTTTTCATTCGCAATCTCAGGCTCAGTAAACAATGGATCACAGTGCACTCTCTCTCTCTCCTGGAAAATATTGAGTTGTCTAGAGGAAAAATAGCATGAGGTCCAAAAGTGCTGCTGTAACAGAAACCAGGAACTAAAAAAATTGATCTGATGAGAGAGTCAAAATGTAAAATATATATATAGTTGTAAAATCATGCACTCCAGTCTGCACTAGCACTATTCACGTTTGTCATTTCATTTAAATATCACTAGACATGTTTGTCATTTCCTTGCACATAAAGTGAATGTAATTCTGACTGTGACCATTGGAATTCTGCCACTTGACTTGTTCTGGTGCTGTAGGCCCACAGTTTAACAGTTGCAATCAGACTATTCCTCATCAAAGAAACTAGGGATCTAAGTTAAAGTTAATTGCATGGAGGAAAATGAATAGTATGTGGATATCAATTCACTGGATAGTTTCCTACCTCACTCAGACTAAAGGGAACTGTAATAAGCCTGTGTAAATACATCTAAAGAATTATCATTGACGGAGGAAGAGTATCAAATAATCTCTAGGTGGTAAAAAAAGGAAGGATAGCCCCTAAAGCTAAAAATGAGGAAGACACCTTAAAAGGTACCTTCAAATACTGCTTACACATCCTATGTAATCCCAGTAAAATGAATAGGCCAGAACTTGAACCTGAGGCCTTGTCTACACTACAGGGGAAATTCGATCTAAGCTACGCAATTTGAGTTACCTGAATAGCGTAACTCAAATCGACGTAGCTTTGATCTACTTACCACGGGGTCCACACTACGCGATGTCAACGGGAGACGCTCTCCCGTCAACTCCCCCTACTCGTCTCAATCTGGTGGAGTACAGGAGTCAACGGGAGAGTGATCTGCGGTCGATTTAGTGGGACTTCACTAGACCTGCTAAATTGACCGCTGATGCATCGATCGCCGCTTGTCGATCTCCCGGTAAGTGTAGACAAGCCCTTATTGATTAGGTATTGGTAAAAGGGAAGTGATTCTGTTCAGGGATAGATGTCAGCTGAAACACCAGTGAGAATAAATGCAAGGAGTGGGACTGATGAATTAAGGTGTCTATAACTATGTGATTGCTATCCAGACTGAGCAATAGAGGAGGTGGCTTCTAGGATGTGACAGAACATACCTTAGATGTTCATCCACCATTGTGTAGTTTCTCTCTAAACATTCAGTCTGGTCTCACATGCAGCACACAAGTATATGTCCCAGAAACTGTCCTTAAGTTTCCATGAAAGAGAGTGTTAATGAAAAATGTTAAATAATGGTAAGGTTTGAAACACAAAATCCATAACTAATGTTATGGTGATGGGAGCAGTATGAGCACCTAAATACATAGAAGAGTTTAGAATGCTTAATGCTAAACTTAACAATGATGCGGTATCTTTAACTCATCTTGCTGTGATTTCTTTTTTGCCTAATAGCATATGTTAAAAGTAGAGGAGGAAATGTACCCCAAGCTTGAATTTTTCAGATATTGTGTTTATAAAATATGTGACATGACTCAAATGTGCATCCAGTGTCTTGCTTAGCAGACCTGTATACTAGTCAATACATTTCTTATATCCATGGGTATCATATAAGAAAAACAGTGCCATAAACCCCGTCTCCCTTCAAAGGCTGGCTTCCATCTGACTGTGTCATGTTGCAGAGATGTTACGAACTATGGGTATGTCAGTTGCACACCTTCTGTCCCCAGCTAACCAAAATGACTAATGGTACTGGAAGAGGAACCTGCTGTCTGGCATGAAATCTAATTGGCTTCGATGGTCTGCTTTTGCAGATTTGTTTATAAACTGGAAAATCTACAAATTGCAGACCATCTGCACAGAACAGTGTGCTAATGAATGCCTGTAGCCTGCAAATCCATAAGCTCATTACCTCAAAGTTGCAAGTCCTTCCACAAGTTCCCAACTGAGGTTATCCATCTGAACTGAGACTTGGAAGGGTATTTGACTTCAGGATACAACCCTACCTACTTTAAGTCTGAAAAACCTGTCTATAAAAATGAGACACATTTGTTCAGCCTCTTAACAGGGTCTAAAGATTCCGCTTCTGTTTTTAGTTTCTCAGTTCTGTAAAACACCAATTCACCTTGCCTTAAATTAATATGTCAGTCAAACATTCCAAGTGGAGAAGTGCCTTGCAGATAGCTTCTGAGTAACAATAACTATCCCTGGGTTGTGGTTATTTTCACTGTGCATCTTTCTCTCCAGCTGTCCTGCTTCATTCTCTTCTCATCTCCCTACCCACCAGGTGGAATGGCTTAAGAACGAGGAGCCCATCGATTCCAACCAGGATGAGAACATCGACACCAGGGCAGATCACAACCTGATCATCCGCCAGGCCCGTCTGTCTGATTCCGGGAACTACACTTGCATGGCTGCCAACATAGTGGCCAAGAGAAGGAGCATGTCTGCAACAGTCGTGGTGTATGGTCAGTGGAAATGTGTAATAATATTTACTGCCTGGATTCTTTGCATCAGTAATAACCAGTGGGTTGCAAATAAAGATCATATTTGTTTGTACAGTGCCTAGCACAATGGGGTCCTTGTCTGTGATGAGGGCTTCCAGGCACTCCAAGAGTATAAATAATCCTTTTTCCAGTTATTAATAAGGTCCACTTATAAGCCTGGCCAAAGAAATAAGCCTTACATATGGTGCTCTTAAGCCCTGATTCAGGAAAGCACTTAAGCACATGTCTAAATACCATTCTAAATAGCGATATGCTCAAGTGCTTCCCTTAATTGGACCTATGTAGCATTATACAAACAGTAGTTAATGAATCTAAGGGCTGGTCTTTTCTACGGGGAGATTGACGCTGCTGCAATCGATGCAGCAGGGGTCGATTTAGAGGGTCTAGTGAAGACCTGCTAAATCAATGGCAGAGCGCTCTCCAGTCAACCCCGGTACTCCACTTCTTTGAGAAGAGTAAGGGGAAAGTCGACCGGAGAGCATCTCCCATTGACGCAGTGCAGTGAAGACACTGGGGTAAGGCGACCTAAGCTACGTTGACTCCAGCTACAATGTTCATGTAGCTGGAGTAGTGTAACTTAGGTTGACTTACCCTGGTAGTGAAGACAAGCCCTTAAATGTTGTGTGGCACTGGTAGAAGAAGCAGAAACATTTATTTTCACCACTACCTGTTGCTTACAGTGTTCATTAAACTGGAGAGTGACATTTTATTGATGAAGTCAGAGGCATGCCTAAACCATCACTTTTTAAAAGAACGATTGTGTTTATCCTTTAAGTGAAGCATATTTGAAGAGTACTGAGGTGCCTGCCTCCACATTCCCTTCAGAGTCTCACTGTCAGTTATTACACCTTCTGGCATATAAACCCACCAAAGGCAAACACAGCAGTTCTTTGACACCGCGTCCTTTATGTAATTGCATCCTGGTGCTATTTAGGTGGTGATGCCCCTATTTGGGCTTGGAATTTACCTTGCAGAATATATATATATAAAAAAAAATCTGAGAACAAAAAGATCAGAAATGAAGACTTGATGCTTAAGTCTTACCATGCCATCCATAATGCCATGCATGTGTGTTGCAGTGAATGGAGGCTGGTCGTCATGGACTGAGTGGTCTAACTGCAATGTGCGGTGTGGCCGAGGCTGGCAGAAGCGATCCCGGACCTGTACCAACCCTGCTCCGCTCAACGGGGGTGCATTTTGTGAGGGAATGTCAGTGCAGAAAATTACCTGCACTTCACTTTGCCCTGGTGAGATATCCAAGTCTAACTTTAAATGTCACACCAAGAGAGCATTCTCTCCATCTGAAGTGCTTGGTGGCTACCTGTGTATGCAGAGTTACTGGGATCAAAGGGGAATTGGGAAGGCATTTGTTTAGACCGAAGTTCGTAGTCTGTGCTTTTTATCTTTTTGTGCAATAGCAAAAGTGAACTCACCTGGGTGCTTAGGCACTAAACAGTGATTGTTGTGATATAAAGAGAGGTCTCCACATATTCAAGGACTGGTCCCCCTTAAAACTGGGCACAGCACTCCATTCCTTATCTCCTGAATGTAGGGCTTAGTGATGTTGGTAACTTTAGCAGGAGAAACACAGAACCCTGAGCTCAGGACATAATGAGTAAATAAAGGATAATCTGGTTTTCAAATGCTTTGCTTTAAAATGCATTTTCCCTTTTTATACCAAGCTCAGGTTATAACTGAAGCACAGTTATGTCCCTTGAGACAGTGTATTGCCTCTCTTGTTCACCTGAAACACAATTTGTCTGATTTTGGGAAAGAGAGGGGTGTCCAACACATGTGGGTAAACAAAACTGGTGTGTGTGTGTGTGTGTGTAATTTTAGGATTGAATATTTTTGTTGGGCCTGATCCTTACCTCATTTAAATTGGTGCAAGTCTCTCCATTAACTTTTATGGCCTTTGGACCCAGTATTTACTGATTTGGGATTTAAAAGAATCGTAAGTGCTTGTGTTCACCTGACTTGTGTGTGAGAAATGTAGACAGGGCACTGTGGAATGCTTTTAAGGTATGAGTCGGGACAGAGAGAACTACAGATAAGTCAGAGACATACTGATCCTAGATCTCACTCAGGGCATTAAAGAGAGGCCACCAAAGTCATCTATGCTCTTTTGGTAAATGTCAGCACTGTTCCTGCTCTAGAGCTGTGTGAAGACTCCACACACCAGCCTCCTTAGAGCTGAATTTTGGATGAACACTAGGAGCTAATAGCTGCATTACAAAGAAATATCTGTCAGATTCCCTCTTGCAGTTTTTTATTGGCTGTAGGTGATGGTCTTTACTTCCTGCCCTAAACTGTTAGCCTAAATAGAGCACAGCAGCAATACCTATGTCTACACTAGAGACCTTACAGTGGCACAGCTGTACCACTGCAGATCTCGTGTAGCCACACTGTGCTGATGGGAGAGAGCTCTCCTGTCGGCATAATTAAACCATCCTCGACGAATGGTGGTAACTATCTCGGCGGGAGAGCATCTCCCACTGATGTAGTGCTGTCCACACCGATGCTTCTGTTGGTGTAACTTATGTCGGTCAGGGGGTGGTTTTTTCCCACCCCCGAGCAACATAAATTTTACCGACAGATGTGCTAGTGTAGACATAGCCTTAGAAAGATGCTGCGTTCCACCCCAGAGGTGACTGTGTTTCAGTGGTGGATATCTGTGTGTATAATATGGGAGAGAAGAAAATTAGAATCCTAAAGATCTATAGGATCTTTCTGGTTAATAGGTGCTAGATATGTGTCATCAGAATGGCCTGCATCTTTAAAATCAGTATTATGTAGGTCGTATCCAGAAATAAAGCTCATCTTCTGTACACACATCTCTTGAGTTTGATAGTGTGTGCTCCACGTGCTAAGTCCCCCTGAGTAGGGGACTAAGGGCTTGTCTACACTACCGCGTGGGGTCGATCTAAGATACGCTACTTCAGCTACGTAAATAGCGTAGCTGAAGTTGACATACTTAGATCTACTTACCACAGTGTCTTCACTGCGGTAAGTCAACAGCTGACGCTCTCCTGTCGACTCCGCTTGCGCTTCTCGTTCTGGTGGAGTACTGCTCAGCGGTCAATTTATCGCGTCTAGACGCAATAAATTGACCCCCGCTGGATTAATCGCTGCCCGCCGATTCGGCGAGTAGTGTAGACAAGCCCCTAGGTTTCTTTAATAGTAACCCTGAACACATCTGAATAACCAGTGGAGCAGGTGGAGTTCAGTACAGTCTGATCACACCAGTGGTCAGATAACACATACTGATCATGTGTATTTTTCTTCCTGTTTAGTGGACGGTAGTTGGGAGGTGTGGAGCGAATGGTCAGTCTGCAACCCGGAATGTGAGCATCTGAGAATTCGGGAATGTACAGCTCCACCTCCAAGAAATGGAGGAAAATTCTGTGAGGGCTTTAGTCAAGAATCTGAGAATTGCACTGAAGGGCTTTGCATTCAAGGTAGGTGACGTGACAGTGACCCCTTGCATTAGCAGCTATCTGAAGGTATTTCCTTCTGAAAGAAATGCTGGAGTGTGGGGCTCTAGAATGCAACACCATAACTCACAGTCAAGTCTGTAGGAGGCTCGTGGCTGAAATCCTTACAGACGTTGGAATACATTTTCAGGGAGTTGTGTATCTGCTAATTTGAAATTCTCTTGGCTCTTGGCTCTTTGTTATGGCCTGAGGCAAAGCCCCCTGAAGTCAATTATAAGGCTCGCTTTGGCTTCAACGGCCTCTGGGTTAGGCCCATAGTGAATAATTTATCAGGATTTAGGAAGTGTAGCCTGTACAGGCCAAGTTCACTTCATCTTTACAGCACCAGGTGATTCTGGTGAGCGGTGTAAAAATTCTTCGTATGTGTAAAATTTTGCCCTCGTGAGTCACCCAGCGGAAATGTATCTTGCAGTATTGGAACACATCCTTTAGCTTTCCAACTTCTCATGGGATTAAATGGGTGAAGCACCAACATGTGTCTTGTTGGTGTCTTAGATACTTTGGGTCAGATTCAGTTCTCATTTGCACCTTTGCAACTCAGTAAGATTTCATAGGTGTAACTAAGGGCTGATTTAGGCTCTGCATGTTAACTGTGAACTCCTTGCAACAAGATCCTGATGCTTTTTGAATGTTTGGAAAGCATTTAGCACACTGTGATTGATGCAATAACAACTAAGGATCCAAGAAAAATCCGTGCTGCAGCTGAAATATCAGCCTAGAGGTGCAGAACATCCGGGACAGCTTCATATTCTTGAAATAAATGAGAAATTAATGAGTTTATTCCTCTGTTCCATTCAGTTCCATATCCATAAAGCAATATTGTCACCTCATCCCGTTATAGCAATAAAATGGCAACTTTGGGAACAATCAGGGACTCTAGGACTGAAATAAGTGAGTTGAAAAAAAAAACCCAAGTTTGTTTTATTTTTAAACGGTTTCCTTTGTTTCAGTTTCCATGGCAGTGTCTTCCCCTCCCTCCTTAGTCATAGGAAGTCAAGTGGAGAGCTCAGGCTCCAATCTAATCCAGTTAGTGTGGCAGTGTACGGTAGTGGATAAAGCACTAGATTGGGAGTCAGGAGATGTGGGTTCTATTTCTAGCTCTGCCGCTGACCTGTTGGGTAACCCATCTGTAAAGTGGGGATAATGACCTTCCTTATGTAAAGCATTTTGAGAGCTATGGATCTATTGCTTTTTTTTAATTAAAGGGTTCCTGACACCTGTGTTACTCAGTGTTTGAACTCACTTTTTATTCACTATAGTTTATAAGTAGTTTACTGCAGTTTTATTGGCTGGTAAAGGGAACTTCTCCCATGTAGGTCCATCCCCTGTAGGTCAACATGCCTTGCACAGAACTGGCACTAGCTGTTGTGTCTACCTGTGGCATTGAGCACTTGCAGACTGCTCTAAGTTTGCAGTGCTGCATCATCACTCAACAGCCAAATCCCTCCCTAGTGCAGCTCTGTTGAATTCAATGGCATTTACATTACAGTTCGGATGTGATGTTTGGCCTGAAGTCTCTAGCTTGCACTGCTTCCCCTTCTCACCACGATGCCTAAAATGCCTCTAACAAATTGGGCATCCTTTCTATATAGGCCCAACATCTGCTAGCTGAATGAGAGAGCAATACTCTGATCTGGTATGGTGGTTTCTACTGGTGTCTTTCCTCCAGTAATGCTTACTACCCTACTTAGAAATTCAAAGGAAGAATTAAAGAAAAAAATACATTGTGCCTAGCCAGTTGCACAAAGTGGTACCTTCATAGATCCCACCTGGGAAACAGCTCACTTTTCAGCATGAGATTTGATTATCCTTTATTTTATGGCCATTAGTAACCTTTGTAGATAGTGAAGCTTAAGTAGGGTGACCAGATGTCCTGTTTTTAAAGGGACAGTCCCGTTTTTTGGGACTTTTTCTTATATAGGCACCTATTACTCCCCACCCCCGTCCCGTTTTTTCACAGTTGCTATCTGGTCACCCTAAGCTTAAGATATAAAATTATCTAAGCTAGGATTTTCAAGAGAGTTTGTATTTCAACACCTACACCCCTTAGTCATGTTATCTCGCATTCATTAGCTGAGATTTCCAGTGTTACAGCAGAGTCCCTCCAGCTTCTGAGGCATTAAGTTAACAACCATTAATTGGTTAAGAGGTCATAAGCAGGATTAAAATTTATTTGTTTTCCTGGGTATAAGGAGAATAGTTGGTGAGAATCTGTGGGATACAGAATTCATTCTTCTTTTGAGGATCAACCTGTGGTGAATATAAGATGCTCATTGTTTTTTTTCCCTGCTATGCATGAGATGAACGCCCTTCACCACAGACGCTTGCTACAACATGCATCCCTTCCTGTGTATTTCTACAACATGCATATTAGTATATCCATTGAAAATCAATCACAAGCTGTTACCATGGTGTGACCTGTCAGGAGTATGTGCTAGAAGGGGCATACAAGAATACAATCTCCTTGTGGTTTGTACAGGGCCGAGCACAGTGGGGCACAGATCCTGACTGGGGCATCTGAGGACTGTTGTATCATTAATAGTGTGTGTTATCTGACAGGTCTCTGTTGTGCGGCTTTTCCAACCATTTCCAAAGGGTTAATTTCCCCTTTCTTAGGCATTCCAGTTCTTTCTGAGAAGTCCATCTAGCTGCAATCTGTAGCCTTGTCTCTGAATGCCCCTGCCAGAAGAGATTTTATTACGATGAACCCTATCATGACTGTCTGCAGTGAATTATCACTTTAATTTTGGTGCAAGTGCCTCTTAGATGTTGCAGGAACACAGAAACTTAGGTCTGTGCCAGCCAAGAGTTTCCTGAGGATGACACCTGATACTTGATATTGACTCCAGGAGTTTAAAAAAAACAAAACAAAACATGTCTTCAAAAAATGCACTGGTAAAGCTGGGTGGAGCTTTGTGTAGAAGCAGCGATCTCAGCTACAAGAGACTCCGCAGACACATTTCTATGGTTAGAGGAGGGGGAATCTGTCTCATATTATATTTGAATTCTATCCTGGACCTAGCAGTGAGACACCCGATAAACTTGGACTTGTTGCTTAGCCTCTGTACTGTCACAGTTCTCAAATTTAGGAACAACAGCTGAAAACCAGACACACTTCAAGTGGGAATATTTTCCATATCAAAGAACAAAAGTCTGTAA
Organism: Terrapene triunguis; assembly: GCF_002925995.2. Classification (NCBI taxonomy): domain Eukaryota; kingdom Metazoa; phylum Chordata; order Testudines; family Emydidae; genus Terrapene; species Terrapene triunguis. The sequence continues at coordinate 11,301,534 of NW_020664404.1, forward strand.
GATTCTGCAGAGTGAATCTCACACACTTAGGTAACTAAGTTAATTGACTGAAAATGTGCTCAGTGACTTCAGTTTCTCTTAATAACTTACCTTTAGCTGTAATATATGCATCTGCTGCTGCACCCTGTAATACAGCATTCAGACTGGAATTTGTATGGACTGTACCTTCAGATTGTAAGTCCTATTGGCAGGAACAGAAGGTTCTTGGGATGTGGGCAGTTCTGAATGGTGCATTTTACCTAATCTCATAGAAAAGAGAGTTTGACTCTTTCCACTTGTTCCAGCAGCTACAAACACAGTAGCTTTGGGTCCTGAAGATAAAGCAGATTTCCTTTAGAAGGGATTAGCACCTTTGGTTTTGCAGAGATCTGAGTTGAGGAAATTCCACAATTGTGATTGAAAGCAAAGAAACTTCAGAATGTAAAGAACCTGTTGCCAATCCATCTTCCTTGTCAAGAAACAAAGACATAATAATATTTTTTTAAAAGTGACTTATGCTCCAAGACACAAATAAGTCCACTGATTACAGATGCCGGTATAGTGCAGCACAGCCACTGTATTTACTTTTTCTCTTATTAAATTTAAGTGAAAGGTGTCATATTGACAACCCTGGGCAAGACACAAGTCCTCTGTTTATCCACAGAATGGATATAATACAGCTTTAGCTGGTTTTGCTTTATTCACTCTGCTACCCTGTTAATGTGCCCCAGTGCTTACCAGGAGGAACTCTAATTCTCAGGGATAAAAGGAAGTTCATATCCCAGACCCATTCAGTTCCCAGGCAAGGGGATCAGTTAATGTCATTGGTGGTGGTTTTATGATGTGGACATTTATCTAACTAAAAAACTGGAAGGAAACCCAGCAGCTCCTTTTACATGGGCTGCCAAATAGCTGACACATGGCAACAACCTTTGTTCAGTAATGACCTAGTTTATTTAGTGTGTTGTTTGGTTAGTTGACTTTACTTGGTTTGTAAATTCTCTGGGGCAGAGACCATCCTCGTGTTCTGTGTTTGTAGAGTGCCTAGCATAATGGGATCATGGTCCATGCCTGGGCCCCATTGGTGCTACTGCAATACAAATAATACTTTTAGAATGTCTACCTCATCTGGCTAATTGCATCACCGTAAACAGGAAAAAATGCATTGCCAAACTTTACTGCAATTATTTTCAGACTATCTTGCCTTTTCCCACAGAATTCTAATACTTCCATGTCGCTTAACATTTAAAGAGACATTGACTCTATACACTCAATTTTTTGTATAATTATTTTACTCTAGCCAGTAATTAACTAAATAGAGCAGGCCTGGGAACAAATCGTTTGAAGCATAGCAAAAATCTTCTGCCTCTGAAGCAGATTGGTTTTTTGCAGAGAGGACTTTTCATGAGTCAAGAGTGTGATGCTCTTGCAAAAAAAAGCAAATGTAATTTTGGGTTGCATTAGCTGCGGCATAGCCTGCAAGTCATGGGAGGTGATAGTACCACTCTACTTGACACTGGTTAGGCCTCAATTGGACTACTGTGTCCAATTTTGGTCACCAGTATATAGAAAGGATGTAGAGAACCTGGAAAGGATCCAGAGGTGAGCAACAAAAGTGATCAAAGGGATGGAATGGAAGTCACAGGAGCAAAGGCTGAAGGAACTGGGTATGTTCAGTTTGGAAAAGAGGAAATTAAGGGGGGATATGATAGTGGTTTTCAAATACTCGAAAGGCTTCCATAAAAAAGATGGCAGGACCAGAGGCGCAATAGGTTCAAACTACAGTATAGCCAACTGAGATTAAATCTCAGGAAAAACTTCCTAACTATAAGAACAGTAGAATAATGGAACAAACTTCCTAGGGAAGTAGTGAAACCTCCTTCACTGGAAGTTTTTTCAAAAAGAGGCTAGATAGCCATCTGCCTTGGATGGTTTAGATACAACAAATCCTGCATCTTGGCAGGGGATTTGACTAGATGATCCTTGCAGTCCCTTCTAACCTTATGGTTCTATGATTCTATGAGTTACAATGTCTGTAAAATAGTATACACACAGAATTTGAATGAGAAACCTTAAAGGGGCATTGTGAAATAATTTTGGATCTCAATGCAAGCTTTATTTAAAAAGAAAAATTGGGTGGTGATGGGAGAATAAGTTTAAAAACCTTATGTGAGTAAATTTTTTATCAGTTTAAAATATGTGAATGAGTTGGAGGTTTCTTTGTTGGTATGCTTGGGGGGGGGGAGGAGTTGTTAAATCATTGTTAGGAGTGAGTCACGATAAGAATTGTTTCTATTTCATGTATTTGAATAAGCACAAGTAAATGAAATTTAGTATAGTGTTCGGTGCAGTTTGGACAGTGAAAATGAACTAGTTATTTGAAAAGGATAAATGGGACGAATTGTGAAAAGCAAACTAGATTACTGAAATTAAAAGGAGTTTAAAGTAAAAGACTATTAGGAACACATGTATTGAAATCAAAGTGATATTATTTAAATGATCAGAATTAAATTCTCGGCTGGCATTGATTAATGCCTAACCTGAAAAAATATCTATAGTTGGTTGATTTACATGCAAATCTCTTGTGGTATAGATTATGGTTTCTACTCCTTTTGCAAGGAGAAAAGGGAGCTGAGGAAACTGTAATTGCACATTTCTTTTTTGTTGCACACACTAGTGATTGCTAACCCAACTTTGGGGTCAGAAACAGGTCCCTAGGTGTTGAATCTGAGGTAGAACAATTTGGGCTCAAGTCTGGTCTCAGTATTCTCATCCTATATAAGGAGTAACTGTACTGAAAGTTGATGATGCCAAGTTGTTGTAAGAGAGAGGAGACTGAAGGCCACTGATTTAAAAGGATTTACTACAGGTTTATACCAGTGGAGCTGAGATCAGCTCTGGCCCAATATATATTTCATTTTTTAAATAGGTTGCTCTCCTGGTTTTGATGGAATGGCAGGTGGTGGGGAGCATGTGTTTGCTCCAAAACTTGAATCTCCATAAGTGTTAGTTCAATTAGACTGAAATATTAAGTGTCTCTTGTTTCTTTCATCTTAGAGTGTGATATTATTACTCCTTTATGGGTTATGCTGTATGTATATAGTTATGTCAAATTATTTTTAGGGCCATAATTGCTTTCTCAGCTAATAGGAATTGATGCAATTATTCCATCTGGTTTTTATTTTCCTTCGTGTTCCAATATGTGCCTTTCCAGCTCTGCTTTATGTCCCATAGGGAATTGTGAAGGAAATGCAGTGCAGTGCTTCAGAAAACTAATCTCTTGGAGGTTATTTATCTCAGGCACAACTTGTTAACTTTGTTCCTTTCATGAGGCAAAAATAGAAATGAAACATTTCTGTGGTTAACAAGTATGGACTCTTACAAAGGCAAGGTTGGAAACCTCAGTTGCAGATAGTATATAGCCCCTAGCAGATCTTTTCAGTTAGGAAAAGTTCTATTCCTTAGAAAGAATTTTCAAACTTTCATTCATTAAATGAAAATTTCAGTGACCAGTTTGGGGGTCAACTCTCAGGTTCTTGGATCAATCCCAGACAGCAGGTGCCGGGACTGATATAGAGGAACCATCTTTGAATCCTTAAATACATTCTTCCTTCCCAGCTCATCTGATTCTCAGTTGGCTTTAGGTAGATTTCATGAGAGTCCAGTTCTCAGCTGAAACAACAGTTCTTCAGGAAGTGAAATCTTTGAGGTGGAACAAGGAATAAAATAACAGACTAAGGACCTTCCCTCCACAAAAATGAATCCAAACCATGTTAACACACAAACTTTGGACAAACAGAAGTGAATATGGTTTTCTGAAGATGCCTATACTTGTTGCTTACACAGCTCTCATTTAAAATAAGTAAGAGCAGCAAGGCTAAATATTAGCTATTTAAGGGGTCTAAAAACCCTGGAGGGAGACTGAATGATTACAGTAAACTGGTAGGGTTAAAATGGGGCTGAATTAACAGGAAACTGTTCCATCTCACCACTAGAAAATGTCTCCCAGGGGAAGTTTGGAAGCTTGCTTGTGTTGTTTTGTCAGGGAGACAGCCTAATAGAAACATAGGTGCTAGAAATGGGGAACAAAACTAACCTTTTCCTCAAATTCCCTTGACGTTTACCAAACTAAACCCATTTTGGATCTTGACGTAAATGTGATATTCTAGAATTCATTTTTCCCTTTCCATTAGGAGTACAATTACTTTAGGTTTACACAATGCCAACTAGTATAAATGTTGATAATTGAAAGGGCAGTGTAGAATGAGCATGGCTGGCATATTAATAGGAATTCTAAATATAAGTACATATGAACTTATCAAGTCCTAATTCTTGGTGTCATTTTGATACACACCTTCTGTCTTTGCTGGAGTCTACAGTATGTCTGGCAAATGATTGATCAACCTGCCTTCAGCAATACAATATTTTTTCTGCTTTCCAAATTCACATGAGTTGCAGATTGTGTTTAACCATTTCAACCATCTGGAAAGTTAAAATTACCTTGTGTTAAATGTTTGCTTAAATAAGTATTATAGAAGACAACGTTGGAAAATAATTTCTTGGTCATCTATTCTATTTGACTTCAGTATCACAGAATTTTTCTGTATATTAAACCCATACGTTTTTGGTCCAATCTCCTCTTAAATACTTAGTGTTGGGGGTCTCATCAAGTACCCATATCAAGTTCCCCCATAGTATGCGTGGTAATATACCATACAATGTGAGTGTGTTTTAGCAGTATTCACAGACCAGTCAGTCATAGCCAAAGTGCAAAAATTTCATCTGTTGTCTGTCATGGAACGTGACATGAAGACATATATTAATGCCAAATTCATACAGGATAGGTCAGGAGAAGAAGTTTATGATGAAGAACTTTGTAGAGTAATTAGGAGAGACCAGAACAGTTGTAGTTCAAAAATTGTTAATTGTCAGAGGTACAAAAATGTCCTGTGAGGTCCAGCAATAAGGATGTGACTCTAAAACAAGCTTTCAGACCAAGAGCAGCAAATCAATGAAATATGTGCCAACTAAATGAAGGTTCATTTCTCCATTTGCGCCTAGTCTTCTTGCCTAAAAGGACACCAGTTTTTTGGTAAAGTAAAGATACAACATGATGAGGAATGCCTGGTTGGCATTACAAGTGCAGAAGTTATGCACTAATCCATTTTCTCTCAGTCTCTAAAAATTAGATAGCAGATTGTCTTCCCCTCGTGAACAGAATGAGGGTGGAGTTTTATGGGTTTTTTTACTTACACACACACACACACGTGTGTGTGTTTTAATTAGAAAAGGTTTCCATGGCATCACCAAGCTTGCGAAAAGCAGAGATTGACTTGTGAAAGCAAAAATGACAGATCACTTTGGTTAGAGCCAGTCCTAAGTTTTTGTCAGTTTCTTGTGCATATGTTGCTTATTTCAGTGGTCATTCCATACTATTATTCTCTGTTGTATAGTTTCCTTGGTGGGTTTATATATAGAATCCATCAAGAAGGATTGATTGTGTGTGTGTGTTTTATTTTTATCTATTTGCTTTAAAGTTACATGTTTTATCTTGAAAAAAAACATTGATTTTTTTTCCCAGTGCCCACAAAAGTTTGCCAGGTTACAAACAGATGCTCTACAAGCATCCTTTGCCAGTGCATCATAAACACCAAAACATTCTGCTTTTCCATACCTCAGCCAGCCAGCCATGTTAAATTTGGCCAAATGGCTTCTGGTTCTGCCATTTAGCAGGAGGAGAACACCGAACTCCTTTCATTTCTATTAGGATCTACTGTAGATTGTAATCTGTGTTTGCAGGATGGGAATGTTTCTTTCCATCTCAAATTCAATGATTTGTGGTTCATTCACCATCCGTGCACCCAATTTCCCATCATAAAGCTTTTTAAAGGAAAACTGTACCATAGGGGTCAGCATTTAATTACAGGGCTTAAAAATGAGACTTTCAAAACGAATAATGGTGGACTTCCCTTACTAGTTTTGTTTAACCACTGTAGCACTGACCCTTTTTATTGTCAATAAAAATAACAGACACTACCACACAACCAATTTCCTGTCTTTGTCATGCATTCAAATGGTAATTTCTAGACCAGCGGTTCTTAACCTTTACTGCAGCCTGCACCCCTTTGGTTCTCAAAATATGTTCTCACACCCCTTATCAAAAATCAAAATATTTTTCTCGCACCCCTTAAACCTAAAACATATGTTCTCGCACCCCTTAAACCTAGATATATTTTTGTATATTACTGTATATTACAGTAATCGTTAAAAAGTTTAATGTTAATAAATACATAGGTTTGATGAAACAAAGTAGTTGTACTTACGTGCCTGTGCTTAATTTGTGTTTTTGATGATTTACCTTCTAAAAAAATCTGACATGTCTCGCACCCCCAGAAAGGGCATCTCACACCCCCAGTTAAGAACCACTGATCTAGACTGTTAACCTGACCCTGACAATGGCTAATACCAGTTGCTTCAGAGGAAGAAACCCTATAATGGAAAATTATGGAGTAGCTCACTTATTGAGAAAGTTTTCCCAATGCCAGGAAGCTAGAGATAGATTTATACCCATACCTCTATTATTTCATCCTAGTCATATGTCTTTTTAAAATCCTACTAAGCCCTTGGCCTCAATTATATCTTCCAGCCATGAATTGCACAATTTAGTTATGTACTGATTATAAAAAATACTTTAATGAAAGTTACTCACGCAGATAGTCTCTCTGAATTCTGTGAGATATGGGCAGTAGGACTGGGCCCTAAAATGCAGTGCTTTGCGTGTGTGTGTGTGTGAGACAGACAGACAGACAGACTGAGACCAGCACCATTCCCAATATAACAAGACAATAAGCACAGTAATTTCTAAAATCTGTAAGGAAATTAATAATTAATGTATTGTGTGAATGACTAGTATAATATATACTTGTACATACATGGTTAATATTCATTCTTATGTGCCTATATATGCAGCACACAAAAATACAAGCATGTGTGTGTGTATTTTTGATAGCTAAACAAATATTTAATAATTAATCAGTTTTCCTTTTAATTTTTATTTCATTACATCATCTTTACATTGAGAAATATAGATGATTCTTGACTAACTTCATCTGAGCTCGCCAGGAGTTAGTTAAGAGTAGTGAAGTGTGGGTGGGTGGTTGTAAAATAACCAAGAGAGGTAACAAAGAAACTAAAACAACCAACTGAAATGACTGGAAAGAAATACCTTGGAAGAGATTTCTTTTAAATGATGAAGGAAAATATATGGACAACATAAAAAATTCATATTGTCAGCAAACAAGGAGAAAACATTTCATTTATAGAGCGAGACAGAAAGTGATATGGGAAATAGATACACTCCATGTAAATTTATTAAGTGCAACTTTCTCTCTCTTTCTCTTTCTCTCTCTCTCTTTTAGATAAAAAACCTCTTCATGAAATAAAACCCCAAAGTAAGTTATTTTTTGTCTTGTAAATATATATATTTTTTCATTTTCTCTTTCATTCTGCTTTATTTGTTTAGCAGCTAAATAAAACAAAGTTGTATGAAAGACAAATGGATTAACAAAAGCCTCTTCTTAGTAATCATAGATTTTAGATTAAATATAAAAAAGTGACTATTCTTCAGTAGTTATGAATCAAATCGTGGGCCCTTTCTGCAGTAATGCTTATCTTAGAATTGCTCTCTTGAGGTCTGTTGTGGTTTTATGGTTAAAACTGGACCAAATGAAAAATGTCTATATAAACAAAAGGTTTTGCCCAACCAGCTGAAATTTTTGAGTTTTCAGGTTTCCCTTTTTACAAAAACACCCCCAAATGTCCAGAATTACAGTGAAGATATTTTGATTATATTTTTGACCTAATTATGTTGTGGGGAAAAATCTGTTTTCTGAGAAGCACTAGTTCTGAGTCTGAATGTGTGAAAATTTCTTTTAATTCTTCCAGTGAAAGATTCCCTATATGTGCATATTATTTATTTGAAACTCCCAGATATAAAGGCCACATTTTATAATGAGCCTAAGTGAATTAGGCACTTAAATCCCATTTAAAATTTACTGAGGTTTGGTCATCTAACTATTTGGCAATCCTTTGGAAATCCCAGCCCAAAGTATATATTCTTAGGAATACATAAAGTAGCCTTTAGATGTCAAATTGACGGTTAATTTTCGTGGGGGCTTCATAAAGGGAAGTTCAGTAAACACAGTTCAGAGTATTTTGCTATGTTAAAAAACAAGGATTTCTAATCAAAATGATTCTTTCGTAATGCATCTCATCACTGATAGTCATTATATCCACACATATTGAGGATATATAACTTAGTTGCAAAAATGTGATGCAATAAAAGTAATACTAAAGAAGAAGAATTATCCTCCTATATAGCTGCACCTCTTGGCAGGCTGAAGGAACTTGGCCTTCAGTTTCTCATCTTGTAACACATTGGAGTTCTGTGGGTATCCTACATAACCATCCTTATTACGCTTTATTGCTTGGATTGCACAGAGTCCTTGAATAAGAGCATTTCCCCTGTGCTTTTTCTAATTGTGAAATATTTCTATGGATATTCAAAATCAAAAGCAAACTGTAAAACATTCCATGGTTGGCTTGCATTTTCATACCCTTCTAAATTTGTCTTAATGGGACCATCCCTGTTCTGCCCTGTACTGTTGATCTATTTTGTAACTTATCTTGAGCAATTGTTGCATTTTTATCTATGCACCTCCTTCTTAATTATTGGATCCTAAAAGAGAATCCATCAAATTGCTTTAATTTCTGATTTATTAAAAATAAAACCTTAATGGGGGTCAATTTTAGTGCATGAGGCTCCTAGGGGGAATTAAATGGTGTTTCTTTAAGCTGTGAGGCTAGAAGTACATTATATAAATACAGCTTGTTGCTGTTCAGTGAAAACTGGGGCTTAGTTTAAGACTACATGAATCATCATTGATGCGAAATCAATCAGTTATGAAGATAATTAAGAAACAACCTGTTCTACTAAATAACCTTACACATGGTTCTCTGGCTTTGACTTGTTTCATATCTGTTAAGTCTTTCACATGCTCAAAGAATGATCGTATGGAGAGACAGGTTTCCAGAGGCTGGAGGGGACAAAAAGAGAGTAAAATGAAGGGAGAGGGAGAATGAAAGCTAGAGAAATCTTTGATATCTCCTAACAAACTGTAATGGCAAACTGGAGGAAATGTGTGCCCTCCATGGCTCATGGAAAGCACTTATTGTAAATGAGATAATTTAATCAATTACATTTCCTAATGTACTAAACCAAATGTTTCATTTTCTGCTCCTGCACATCTTAAATTATCTTCAGGTGCTTTATGAAACTTAATCATAGTTAATAGAAACTTCATTACCATCAAATATGCTTTCAATAAATATTGTGTAACAGTGTCAGGAGATGGAGTGAAATATTGGTTATGATTACCACAAACACATACCCTGTAACAAAATCATAGAAACTTATTGCTTTAAGAAAGTCACTGCCTCCTCTGGGTCAGGAAGATGCGGTTCATTAAATAATAATTGGTTGACTTCAAGTGTTATTTTCAGTTGAATCCCATCTGGAAAAAAACACAAAGTACCAAAGTAAAAAAAATTCCACAGTTCCTTTTTCTTGAATCTCCATTTTCCCAAGGGAAAGAAATTCTGCATAAAAGGCGAGAATGGAAAAAGAGATTAAAGTGTTGGGTTTTTTCATTTTCATTTGTTGTTTGGAAACAAATAATAGTGCTCTGAATAGAAATGAAAGAATAAACACTTCTTTTTATAAGCAGCATTGTCCCTTGGAACAAAATTAGTACCATTTTGCTTTTTTAAATTGTCATACTTAGTGAATTCTTTTTTTTCCTTCTGATTCTTAACTGTTTGTAGTTTTGCTGTTGTGTCTTTTCATCCCTGACTAAGAAGTAGTTGTGTGAATACCTGAGTATCACTTTCAGGTCACATCTAATGCCAAAAAAACCCCACCACTGAACATCTTGTTAAAGATAAGGAATCCTAGAAAACAAAAAACTTATACCAAGAAGAGAACCATCAAATTTAGGTCCCAGTTGTGTTTTTAAAAATATATATTTTTCATTAAAGTAAATTGTTTTTGTTGTTCTAATGCTGTTAGTATTTTTTTCCAAATCTTTTTTTATTAGTATTTGAATATTCTCCTCAGCACTTGTAATCCAAACATGGCAATCTTGTGCTGAAACCAAAAATGAAACTGACTGATCTATTTTGTCTAAGATGAGTGAAAATGAGAATGTAAATTATCTAAGTAAATATGTTTGAATAATGTAAGAATTAAGAATTATAAATTACAATTAGTAACATAGCTGAGGGATTTTCTTAATGATTTTTACCCCAACAGTGTTTAAAATATGACAGCTCTTTAAAATATTCTCAGTTTTACATATCCTGTTTTGACAGTGAAGAATAACTTCTGAACTCCTGTTCTATACATCTATAGCCACCTGTGCTCTACACCTCTGGCAGCAGCGGATTTTTATTATTAGCAGCGGTATGCATGTTTTAGATCAGAATTTAACCTATTTTAAAGGAGGAGGGAACAAATTAAGATTTTCCACTTTTTTCTGTAGAAAAGGGATACTTTTTAAAGGTTATATGTTTAAGACAACTACTGGATTGGTCAATGTAGCTCTCAAAAGGATGGGAATGTAGAGGTGGGGAGCTCATACACTTGTTAACTGATTACTTCTACCCCCTGGGATATATACCACTCCAGGATGTTTCATAATAAACAACACATCTCCTGGCTTACCCAACATACCAATTATCCACAAAAGTTAATTCAGGAATAGAGTATCAGAGTTAATTATCTAACAACAAAGATTGCTTGGGGACAGATAAGTGAGAAGAAATTGAAATGTAGTTGATTTATAGACTTCCTTTCTTGTACCCTGGTATTAGAGATTGAAACTGAGGAAAGAAGGTTACTTTTGTGGATAATGGCAGGAACTCAGGAGATCTGGGTACAATTCCAGGTTCTACCACTCTGTGATATTGGGCAAGTCTCATGATTTCTCTGTGCCCCGGTTCCCCATCTGTAAAAATGGGATAATGATACCTCCTTTGTTGGTCTTGTCTATTTGGATTGTCAGATTTTTGGGGCAGGAAATGTCTTTTACACTGTTTATGTATGTCACCTACCATACTGGGGAGGGGGAGAGTCTCTCGGCACTAACATAATTCGTAATAAAATGGGCTCAAAACTCCACTGTAAATTTTCTAGCATGACAAACTTTCCAAAAACTGGTGTGAGCAGACTTTGAAACATTTTCATTGTAGTTATGGCAAAAGTTTGGGCACATCGTGGGTCAAAACTGGGTACTTGCCTAAGAAAATATGCCATAATTACAGTGGTGGTTTGCAAATATTGACTATTGAATAGCAGGTTAAATCTTCCCTCCATTTCCTGTTCTGTCTGACAGCTGCCAATAAATGCTAACTTCTCCAGTCATGCTAGGAAAGAAAGCCAATCCATTTCCTAACATAATGAGAGAGAGCAACAATTTCTGTTTGTGCGGAAGGAAAAATGTAGTAGAAATAAAAGAATCAAATGTCATAAAGATACCATATGCTCATTATAAAATCATTTCCAGATATTTTTAAACCTTATGTGGGCTTGGGTTTGATTTCACCCAAAATCAAAAACAAAACAAATCACCAAATTGATACCTGACTCTTTTTTTTTTTCTTGAAACTTTATTTTTTTAAACATCATGACCTTAAGGATGACTAAAGTCATCCTTGTTTTGCATCATTTCATATTCCTTTCCACATCTGTTCTTAAGCATCTCTATAGCTGATCTGTTCTTAGTCATAGAGATATTCTTCTCCATCTGCATCAATAAAATATTACTCAGGGAAGAAGCTGACCAAAGATTGCTAACAATCTGGAGCTGTAGTTCCAGAAATATTTTTCTTCCTGCATTTTTTTTTAAGAACCCAGGACCTCTTGGAATATCCCTTTTTCCCCTTTGCCACCATCTAAATATGAAAACATACATGCTCTGTCTCTTTCCCTTTCTACTGCTGGTCAAAAAAAAAAAATTGGTGGGGATCATACACCTTTCACAAAAATGTTTTTGCTGTTCTGTTGGCAAATTTTGAAAGGGATGAAAATTTGTATCGCAAAACTTTGAAACTTGAAAAATGTTCAGTAGCTGTATCTGGCTAAAAAAAATGACAAAAAAAAAAAAAAGGTTGATAGAAATCTCTCTTTTTCTGGCCATTATTTCACTGAAACTTGAAATCCCCATACACATATATCAAAATTGTGAAATCCTAAAAACTTCAACCAGTGCTAATGACTTATACAGTAATACATGATCTTTATTTCTAATAGAGCTACTTGGAAAAGGAATATTTTTCCCTTCAAAAATATTAAAATTTTAAAAATAAAGAAAAGCCATTTTGATTTGTAAAAATACAAATTATAAACTAAACAGAAACTTTTGCAAAAAAAAAATCTAGTTCTGATTTTAACACCACCCTCCCCCCACACACACACACAAAATAAAGAAAAGTGTAGACAAGAATAATTTGACCATCTCTTGTTTCTAATGTTCTTTTTTAAAAGTCCCATTTGTGGCACATTGTCAAACCATTGACAGCATAGGCTAAACATGGTCATATTGTACCCATAGGCTGCTCTAATTGGCAGCTCAGATTCTTATACCATCACCATATAGCCAATTTTGAAACAGCACTGAAAAATCCAATCTAATGCTTAATGAGAGAGGCATGACCAGCATCAAAGATCAGTCCAATCAGAGAGACACTAAACTCCAAGGGCTTTGGCAAAGAACTAGAGAATGAACCCTACCCAGAAGTCACTCACTTTAAGTTCCTTCAGTGTGTCCTGGCCCTCTCCAGGAGCTAGAATTCTGAATTCAACTCAGAAGAGACACTCTGTTCCCCTCACGGCAACTAGCAATGGGCTTTGGAGCAACTCCCTTCCTGGAAGAACTCCCTCCACAACAGAAGAGCCTCAGTCAAGAAGATACTGCCCCAAGCCTTATCCCAACAGAAACTAGGTACCGAAAAAACCCACCCTCCACAAACTTGTGCTGCAGAGGCAATTTAATTAGCTAGAAATGATAATCTACAAGTAAGATTGTTGATGGTTATCTTCATGAATGACTGAGTGTACTTCATATATCTTCAACATTATGTCCTAGCCTACATCTCCCCTGACACCACAATCTGCCTTCTTTTGCATATGGACACTCTGACCCAAAAGAAAATTATGTTTTGTGCAATTATGAAAGTCAAACAAAGGTGGCATCTGATAGAAATACAATAAATGAATGATCATGTCAGGACATTAAATTCTACAAAGACCTTGATTTTTTTTAAATTTGTGTTATAGTGTTTGTTTCCTCAATACATCGCTTTGCATCTACAATATCCCTTGTGGAGTTGGATGTTGAAAGTCCCAGAAACTATTAGCCACCCAGAGTAGGGGAAATCCCTTCATACAACAGATCTGAACTCTTCACAGATGTTCCTGGACCACAAGCTAGAAATCTTTAGGGGCATATCCCCTTTAAACTCAGGTACACGAGTATGTACTTGTTGGAGATTTTCTGCCACTGTTTCTGGAGTGGCCACTGTAAATATAAGGCTTTTTTCCAGGGAAGAGCCTGACAGCCACTCTGATTTGCCCTGAGAGTCTCTGTCTCTTTACTAAGTAATGCAATCCAGGAGAACCGGTTTAAGGTAAATGGAGATTCTGTGAGCAGAGTTTGCTTTACATCTCTGAGTACTTGGCTTGGATTCTGTAGAGGACAGCTTGATAACCAATAGCCCATTGCTTCAGCCTACTTAAAGCAGCGTGTATCTTAATTTCAATTTTTTTTGCTGCTGGTTGCTCCTATTGTACAGCTCCCTTGAAATTAGGGGGCTGTCAGTATTCCACTGGAGCATTTGGCAGAATAGCTGGTGTGCGTTCCTGGCAAGTTAAGTGTCCAACATTTAGTTTACGTAACTAAGTGGTAAACCAGAAAAAGCAACTTTTACAAATTAGGTCCCTGCTCACAATTTCTCAACACACGTCATCAGCATCCTTCTGTCCTATTTCTCTTAAAATTGTCTGACCATCTGGTTCTTACATATAGTATAGGGTTTGAGGGTGAAATTCCTACCTTTGCAGAGCTCGGCACAAGAGAATGCACTACATAAACCCTCAGACTAAGAATTAAGTGGTGCAAGGCCATCTACTGGCCTTCTATACAATACTGCATTCTTCCTCTGTGCTGTTACAATGCTTCACAATGTATTCGCTATTTACTGCTCAGTTATTGAATAGTTCGGTCTGAATTTCCGATTCCTACTTATTTTCACTCTGATTTGTTTGTTTAAAATAATACACTTTCTTCCAATATACATTTGATAATGCACCTACCATATTTGTGAGACAATAAAAGCTTTACAGAGTAAATACATGACCATTTCTTTCTCTAAAGCAAAGTTCAGCATAAGGGGAATTATCTAAGGGCCCACAAAGTGTCTTGCCAAGTAATTTAATTTCATGGTTCTTGGTCTCAACTCCCACCCGATCATGCATACTTGGACCTAGACAGCTCTGTTATTGCAGGTCTCATCTGGGCTACCCTCACCTGCTACCAAAGTTTTAAAACATAAAAAACTTCATCATAAGCTGCCCAATACATAACCACTGTTTGGTTTCATATCTGTTTTTAATGGCAAAGAGCACTTGCAGGAATTCCTGATGATGGCTCAGATTCCATCAGTTCAGTAGGACACGACCAAACCCTGTAGGCTGACTCCTTAGCTTTCTTGTGTGTTTGAGAGGTGGTAAAGTAAAGTAAAACCCACAGGAGAGGGTGAAATATGAAATCTTTACTTCACCAATCATTCCATCAAGTTTGCTCTCTCCTGGATGAGCAGCAGGGCTCAACCCCAAACCCTATGTCCCTGGAGACCAGTGAGAGACAAGAGTTGATGTTGGTGCTGGTCCTGCTTTGAGCAGGGGGTTGGACTAGATGATCTCCTGAGGTCTCTTCCAACCCTAATAGTCTATGATTCTATAAGAGGCATTTTGTTCCCTAACAGCGCCTCTCCTTGCTACAGTTGTGCTGGAGTCTCCTCTTTACTAAGACAATGTAACTCAGCCCTTAATCTCCAATAGGCTGGAATGGGGAATGATGCTTGTCACCCCCACTGTACCCACCCCGCTCCCCAGACCTGTGGAATACACTGCTGTGGTGGGGGCTAAGCTAGGATGAGATTTGCGCTCAGTTCTCTTCACTCATGGACCTGCGAATGCTGAACCCTCCAGTCACAGGAAACATCAGATGAAGTGCCAGCCATTTCCTGGAAACACCTGATGTTCCAGGTGTCTCCTGTTGTGTTTTTTTTTTTAACACCTTCCCTGTGTGTTAAATAATCGTGAAGGTTTATGAGAGTGAAAGAGAGGAAGAGAAATTAAACAAACGCCCATGCATGGCAATTTGCTGGGCAGGGGGACACCCCAAGCCCTCACTACACACCATCCAAAAATCTCAGCATATTCCTCACTGAGAAACATTAGTCTTGAGATCTAGTCTGAACCCAGCTTAATTTTTACCTTCCCAAATGCACCAATCAATCCTCATGTGGGCAGTTTGTGGAGGGGAGGCAATATGAGTGTGTGTCGCTAATCTGGTGCCTACATTTTCTCCTTTCAGATATCGAGAACGCCAGTGACATTGCCTTGTACTCAGGCCTGGGTGCTGCAGTCATTGCTGTAGCTGTGCTGGTAGTCGGCATTACACTCTATAGACGGAGCCAGAGCGAGTACGGGGTGGATGTGATTGATTCATCCGCGCTGACAGGAGGCTTCCAGACATTTAATTTTAAAACAGTCCGGCAAGGTTAGTGTTGTGATTTCATCATCTTCCCTCGCAGCTTCTGTTGAGAAAGAGCATGCAGCCTCTGGAAGCATGAGACCTCCACGGGAGGGTGGAACTGGCTTGTGCAGAGCAAAGCGAGTGGTCTAGTGGCAAGGGTTGGGCCTGGTGGTTGGAATTCTAGGGTCTTTTCCTGTCTCTGCCACCAATTTCTGTGTGAACTCAGACAAGTGACTAATCTCTGCTTGCCTCAGTTTATCCCTCTGTATGTGTGTTAGAAGTTGAGTATATTATTAGCTTCTCCTACTGCATTGACAACAAATAAACGCAGAAATCATTAGCATTCAGTAAATTCCTATTCGGTTCCTATTTCTTCTGTTTTTGGTTCCCAACTGAAAGTGGTTAAATTTTCATTTGTTATGTTCCTAATTTAAACAACTCATTTTCAAGCATTTTATGCTACATTGTTTGCATGTAAATTTCTATATCCTAAGATATATAGAATAGCCGAAGATGCACAGTTGTGAAAATATATTTATTTGGGGTTTTTTTTGTTAAAGGACTTTAGAAAGTCACTGGTAGATTTTACAAGACATAAATAAAACCCCATGCTAAAAAGCAGTCGGTTTCCTGGAATATTTCCTTGGACAAAAAAATGAGATTTTGAACTAAAGCGGTGATCATTATAAAAACTTGTATTTCTTGCTTCGGTACCAGTATTCTAAACTAGATGCTGGCCTTATTGTGGGTGGGTGGGTGTAAAAGTTGCCCAATTTTTTTTTTCTCTTTAGGAAAGTGAAATGTTGCAATTGGTGTATGTGTGTGCGTGAGTGCGCGTGCACACACACATATTCTACTTTCCAAGAGAGACATGCTCCACAGAGCATAAATAAAAACAACTTTGGGATGCAGAGGAATTTTATTCATTTATTTGGAAGTTCAAGTTGCCTGTGAAGAGTGGTATATAATTTGTAATATCTTTTCCACATTATCTGAGATTGAGTTTCCAAATGAAATAAGAAGCTAATTTGTTATAAAAATCTTGTTTTGGGTTTTGTGTGGGAGATTTTGATTTGGTTTTAATATTGCACAGACACCTCAGTCAGAGGCACCATAAAAATGCTCACACAGACCGTTTCTTATATTTGAGGATGCATTAGTTCAGTTGCAGCTACTTTGGATGTTGTTGGAGTTTTTAAAATGAATACTTGCAAACAAACAAAAAGCCCCCAAACAGTCTGAGATTTCACATGTATTCTAACCCTCACCCCTCAGCCATACCTATAAATCACTATTTAAAATATTTTAGCCACAAGCTTAAATGCTTTGGTGGATCCAGGTTTTAAGACTTGGATCCAAACTCCATTGATTTCAGTTTGAGTCTTTGCATTAACTTGAGTGGCTTTGGGATCTGGCTCTTAGAACTTAGATACATATATGATTTTCTGATTTGTGGTTTTTGTTCTTAGGCCAATTAGAGCTTTAGTTTCTTCAGAATGCCACACAGATAGGAATGAGATTCAGATACTCGGATAACATGGTGATGAGCATGATATAAAAATCTAGACAGAGAGACCTCTAGGGACTATAGAATCCTCTCTCAAACACTGGAAAAAACAGAAAACATCTGGCTTGTTGTTTCCCCCCCCCCCCCCCAGTGTATCTCTTGCAAATTGTTTTGGTGGGATTTTATTGGCATAAATTTTAAAACTGGAAACCCTAAATATATAGAGCCAGATTCTGTCTCCCCAGACTGGCTCTGTGGAATGATACAGGTAGCTCAAAGAAGCCATAACCTAGCATCAGTCTGTATGGAAAGGTAACCTTTAACTGGAGTAAAGCCAATGTACTCAGCTCCCATACCAAGATGTAAGGGACATGTTAGAGGTATGTGAGGTGAGGGGAAAGAGCAGCTCTAATCTGCAATTTTTAGCTGTTGAACAGTCTTTGGGAACAATGGCCATATGGCGTAAACTAGAGCAGCCCTTGGGCAACTCTGTTTTATGTTGAGGTAGTTGCAGATTGACCCAGAGAATCATTTTGACTCAAATATGGCAGGGAGAATCCATCCCATATTATTCATGATTTGATTTCTTCAGTTGACAGCTTCATGTGATATCCCCAAACCTTAACCTTTCTAGTTAAGAATAATCTCTTTTTAGTAATCCCTAATCCATTTAGAGGAAGAGACTAGTTCTTCTGACATTAGCACGCTGGAGGTTAGCAGTAGGAGGGTTTTAAGTACATTATGCTTAGAGAAGCCTAGAAGTTTTTATCTAATATATCTATCATGTTTAATTGAGGAATGGTGCAACTTGCTTAATTGCCTTCTTCTGGATAGGAAAGAGTTGGTGTAGCTGGGAATTCTTTTTACATTCAAAGCTAATCAGCTGTACGCAAACATCCAATACACTCAGTTTCCTTAATACCATCTGAGCTGGAGAAAATATAGTAAGAATATCTGCTGCTGTGTTATATTGACAGCAACATCATTTAAAAAAGAAAAACCAAAAAGCCAGGTCTTGGGAATGACTTCCCCCCCCCCCTTTTTAAGATGCCTAGAGCCGCAAAGAAAGGCTTAAAAATTATGCTTATTTTCATCTAAAGAGAAATCATACCAAAGGCAGCAGCATCTGGTTAGAAATATGCATTAGAGCAGTCATTACCCACAATGAGTGAGCAGCTAAAGTGTCTATTGCCTTATTTATCAGTGGCGCTGAGGAAAATATTCAGTGGATGCTAGAACTGCAGAGGACATTTGTCTGCAATTCAAGTTTTTGTAGCAGATTAGACATGGATCTGTTGACCCAAACTGAAATGAAAGGATCTGCAAGTATGTGAGAATGGAGCTTTTGAGGGATCCAGATTCTACACTTTTTGAGAATGATTAGTGATGGTAGCAGTCCAACTTGAGACATATTAAAAGGCCTAATTTTCAAAGGGTGGGTAGGCTCAGCACTTTTTGAAAAATCAGATGCTTTTTAAATGTCTCAAGTTGGGAACCTAAAAATCACAAGTCCTTTTTGAAAATTGAGGCCTTAAATTTATCGATTCTCCTCCTCTTTCACCTGGTGTTCTCTGAGTTAGTCTGCACCCAGAATTAGATTGGGAGCCAACCTTTTCTGCATAATTGTGGTCCCACATTTCTAGTCAACCTAGTTTCCTTCAAGCCTGAATCCATACCTTCCTATAGGCTCACTAAAAGAGTAGGTGTTCAGACACGTTTTCATTTGGTTTACACTTGACTCCTTGGTTACATGTGCCTTGACACGGCCTGGAGCATAGAAAACATAGAGTTCAGGTATCCTTTAGATCTATTTCATTGTTTCATCTCCTTTGGGACATTGCCACATGTGATTCTGATTTCTGAGAGCACTGGAAAACGAGAGGAAAGCTGGATGGGTGGTAGTGAAGAGGTCAGAAGGAGGATGCCAGTGTGATGAATTCATGCACGTTTCTCTAGGAATTATCAAAACAAGGATAAAACCTTGCATCTCAGAGTCTAAGTGTTCTGAGAACGGTACTTTTTATAGACATCTCTTAGCCTCTGAGGCTGGCTTGTTTTAAAGTTTTAACTTGATCTGGCAAGAAGCACAAATCCTTCAATGGACTTTGTAACAGCAGATCCTAGGCACCTGCATATATCCACTTGACTAAGGTTCCATGTGGGCCTGGGATTTTTTTACCCATATCTACCTATATGGAGCTCATTGCAAGATAAGGAACTAGATCAGAAAATATTCTGCTTTAACATTTCTGAAGCCCAACAGAATAATTTTCCAGCATCTGTTCTGATTTTATTCTTTGTTATATTGCCTGGATTGCTTTTAAAAGTTTAACTGCAAACAGAAGAGGGAGACACATTATCTTCTAAGTGCAGGTTTTTTTATTGCCAATATATGAGGTGGATATGTTGCAACAAATGATCATTAGATGCCCATGGATATCAAGGGCCAGATCCTCAGCTGATGTGAGTCAGCTTTGCTCCGTTAAAGACAAAGGAGTTACACCACGTAAGAGTCAGGCGCCCAAAATTTTGTAGCTAATATAGAGCTGACACCATTGTTTTCCAGACTGGCCTGTGAATTAGTACCCTAAAGGAACCTATAATTTGGGCTAAAGTGAATAACAAAAGAATTAGTACAACAGCCTTTGCAAAAAGTATATTGTGCATTTCTAGTACAGCGACATTTATCTGAGGATCTCCTAGCACTTTACGAACATTAATTAAGCCTCACAACTCTCCTCTTTGTGTAGGAAAATGCTATCCGTTTTTATAGATAGGGAAACCATGGCACGGAAAGGTGAAAGGGGGGATTTTTGAAAGCACCTCACTGACTTATGAGCACAAGCCCAACTGTAAGTTACTATGGTACTTTTGAAAAAATTCCAGTTAAAGTGACTTGCCCAAGGTCATACAGTGAATTAGGAGTCCTAGGTTCTATTCCTGATTTTGCAACTAACACCCAGCCCTCTACTTTAACCACTGGGCCACACTCTGAAATTGTAAGATACAACATAAAATGGAAAGGTGGGTAAACAGACTTTTCCCTGTGTGGGTGTGGAACTCCACCTCCCTCCCCTGTTTTTCCATTACTCAGATTAAATCCTGATATGTAGGCATTTTTCTAGGAACCACTATGCACATAACAGTTTCCCTTGCTTGTAAAATGGTAACTGAGTACTCAATCAATTTCCTTTCATCAGGTAACTCCCTGCTTCTGAACTCATCCATGCAGCCTGACTTGACAGTGAGCAGAACATACAGCGGACCCATCTGCCTGCAGGACCCCATGGATAAGGAGCTCATGACAGAATCTTCACTCTTTAATCCCTTGTCAGACATCAAGGTCAAAGTTCAGAGTTCATTCATGGTTTCCCTGGGGGTGACGGAGCGGGCCGAGTATCACGGAAAGGCACATTCTGGAACGTTTCCCCATGGGAACAACAGAGGCTTCACGACAATACATGCCAGGAACAAAACTACATACATTCAGAATCTGTCATCTCTTTCAACAAGAAGTGAGCTGAGAACGACTGGCATTTTTGGCCACCTGGGTGGCCGTTTAGTGATGCCAAACACAGGTGGGTGAATCATTTTCTTTTGAAAGCATACAAGAAAGATGTGACCTAAACCCTTTTGCTGTATAGCATTTCATGATATAAAGAAGAGAGGAGCTCACTTATTGGGAAATGTGAAAACTACAGGAATCTTTTTCACACAGAAGAGAGTTGTTACTATCAGATCATTTAGTAAGATTACAACCAGGGCCAAATTCAGAGATGAGGGTTTATTACATGTTGATAAATTGGCATTGTGTTTGAGCTGTTATAATCCAACATCTTCTCCTGACTCCTCTTACCGGGTTCTTGATCCTACCATAGAGCTCCTCTCAGGGTCTTAGGGCTGGTCTACACTGCCGCGCTAGTTCGGCGGCTGGGGATCGAAGTTCCGAGTTCGATTTATCGCGTCTGGTCTGGACGCAATAAATCGAACCAGGAAGTGATCCCCGTCGACTGCGGTACTCCAGCTCAATGAGAGGAGTACCGCGGAGTCGACGGGGAGCCTGCCTGCCGCGTGTGGACCGCGTCTGAACCGCGGTAAGTTCGAAGTAAGGTATGTCGAATTCAGGTATGTTATTCACGTAGCTGAATTTGCGTACCTTACTTCGACTTGGGGGGTAAGTGTAGACCAAGCCTTACACTCCCCTTTCCAATTTGTTCCTCACAGTCTAATTATATCAATGACTGATCCAATGAACGGACGATGCTACAGAAATATCTGTGGGATATCATCATGATGAGAGACCATTGAGGAGAGCCACTGTTCTGAATGAAAACTACTGTGTGTGGCTACACCTGTTGGTCTAATTAGTTTGTTGTTTTTGGATTTTCCAGGGTTGTTGTTTTTTCCCTTCTAACTTAGCTCTGTTCTGAAAGGACATCTCCATAGTGCATCACTTCCGAGTTAACTGCCAGCTCAGTACTGGGTTGAGCATCAGAACTTTGCTTGAAATAGAGGAGCTAAATTTGCATCACTAATAGATGATGTTTGCTTTGTGACTTTTGAGCTTTGTAACTTAGCGTGAGATTCTCGTCATAGCTCTGCTTGCTAGTTGCTAAAAGGAAATGGAGTTTTTTAAACTTGCAGCCACTGTGTGAAACCAAATTAGAATCAAATAAAGGATATTAAGATTGCATCGCTGCAACATATTACACCTTTTGGAGTTGTGAAATGGAATGTGTGTCATAACTGGCCTGATGCCACTATTTCCAGCTAATTGGGCACCTTTTGGATTCTAGTGATCCTAGAGTTGAGATTCACTTTCGACTAGAGTTTGATTTCACTTGACAACTTTTGTTCTGTGCATCCAGGCCTGTCTCTTACTGTTTGTTTGAATGAAATGCCATTTCCAGTCTTCCTTTTCATATTTCATTGCCACTTTAAAAAAAAAGCATCAAAAACATTGTGTGTATTTAGAATAGATTGATAGTAATATGTAATTAAAAGTGATAATATGTAGCACACAGAAATGCATGCTGTATTCAAGGCAGTTGTTTCTCCGTGGACGATTTGGATGTTCAGGAATGAACATTACAAAGATAGCAAGACAGTGTAGCTATCAAAAGTGATGATGGGCAAAGGAATTCTTATTCTGCATCAAATTACTTTAAATAATGCTCATCCCACAAAGCAAATAAATTCCAGGTGTATTTGGTCCATGCAATTTACTTTTCCCCCCTCTACCACTAGTCTGAAATAAAATCTTGCAGACAATTGCAAATCACAGTAGCATCTCGACGTTTCAGGATTTATCTGAAGGTATGCAAGTGTGACATATTGAAAGAATCTGGAATCTATTATTTCCTCCCTCATTTATGTTGGCTTTACAACAGTGTAACTCCATTATGGCCACAATGGAGTAAGTTCCAATGTACACCATTGTAAGAGAAGCATCAAACCATAAGCTGCAATGGCTGTTGTGCATATGAACTAAAAGAAATGAAAATCTTTATAAATCCAGTTTGTTTTTGTAGGTGATCTCTCCATTATGAGTTTCTCCTGATCAAAAGCACCAGCAGATTCAATTTGGCAAACATTTGTCTTTAATGTAGCATTGAGTAAAGGCCCTTAAGGAAACCTTAAACAATAATTGAGCTTTGCAAACTATAAGGAGCTTTACAGATGACAAGTTTCATAATATTAATAGATATATAGGTGGATAACGTGGGGGCAAAGAAGAATGCACAGATAATGCCATTTTAAATAATTGGTTTACTCAACAGCTTTTTGAGATCTAGCAAAGCTCATTTTAAAGGTTAAGAAAGTCGTGCATGCATTTGTTATGCAAAAAAAAAAAAACTAAATAGAGAACTCAGAACAGGTTGTTCTGTTGTCAGATCAAATAAAAGGCTGTCAGGTAGCAGGTGTTCCCCCTCGCCCCCCCCCCGCCCAAATCAAAGCTAATTGCTGGAGTGACATGTCAAAAATAGAAACTTTTTCTAGGCCCTAGAGTGTCAAGATATTAGACAGACAATCTATCTTTTTTTACTTCATAACTTGGAGCTCCCTTTTTGATGGCACAGATATTCAGCTGCATTCAATCACTGTGTTCTGATTCCTGTGCTTTTTCTTCTGGGTTGAAAGATGGTAGAGGATCTTTGATTGAGGTGAAGCTGTGATAATTTCAGGCCACCTCTGAGCTCTGTGAGTAAGCTTAGACTCAATTTCCAGCTCTGTCTGAGTGACACTTGACTTCAAGTTTGCGAATGTCAAACTACTGTTGTTCACATCCAACAATGCGGTCCTGGCCCTTTCAATTTCTTCCTATCCTGTAGGAAGGGTGTGTGTATGTGTGTGTGTGTGTTTCACCAGAACTCACTGTTGTCCAAAGGGGTTCACCCTACAAAGAGGCAGACATTTTTAAATGCTTCATAACTGGGAAATTTCAAAGCACAGAAGGCACCTAACCACTATCCACTTTCACTGGGAATTAGCTGTCTTAACTGTACTTTGTGCCTTTGAAAATCCACCCCCTTAAACATTTGTGGATTTTCTCAGCATCACAAAAGAGCTAACTTCTCTCTATCCCATTCTAATGGAGGAAAATGGTTGCCCTGAAGTTAGCCCTAACTATCAAAGTGTGTGCCTATAACAATACAGGGAGAGCAGTACCTAGGGGATTATCATAAATACGGCGTCTAACCAATGTAATGATGGCCATGCCTCTCTAGTATTGATATTAAAACCTAGTTAATAATGAATCTCATTGTCAGGAGGCTCCAAGCAGGGATTTTTAATGTGCCTCATTCTTAGCACAAGTGAAAGAGACTAATGATAACCAGCATGTTACTGAATAATGTTCATAAATTGGAAGCACAAATAACTTATTTTATAATGAGTCTTGGGCTGCATGACTGTACAGCAGCTCTCAGGCTTACAAGAGCGCAGCTCACGCTGCATCGGTAATGTTATTAGAAGGATGCCATCTCTCCATTGAAATTATAATCACCAAGTTGTATGCTTTTCTACTCTAGCATTGGTTCTTCTGATGAAAGAGAGGGTGAGAGGTTCATTATTTGAGGGGGAGGAAGAAACCCTGAGGTTTTATTTTTGCAAAGGATTTTTTTGTCATGTATAACCAGTTCATTTCTTATCATAAACAAGAAGATGCATTAAAGAGAAGAACTGTGCTCTGTGGGCTCTTATCTGTTAGCTGATGTAAAAGATTTACTTCAAAGCAATTGCTACACACAAAAGAAAGCTCAGGAACTCCACATGAACTGTGGGGCTGGGTTGGGCTGAGCGTCCTTGGCTTTGCAGTGGACTGTATACACCTAGGAAAAAGCTACTGAGGATTTTAAATTTGGATTATTTCTTTTTAATCTAAATAGCTATATCATCTGACCATACAGAATAAGAATAAAGTCAGTGCCAGAAGTACATTCCCTAGGGGACTAGATGGCTCTGAGAACTTTTAATGGGATACAGAGTCATTCACCTTTTTTGTGGCTGGAGTTGCATTCAGACCTAGTTCAGAAGTGACTGAAAGTTGTTTGAATCTGATGGCTGCATTAAATAAGTTAGTGGTTTTATTATGTCCCCACTAGGAAATGGGTTTGAGAACACCCTCACAACTGGAACTAAACAGAACCTTTGCTGACAGTCTCAGCAAAGGGGCTAAGGACTGAATGAGCCCATGAGACTGAAGTCCTCTCATTTCCATAAAGGAGTCCCTCCTGTGCAGGTGGCATTGATGGCAGAGTGGGCGAGAAGTCTTTCTATACCTAGCGATGAAGAGAAGAGTTCAGTCATCAAGGTTATGCATCCTACATCAGTGGTTCTCAAACTTTTTTTTTCATGGACCACTTGAAAATTGCTGAGGGTCTCAGCGGACCACTTAATGATCTATCCAAATGTTGTTTGCACCATTAGCAAACTATTGTAAAGCGCTATATTAAATAAAATCAGATAAAAGCACTATATTAATAAAAAACCTTAATAATAAACAACATTTTCTGTTCTACAAATAAAAGCACACAACTCATATTTTAATATCTGTAGTCTTACCTTTCTAATGCGAGGGATGTGCCCTCTCTCCCCCGCCGCAGCAGCCCCTGAGCCTCTTTCTCTGGCCGCTGCAGCCCTGCATGTCCCAAATTCCCACCCCCCACTTCTTACCCCACTGCCCTCTCCCACCTATCCCTATTCCCCCCAAGGCCACCACCTCACCTTACATGTGCATCTTCTCCAGGGTCCAGGCACCTAATTAATGGAGCCATGCCTGCACGGCTCCACTAATTAGGTAGGTGGCCCTTCATTTTCTCGTGTGCTGCCGCCCAGGCACGCACTTTAGAGGGAACAACCCCTGGACCACCTGAATTGAGCTCGCGGACCACTGGTGGTCCATGGACCACAGTTTGAGAACCTCTGTCCTACATAATTCACTGGTGCAAAAATACCTCAAAGTCTGCTCTTTCAAAAACTCACATAATGGCAGGATGCCTGCCCCACTGTTTGTATAAAGCCTAGCCCAGTGAGGACCTGATCCTGATAGGGGCCTTTGGGAAATACTGTAGTACAGACAAATAAACAAACCATTTTAATAAGATGTATTTCCTTAATTTGATAATGGCCCACCCTGTACTACCATTTTCAAACAGGCTTTTTGCTAGGGTAGTATACATTTCAAGGGGTTATAGTTCAGAAGCAATTTGTGAGGTTTTCCTTTATGTCCAAAGTATTTCTAGAAGCCTTGGATTTGGGAAGTCCAACAATAACCTCTAAACTTGTTCTGTTGTAGGAGTCAGTTTGCTGATACCACATGGAGCTATCCCTGAAGAGAGCTCATGGGAAATCTATCTTACCATCAGTCAAGGGGAGTCCAGGTGAGAAACCAATTAAAAATCACATGGCAATACTGTCCCCCCAAAAAAGCATAATCCCAGCAAATACTTTTCTGATAGCCATCATACCAATTATTGGATTATGTGGGCCTCATTCCACCCTCTTTTACCCTGGTATAATTATTGACTTCATAGGAATTACTGGGGTAAGCAATAGCACGATCAGGCACTTTGTATGCTACCACTCTGAAAACACATTCAGATATGAGAACTCTGTTGAAGGACTGGATAACTCGGGGGAACTGGGTTTTTTAGTAAGGAATCTTGCACTTCTAGGTTATCAGTCTGACTCTTCCCATTGCTGATGAATAGTTATCACCATCCTATGGACATTCAGTGACCTATGTGAAATGAATGAATGGGTTCTCAGTCAAGTTCTTAGTGCATAGATAGTCCAGTTCCTAACTTATAGATAACTCTGTTCTGAAATCACTATCAGAGACTGTAGTCACAGACAGCCAACAAGAGAGCAGACTGTCACATTGCCCCAGCAAGAATTGAGTGGACCATGGAAACTGAACTGCCCTTTGACCATTAGAAGTGTGATCCTTGTGCGATGCATTTGGCAAGGTGGTGAAAAGGGTGTTTGAAGTGCCTTTGCCCTGCATTATTTCTCTTTTGTGGATAAATAAAGGAGTTCATTCTCCCAGGCTTTCAATCCAGTACCATTGCAATCACTTTAAATAATTAGAAACAGAAGGAAAAGGAAAGTTGTTACTAAGCTTTTGATAAGTTCAGGCAGCTGATTTTTGTGCAGCTGTATCATATGTGCTGCCATTATCTCTGCCACATAAAATATACCTAGCTACTCTTTTGGACCTTTTCATAAACGAGATGGCCATTAGACATGGGGGGGAGGTCTGAATTCTGCTATCACTTATGCCAGGAGTAACTATATTGTAATCAGTGGAGTTTCTCCAGATCTACATCAGTGTGAAAGTAGAATTTGACCAAGGGTCTCTTACCTCAGATTAGTTTTTTTCCCCTTTTTGTTACGAAGGAAAACAGCCAGAGAAACAGATGGTTTTAACAGATTTTGATAGCTGTTCCCATAAAAGGATTTTCTGTTTCCCAGTGGCTTTAACTTTTCACACAACATGGGTTATAAAGAATCAAAGTGCTCTATCAGTCAGTTGTTTTTCAGAGCCCAATGGATTTTGCTGATGTGCAGTGCTAAGTTTGGCACAAGTTATTTTCTAGGTTCTGCTAAGTTCTGTCTGGAAACTTTGTTCTCAAATACCAGGAGACTCAGTAGAGTTACAAAGTGAAATTTTACTTAATAGAATCTAGTAACTAAAGTGAGCACACTTAGGTCACAAATGTAGCATATTGTCACAATACTAGTACAAGGATTTGAGGGGAGGCAGGTGTGAAGCGGGTAGGGTGCTAGCCCTACTTCTCAATTGTCACTAATTACAGGACAATCCTTAATTTTTAGAGCCCAAATTCCTTTTATCTCAAATGCAAAATTGTGAAACAGAATAAATCAGGTCCGTGTCAGGAACCCAGTTTACAGTATTGAGTTTCTAGGTGATGTTTATTCCAAGTCAAATAATCCTACTACTGCATTATTTTTCTTGTTCTTTTTGGGTCCTTGTCCCTCAGCTGAGTCTCAGCAGGGTAGTTCTTGTGGGGATATCTGTGACTTGAAGGGGCTTGGCAGACCTTAGGAACTGCATTAGTCTTAGGTTGCTTTGAGAACCTGGAATGAACCATACTAACGTTCATTAGTTAAAGCTTCTTAGTAAGGCAGATGAGTTTACATGCATTCAGCAGATGGGCAAATTGTGATGGAAAGATAAAACCAAAAATTTCCAAGTGTGTCTACTAATTTGAGGTGCCCAACTTGAGAAATGTAGGATATGTGGGTGCTCAGCACCTCTAAATATCAGGCTGGAGGTGTTTTAGATCGGGTACCCAGAATTAAAGTACTTTTGAAAACTTGTTCCTAAATATCTTGCCTGAAATCATAATGGTGGAAGAGAGACAGAGGGAAAACACCCACACCCATCTCTGACTCTAAATTATTCTCCAATCATTAGACAATACTCAGGGCCTTCTGGACTTTTAACAGTGCTAAGTGTTATCTGACTGCTAGCCACTTCCTCCCTTTAGTGCCCCCACTGTTGCACATGAGTTATTTTCCTTTCCACATATTCCCATTTGAGTGTATTTGATATGCACATGAGAAACTGGCATGTTAGTGGGTTGTTTTCTTCCCCTTTTACTGTACATATTGACTTAGAGTTGCTCTAGCTTCTTGGGTAAATATAACTTGTCACTTAGTTTCCTCGGTGATGTATTTACTCAAGAGAGTTTGTCACAAGAATTCTGGTTAATATATACTACTGAGGTGTATTTTTCTAAATTAAGCAAACTTGATTTTATCATTAAATAATGTTAAGATTAAAGATAAAAATCAGTAAGCCCAGGACACTTAGAATCTTAAATTTGCCTTTTGCTCCTACTACTAAGCCACAGTATGTATCATTTAAAGGTTTGTTTGCACTTCTGCTGAGTATAACTTTCCTTTTTCTCTTACTGTTTACACTGAGATTCTTTATCTTGTGATCCTGACAAATCTCTGGCTAAGCAGTGTCAGCCTAGTACTCGGATGCGAGATCTCTAAGGTACTGTAGGAAACAGTGTTGGCAGTTTAGGTTTTTATATCCGCTCAAGTCACCTAGGCATCACTTTGCTCTCTGAATTAGGCCTGGTCTACACTAGGAGGTTATGTCGAATTTAGCAGCGTTAAATCAAATTAACCCTGCACCCGTCCACACAACGAAGCTATTTAGTTCAACATAGAGGTCTCTTAAATTCGATTTCTGTACTCCTCCCCGACGAGGGGAGTAGCGCTAAATTCGACATGGTCATGTCGGATTAGGGTAGGTGTGGATAGAATTCGACGCTAATAGCTCCGGGAGCTATCCCACAGTGCACCACTCTGTTGACGCTCTGGACAGCAGTCCGAACTCGGATGCTCTGACCAGCCACACAGGAAATGCCCCGGGAAAATTTGAATTCCTTTTCCTTTCTGGGCAATTTGAATCTCATTTCCTGTTTGGACATCGTGGCGAGCTCAGCAGCACTGGCAACGATGCAGAGCTCTCCAGCAGAGGTGACCATGCAATCTCAGAATAGAAAGAGGGCCCCAGCATGGACTGATCGGGAAGTCTTGGATCTGATCGCTGTGTGGGGCGATGAGTCAGTGCTTTCTGAGCTGCGATCGAAAAGACGGAATGCGAAGATCTATGAGAAGATCTCAAAAGCCATGACAGAGAGAGGATACAGCCGGGATGCAACGCAGTGCCGCGTGAAAATCAAGGAGCTGAGACAAGGCTACCAGAAGACCAAAGAGGCAAACGGACGCTCCGGATCCCAGCCCCAGACATCCCGTTTCTACGAGGCACTGCTTTCCATTCTAGGTGCGGCCGCCACCACTACCCCACCAGTGACTGTGGACTCTGAGGATGGGATATTGTCGACGGCCGCTTCCTCGGAGATGTTAGCGGACGGGGAAGATGAGGAAGGAGATGAGGAGGATGAGGCAGTCGACAGCACTTACAACGCTGATTTCCCCGACAGCCAGGATCTCTTCATCACCCTCACAGAGATCCCCTACCAACCATCCCCAGGCGTTAACCCAGACCCTGAATCAGGGGAAGGATCAGTCGGTAAGTGTATTAAACATGTAAACATTTATTTTGAACAGAACAGGAATATTAACAATGGGTTTTTCATGATTAGTTTGCCCTAGGCGCTCTACTTTTTAGTCCTTGCCAGTGCAGCTACTGGAAAATAAGGTCTATATGTCCGGGGATAGAGCTGATATCCTCATGGGACATCTCCACGAAGCTCTCCTGGAGGTAATTGGAAAGCCTTTGCATGAGGTTCCTGGGGAGAGCGGCCTTATTGTGTCCTCCGTGGTAGGAAACTTTTCTGCGCCAGGCTATCATCAAGTACTCTGGGATCATTGCCTTGCAGAGCATGGTGGCATATGGCCCTGTTTTTTGCTGGCTTTCACGCAGCATGCGATCTTTCTCTGTCTCAGAAATCCTCAGCAGAGTGATGTCGCTCATGGTGACCTGCTTAGAATTAGGGGAATATTACTATTGGGACTGCTTGCCTGTTCCTTTACAGAACTGTAACTGGCGGTTTACAGCCACGCGGTGGAGGCGGGAGAGGGGCAGCAAACAGGGATCTTTCCCGGGGACAGCCGCGAGGGGGTGGGACAGGGGCAGAGTTCATGCTTGCCGGATTGCCGGCAGCAGGAACTGGCCAACACTAGGAGCATTGCTTTGAACGTGAAAGGAGGGCACTGCTATAATTTAAGTTTGAAGCAGCCAAAAGTCTACGGCTTACCATGTCAGCCTGCTACCCAAATTCCGCTGTCCTGCCCCGCTTGTCTGATCTCCACTGCAAGACCCTAGGCACTGAGTGCGCATGTGATAGGTGCTGTGCATGGTCTTGTTCACAGAGAAAGACTATGTTGATTGTTCACAAAAAATTATCTTTTTGAGGAATTCACTCCCTTTTTCCCATCCCACAGCTTCGACTGTCTCCTGACCTACCCTGGCATCCCCCTCCCAGAGGCTGGCGCAGATTAGGTGGAGAAAGAAAAGGACACGGGACGACATGTTCTCAGAACTTATGGGCTGCTCCCGAGCCGAGGCGGCCAGCAGACCCATTGGAGGGAGAACATGTCGCAATACCATCGATCACACATTGAACGGGAGGAGAGGTGGTGGCAGGAAGACCAGCAGGCGACTCAAACGCTGCTTGGACTAATGAGGGAGCAAACGGACATGCTCCAGCGCCTTATGGATGTTCTGCAGGACCGGAGGCAGGAGGACAGAGGACATCTCTAACTGCCCTCCCCCGCCACAAAGTCCCATACCCCCCTCACCCAAAGTCCCAAGAAGGAGGGGCGTCAGGGGCCGTGAAAACTGTCACTCCACCCCTGCAGACTGCTCAAGTAGCAGAAGGCTCTCATTCCCTTTCCTTCCCGCCTCACCCAAGCCCCCGTCCCAGTTTCATCCCCTAACTGTGTAGTTGCTAATAAAAAATATGTTTCTGTTAATTACTGTTTCCATCATGTTCTTTTAGAGGAGAGTGCGTTTGAAGGGTGGAAGGGGGTTGGTAATTGGAGAGGACAGTCACCTTTACCAAGGTACAGACACAGGGGCAGGTTCAGCAGCAGGTCACACACACATTGCAGTCACTAGGCACCCTGGTCAGTCTGGGAGGTGGTTTTCATGTTCTGGGGGCGGGGGGCGGCTATGTGACTTTGTGGCGGGGGAGGGCGGTTAGAGATCTTATGCAGCGGTCCTTATCCTGGATCACAGAGCCACGCAGCAGGGGATCTGTAACCGTCCTCCCCCGCCACAAAGTCACATAGCCCCCACACACAGAGTCCCGAAAAGGAGGGGTGGCAGGCTCCGTTGAAACAACCAGTCCACCACTGCGGACCACTCTAGGAGCAGGAGCCTGTCATTCCTCGAGTTTAGAAGCGTTCTTTCCATCACTACGCCCGCTTCCCACCACAGTCTGCGTCCCAGTTTCAACACTTTACCGCGAAACCCGTAATAAAGAAAACGGGGCTCATTAACAAAGTTCCATTTATTTTATTTTTAAATGTGTGTTGGAAGGGGGGGGACGGGGTGAACGGAGTATGTAGCTGGAAAGTATAATCAACATTAACCGGGTAAAGAAACGGGGGCAGGTTCAGCTTCTCTTTAAACAAACGTAATAGTCACAGGTTACCCTGCTCACTGAGGAACCTAGCTTTCAAAGCCTCCCGGATGCACAGCGCGTCCCGCTGGGCTCTTCTAATCGCACGGCTGTCTGGCTGGGCGTAATCAGCAGCCAGGCTATTTGCCTCAACCTCCCACCCCGCCATAAAGGTCTCCCCCTTGCTCTCTCAGAGATTGTGGAGCACACAGCAAGCTGCAATAACAATGGGGATATTGGTTTCGCTCAGATCAGAGCGAGTCAGTACGCTTCTCCATCTCCCCTTGAGACGGCCAAAAGCACACTCCACCACCATTCTGCACTTGCTCAGCCGGTAGTTGAAGAGTTCTTTTTCACTGTCCAGGGCGCCTGTATAGGGCTTCATGAGCCAGGGCATTAGCGGGTAGGCTGGGTCCCCGAGGATGACTATAAGCATCTCCACATCCCCAACAGTTATTTTGTGGTCCGGGAAGTAAATACCTTCCTGCAGCCGTCTAAACAGACCAGAGTTCCTGAAAACACGAGCATCATGAACTTTGCCCGGCCATCCGACGTTGATGTTTGTAAAACGTCCCCTATGGTCCACCAGTGCTTGCAGCACCATTGAAAAGTAGCCCTTTCGGTTAATGTACTGGCTGGCCTGGTGGTCCGGTCCCAGGATAGGGATGTGAGTTCCATCTATAGCCCCACCGCAGTTTGGGAATCCCATCGCGGCGAAGCCATCTATGATCACCTGCACGTTTCCCAGAGTCACTACCTTTGACAGCAGTAGCTCAACGATTGCGTTGGCTACTTGCATCACAGCAACCCCCACGGTAGATTTGCCCATGCCAAAGTGGTTCGCAACTGACCGGTAGCTGTCTGGCGTTGCAAGCTTCCAGAGGGCTATGGCCACTCGCTTCTGGACAGTCAGGGCTGCTCGCATCCGGGTGTTCTTGCGCTTCAGGGCAGGGGACAGCAACTCACAAAGTTCCAGGAAAGTTCCCTTCCGCATGCGAAAGTTTCGCAGCCACTGTGATTCATCCCAGACCTGCAGCACTATGCGGTCCCACCAGTCCGTGCTTGTTTCCCGGGCCCAGAATCGCCATTCCACAGCATCAACATGACCCATTGCCACCATGATGTTCACGGCGCAGGGTCCCGTGCTTTGTGAGAGGTCTGTGCCCCTCTCAGACTTAATGTCCTCACTGCGCTGCCATAGCCTCCTCGCCCGATTTCTCAGCATCTGCCTCTGGAAAAGGTGGATGATAAGGTGCGAGGTGTTGACAACGGCCATAACTGCAGCGATGGTCGCTGCAGGCTCCATGCTCGCAGTGCTGTGGCGTCCGCGCTGTCACTCACCAGAAAAGTGTGCAAACTGATTTCCCACCGGCGCTTTCAGGGAGGGAGGGCGGGAGTGACGGTTGGATGACGACAGTTACCCAAAAGCACCCTCGACACATTTTTTTCCCCAGCAGGCATTGGGGGCTCGACCCAGAATTCCAGTGGGCAGCGGGGACTGCGGGAACTGTGGGATAGCTGCCCACAGTGCACCGCTTCCAATGTCAATGCTTGCCCCGTTAGTGTGGACTCACAAAGTCGAATTACTGTCCTTAGTGTGGATACACACGTTCGACTTTGTAATATCGGTTCCACAAATTCGATTTAAGTAAAATCGAACTACTCTCGTAGTGTAGACATACCCTAAGTGTTGAAACAATGCCCTGATATGTTGCTAGAGCACAACTGGTTAATTCCATATAGTAATTCCATATAGTAACTTGATGCTGTTTATACTTCATCATGTAATTTTCTGACTTGTTTTCATATTTTATCATCTGTTCCATTACCATTAAGCACAAATTCTGTTTTCTCGGTCTGTGTTACCAAGAACTGTTCTGAAACCCAACTTCCCTTCAATCTTTGCCTGAGGCCTCCAACAAATTTCCCTGCTTTAGCTCAGTAGATGCAGGGATTAGATTTATTAGTTTTTCCATCACTACCACTGGTACAAGATGCAGTGGGACATTCCAAACAACATTCTTACAGTGTAATTAAATAAGCTCCCACTTTTTGCATGTTTCTTTAGCTTCCTTCAACTGCGCTTTCATAATTTACATTCCAAACTGAGTTGAACAGACAAGTTGCAATAATAATTTCAGTGGTGAATTTCAAGCTTGCTCTCTCTTTTTTTGGGGGGGGGGGATGCACCCTCTGTATAGAGGGGCCAGAAGCAGGCTTATGTACCTCTCAAGCCCTATTTTTAACACTTGAATAGTGGTCCAAGACTGGCCAATTCCTAGAAGTTTGTCTCCATGAAGCATTATGGGGATGGAGATGCCTCTTGTGTCCAAGGAAAGGAGCACTTTGACTTTGTTTAGGAATCTGGGACTTTCTTCTCTTTGCGTGGGGTGATAGACTCTTTATATGCAATTGTTTTCTTTTTTTACATCACTTCTTTTTTGAAATATTGTCCACTTTTCCTGTACCTATATTCAATATAGAGTAAATATTTGGTTACAGTAGCTTAGATAACTAAATAATTGCAGGTGTTTTTCTTTAAAAACCAAGAGGAAGAGCTGTCTGTGGATTTTAAAGTCCAGGGATATTTTCCAAAACTTATTGTGAAACCCTTTTCTGCTTTTCTCTGATATCTGAACTCCTTTGTGAGAACTTTTATATTCCATCCCCATCTGCTACCATAGTATTTTGATCATTTTCAATGAAATATTAAGATATGTGAAGGAAAGGAGGGGAAAAAGCAGCTGTTTCAGCTGCAAGGATTATGCAGAAGTGAATTAAAATGGGTTAATTAAATACAAGTAGCAAATTTTGCCTGCTGTTTTATTTTTGTGGGCAGAAGCAGGGGTGGTGAGAACCAGACCAGAAAATTACCATAGGGAGATTTTTTTTGTATGCAATCCTATAAAATGAAACAAATGCAAACATTGATTTATTTTTCCATTATAATACAGGCAATGTTTCCTTTTCAAATAACTGAGACAGCATTGTTTCAGCCATCTTAGCTTTGCTGGAATAAAACAGACTTGTTTAGCAGCAGCAGCAGCATCCTGTACTGATATGCAGGGAACCTGGTTGCCTTTTGTTGCTCCTGGATTTCTTGTTTCCCATGGCAGAAGAAGCTGCAATCTCTGCAGAGTTGATACTGAGTTACAGTTCTGTATCACTTTACTGACCATATGCATTAAGCAGCAACCTCTTGAGTGAAGGACATCAGCCATGTGGACAGCTCACTGTACAGCAGTGGATAAAAGGTT
Organism: Terrapene triunguis; assembly: GCF_002925995.2. Taxonomy (NCBI): domain Eukaryota; kingdom Metazoa; phylum Chordata; order Testudines; family Emydidae; genus Terrapene; species Terrapene triunguis. Next base: position 11,336,785 of record NW_020664404.1, read on the forward strand.
AAATTATGGGTTCAGGAAAAGGATGTTTGTTCCCTTTTCCTTACAAAAGTTCTGCTCTGTGTAGTCATTTATGATTCAATAGCAGTTCTAGTAAAGTTTCATCCAAAAGACTGTCCACCCTCCCTGGTTTTCAGATATCACAGTCTAATTTGTTGTCTACGTTAGGTGGATGAACAGATGTATCTACTTCTTAAGAATGAAGGGCTGTGTTGACCCTTGAATGTGTGGTTCCAGGAAGCCATCGGGGGCAGGGATCATGTCATCTTATGCATTGGTTAAGGCGGAGATCGTTCAGTATATTAGACTAGTCATCATTACTATCACCTCCTTCTTTCAGCCCCTGTGGGGAGAAGGTAAACATTAAAAGACATTCTGAATTAAGCCCAGATCTTTCCCCCTGCTCTGTTTCCATTGCTATCATTTCAAAAACCAAACCATAATTTTTGTCCCATCATCTGTGCAATATACCAATTCTTACCACAAATCATCTGTGTTGGCTGTGAATTGGTGTCATACAATCAGGGCCGGCTCTGGCTTTTTTGCCGCCCCAGGGGCGCCTGGGGGGGAGGGCAGCCGGAGCCCCGGGGGGAGGGCGGCGAGCCCCGGCGGGGGCTCGGCTCTCTCCCCGGTGGCCAGAGCGCCGGGGGCAGGGCGGCGAGAGGGCGGCGAGCCCCGGCTGGGGCTCGGCTCTCCCCCCGGCGGCCGGGGGGAGGGCGGCCAGAGCTCCGGGGGGAGGGCGGCGAGCCCGGCTGTGGCCCCGCTCTCCCCGTCGGCCGGAGCGCCGCGCCGCCCCCCTCCAGGTGCCGCCCCAAGCACCAGCTTGGTTGCCTGGTGCCTGGAGCCGGCCCTGCATACAATCCTCTGGAATGTGGGTCTTGTGCTAAATCTAGAAGAAGAAGAAGAAATCCATGTCTTAAAATGTTCCAGAGTCTTGAAGCACAGTGCTCCTGGCCAAATCAGCCATGGAACCGGTGATCTCTCTAAAAGGAGTCCAAGCCAAAGGTCTGATGATCATAAATATGTTGTCTGTCACGTAGAGCCTCAAGGATGGGGCTGGCTGCTGGGGCTTTATAACGGATGCATTGAAGGGCTCCCTGAGAGTAAAGAAATAGGCAAGCTTGCTCTCAAAATACCATACTTCCTTTGATGCTGGCAAAATACATTGGATATTGATTTCTCAGAAAGTAACAAAAACCCTGTTGATTCAGGCCCTAGCAAGAATTAGAGTGAAACATCTCTTGCCCCCTTGCTTAATTCTCTCTCTTTAAACCTCCTTAAGCCGCTAACACTGAGCAAGAGCCATACTGTAAAAAAAAAAAGCCAGCAATCTGGTGGCTTGCTCCCTGAACCAAAAAGTCACATCACTGGAGTTACCCACACATAGCCGGGAACTGTGGCTGGTTGGAGTTAGTGCAGCTAGGAATATGTTATTTGCCTGACAGTGCTGGGGATTCTTCCCACTACTGATGTCTCTTAGTGAAATAAATTAATAGGCACATAGAGACGGGGATGACACAGAAAATCTGGATTCAATTCCAGCTCTGTCACCAATTCTTTTTATGGTCTTGGACAAGTCATTTAGTTGTCCTGTGCCTCAGTTTCTCATTTGTAATATAGGCTAGATCTACAGTTACACCTAGGTGACTGGCATGCAGGTGTGAGCATCCTCATTGCAAAGCCATATCTGCAAACGTATGTCCTCACTGCTTCTCGCCTGAGTATGGCTGGGACACAGCCAATGGCTCTTTGTGCTGAGATGCTTTAGGATTCTTTCCCAGTCAATTGTGTCAATACCTGGGGGAATTGTGGGAAGGGCACTGGAGGACTATCAGCACCTGAGTGATTTTTCCCTGCATCTTCACTACATTGCAGGCGGGTTCCAGCCTAAGTTACAGTGGAGCCTGGGCTTTAAAAAAAACCCTCCCCCTGAGCTTAAGGGACCTCCAAACCTGGCTCAGAGGTTTTGCTGTGTAGATGGCAGGGAGGAGGGGGAGTTATGATTAAAACCTAGGTAAGAGCCCAGTTTCACTGTGCCGTGTAGTAGACATACCCTTGGAAATAATGAATTCTTTCTCCTATTCTTTGTCTGTCTTGTCCATTTACACTTTAAGCTCTTTGGGGGCAGGGACTGCCTCCTACTGGGATCCTAACAGAATAGGGGTCCAGTTAGGGTTGCCAACTGTGACTGAAGCTATTCTGGGAGATTCCAATGACATAATATCATTTTCTTAAAATATCCTATTAAAATCTCCTGGATTGCTTTCAGTATTCACCAGGAGATCGATGCTGATTCTGGGAGACTCCAGGCCAACCCTGGAGGGTTAGGTCCAGTCTCAGGTGGCACCTCTTGGTACTACTGCAATACAAATAATAAATTAACTGCATTCAGAAGCGAAAGACTGATCGATATAGGCTACTTGTTCTTCCATACAAAGAGTTTGCACTCACTTAAAGGAGAAATAATAGATCTATTAGGAGCAGCATACATTTCCTTTACCCTTACTTTTGGGAGTAACCAGTGATGTGCCAGAGTCCTCATCAGCAGTAATGTTAAAGTATTGGAAGTGAATCTGTAGGACTGGAAAGCCAGATGTCGTGGGATTGTCTGGATCATAAGGAATAACAGGATTTCTTAGCAGACAATGAAATTTGGCAGTGCTGTGAGTATTTTGGCAAGAGACTGATTGAAATCCTATTCCCTATTGAAATCCCCCCTTAAAAAAACCTGGGTCCTGGATTTCCAAGTGGTTTTTGACCACTTTATGTGATAGGTTCACTCTTACGGAAGGGTTTACATAACAACTTCTAGGCCCCTCTCAAAAAAAAAAAAAGCAAGATGAGCATGTTAGGTCACAAAATGCTAAACAGTACTTCATTAGTAGTGACAGCAGCTCCACACATCAGAGCACAGAAATGATTTAAGAACCCCTAATCAGCTGTAAGATTTTGACTAGAAATTGTACTTGCATTCACAGCAGCTGATTCCTGAACCCCACACAATCTTCACAGCTGTTCATGCAGAGGTGCTGGAGGGAGAGGAGACTTTGTGTGGTCCTCTTGTCTCTCACATACTAATGCTCCAAAACAACCTGCTGCCAACAGCAAGCCCGGAGAGATTTAAAAGAAAAATAAATAAAAATTACATGCTGGAATTCAATTAGTTTGTTGGGGAGGGGAGGAGACAGAAGTTTGCCAGCTGTGTCTCCTCCAGCACTTCACATTCAATAGTCAATACCATGTCTTATTGGGGTTCAGAAAGAATAGGACAACTGCTGTAATAAAAACACTCAAAGCGCTAATGGTTTTTGCATAGCCTTGACAATTTGGCATTCAAGCTTTTGTTTCTTGTGGAAGAACCACAATGCTGTGAGTAAAAACAATTAAAAGGGAGTGGGGAGAAAGAATAAAAACTGAAACTAATGAATACAGCTATTCAGCTCTGTTGAGGGACTGAGTGTGACGTGCCATGCCAAATCAATCCACTCATTCACCAACACGAACAGCACCTCCAGAAGTGGCCAATACCTGACATGCACTGGGGGGGGGGGAAATTGCTATACCCCCCCATTTCTATGACTTAATTAATGTGTATAAAGTAGTATGAGATGCTCAGAGGGAAGGTTCTATTCAAGTGCAAAATATTGTTAGCTTACAATTACCCAGATTAGAGTAATAGAAAGTTATTCAACACAGAATATAGACCAAATACAAACAATAGGGATAGCCCAATTATTACTGGGGCAGATTCTGCCCCCAAGTGTTCAAATCTTGTCTGGTCACAATTTTCTTAGGTCTCTTTTTTTTGTCCCTTTGACACTCCATAGTACAAATTGCTATAATTTTAACAGTGTATTTTAATACCACACTGATTGTAATATGAAAGTGATGAGAATAGCCCAAATGAGTCTTAATTAAAGATGCAGCTGAAAAGATAACAATGGGTTGTGTTCGTTAGCAGGTTTGAATAACATGAACCTTCCTTCACTAAGGGGAAAACCACCGGTTCATGCATCCGATTGCATTTTGAAAAGGGGCTCCACATAGTGTAATTATGCCTTATTTGTGTGCGTCCTTTCTTTTATTGCCAGTTCTTCTGGAAGAAATAGCAAGTTCTATTAAGGTGATTTATCATAAACATCATTTCCACTCCAGTTAAGTTCTTACATTTACTACTTTAACTATGCTGCAATTATCACCTGTTGAACCAGAACTCTGTGCTTCAAAAGACTGCCAAGTGACATGGGACCCAGTAACTACTGCATTATCTTAGTTGTAGCACATTTAAAATGGTGCTCATTTCCCCAAATGAGGTGATTGTTTGCACACTGAAAATGGGACACATAAATGAATACCATTGTGTGTGCTCAGATTAGAGACAGATGTATCACATCCAAATATAAGGAGGAAATAAGATCACTCACTACACAGTATTAGAGTTTTGAGACATTCCTTTCCTGGCAGGGCAGTGGAATTGTGTTTTAAGTGTTCATAGAATTCTCCCAACAAAACAGGAGAAATTTGGCAGGAGTAATAGAATTTTAAGGCACAGGGCTGTCTGTCCACAAGTCTAGTGGCCCATACCTGAATTGCTCGCCTTTCTCGAACAATGCTCAGTCTGACTCTAAAGACATTTGGAGGAAAAAATGTATGTAAGGTCTTGGTATCCCAACATAAGTGTATCTGTCTATGTTAGGTACTGGTATAGTTTCTATTACCATATTATCTGAGCATATCTGGCCTGTATCACTTAAAATAAAATATCCTGTACAGGTCAGGTCAGCTCCTTAGCTTGTGAACTCAGAGCAGGGGCCGCTGTTTCTTAAATGTTTGGAAAATTACTAGCAAGTTGTGGGTGCTACCATAAGTAGTAATGTTGTTTAATTTACACTTTTTCCAATACGTAAAATGTATTTAACTATTGATGCTAAAGCGGCACTGTTTCCAGAAACACCACCCATATACATGTTTATAGATATCCCAGACTGTCACAGGTTGGAGTAGAATGAATTAAAATGAGGTCAGAGTATGGAGGTAGAGGCAGAAAGGAGCTGATTGAAAAGGTTAGAAGAAGAAAAGTGGAGGAGGGAAAATTTCAGGATTCAAGGTTCTATTTGCCTATTTCTCTCTCTGACATTCTGGTTTGATTGCATTCCAACAGAAGTGTGATGATTCCATGATAATCAAATGCAGTAACCCACACTGCATGAAAAACTGAATGTATTTCAGATATTCATTGAATTGTTACTTCCTAACCTCCATATAAGGTATGCACACTGCTTTACACTGTGTATCTGAACTGGCCATTTAAAAATCGATTTGCACGTAGTTTGTAAGCGTCTAATTTGTTAAATCAATCAATTCTTCATAAATGTGTGAGAAGACAGATTAATTCAGGTTTACATATAATATGTAACTTATGCAATATTTCTGTTGACTTTTGTGTTAATGTAGAACTTGACACTAAAAACTGGGCAAAATTCCTCACCCCCTACCACATTTATTGCCCCCAAAACAATAAATCATCACATTTCTGTTGTAAAGGGAATGGTGCATGACTGCAGATTGCATATATTTTGCTGTTTGTTGTCAAAATACTCATTTTTAAATTGATTTTTTAAAATAATTAATTTACTTCCTTTTTCCCCCAAACCAGTTCTGGTGTATATATTTAACGGCTTGAGGTAAAAAAAAAAAAGCACATTTATGAGTCTGAAGTAACATGAAAGTTAGTATTCCTGTCACCCAGAGACTGAATTACCATGGGAAATCCAGATTCAAGGCACAGATCTTGGGCCTCCATGTACAGAGCTAGAGCTCTTTGGCTTCCTTTCTCTAGGCACTATGGTTCATTCAGAGCCAAGATGCCGTTAGCTCTGTTACCTTTATATATCACATTGATTGGTGGTCTGTTTTTAGCCAGTAACAATAAAATAGCAAAACAGGAGTAGTCAAGCGTAATCCCTCTCCTCCCCTTCTCCACTGACATACCTTGCATCCAACCCCACTGAGTTAAAGCAAAGAACCTGCTAGGGCTTGAGTGTGTGCACGTCTTTAGTCCCACTCCCATCTTTCTGGTTTCAGTGCCTTTGCAATACATAAGGGGAGAAGAACATGTGGCCTGTAGCCCCTGCTGATGATCTGCCTTCCCTCTAGAAGATACGTGAGCAGCCACTTCTACAGCTAACATAAACAATGCTTTTAATGGGCACCAATTCTTCTCTTGGAAGCTAGATCCTCTCCATAACATTCTCACACAGACTTCAGGCCTAGAAGCCAAAGTCCATTTCAGGATCCAGATCTCCCAGCTCTGTAGCTTGGAGACTGAAATACAGACTGTATTAGTTTTTGTGATAGGAAATCTTAAAAACTGTTCCCCCCTCTCCCCCCCCCCCCCCCCCCCCCCCCCCCGTGGGCAATAATTCAAAACACGGCAGCATCAGATTCAGTGAGAGCACTAGGATGTCAGTCACAAGGGATGGGCCGCAAACAAGCAGGCAGAAGTACTGGGAATTACTTGGCTGATTGTCCCAGCATTCACACCAGTGAGTACAATGTAGCTAGGCTTGAAAGGATTAGATTTTTCAATAAATGTCGGTTAACGTCAATTTTGCCAACCACACGCTAACTGACGAAAAAATATTTCCTTCAATAATAATCAAAATGTACAGATAAGCAAAGTAAAAAAAGTTACTTTAGTATGTAATAGTGTCTGATGTAAGGATATCTACTTTGCGTATTTTGGCATGTGATGTTGGCAGTTTGTTATAGAAGTAACTTTTCATATTGCAGTTTAAACAATGTCAACTACTATTAAATCATTATTGTCTGACCGCCCCATAATTTCTCGCAATTGTGAAAATTTAAAGAGATAAAAATAAAAAATTCTTAACACATAATTTGGTACCACTGTGAAAATCACTACTAGGAAAATAAATAAATTTAAATATTTGAAAGTAAATAAGTATTTTCTTTCAAATATTTCAAAGTAATTTGAAAGCATTTGAAAAATTAAATAAATGAAATCAACCAGCAAGGAATGCTACCCTTTACCAATCACATTTGATTTAAACAGAGATAAATAAATAAACCTAAGAGTACTATGAAGAAACCTCTCTCAACAGCACAAAACGTCATTCATAAACAACTTTCATAAAAGATGCACTGAGTTTCTTACAGATTCATGGAATTATTAGAAACCTTCAAGACAAACTGCTATTTATTTATTTTGGGTAAGTTGTTCAATTACTCCCTTCTCTACTGTAACTCAGGAACGACTGGTGCATTTTATCTCCTTATCTCCGTTTTGATGCTGCTGCTGGAAGTGATAACAATAGCATATTTCCAGAGAATGAGTTAAACCCTAGTTATTTAACTTGGTAGGTGCATCTCTATCCTATCTCACTCTCAACAGGCACACATCCTTCAACTCTTGCCTCCTATGCCAAATGGATGCTGCTGACAAACACACAAAATACAGGTGGGGGGGGGGGAGAGAGAGAGAAGAGAAGAGAAAGGAGGGCATTTGCCAAAGTTACCTCCAGCACAAAGTTGGATAATTCATCTCCCATAGTGGGAACAAAATATAGGTTAAGCTGCAAATAACACTACATTTACCCTCAGGGGCTGTGAATCGAGAGTTTTAGTCAGGCTACTGGTGATGATTCACAATAAGTCAAGTTTTTGAAGTGTCAAGAAGAAAACAAAACACTCTCACAAAAAGAAAGGAAGACGTCTGTCCGGCTGGCTGGAGGATGATGTGAAATGGACTGGGACAATGCACCCGTGGCCTAAAACTCCCCCCGAAGAAGTAAACTGTGAGCTACAATCACTGAAACAGAATAGCCTCAATAATGGTCACTGGCAGCCTTCCATGGTCACTGTGGCTCAGTGTAATTGCTGACTGAGCAATAGTAGGGATGTGTGTGAATGACCAATGACAAGCTCTTCTGAAACAAGCAAGTTAATTGCTTTCAGAGAATCATTCCCCCTGTTGCACATATTGTACAAACATATGGGAATTCTGGGAATTATTTAATGCCAAATGAACTGAAATCAACTAATTAGATGAACTTTCACACTTACTGCAAATAGCAGGAGTCTTTTCTATAACAACTGACAAGGTATTAGGAATCTGATGCAGTTCAGGGCTATTTATTAAGCAAGGCAGGGAAGGGAAACATTACAAGATGCAGGTATTTAAAATTCCCTTGGGTGCATAGTAAACAAATCAGTAACCAGATCTAATCCTTCCAAATCCATCAAAATCAAGAGCTTCACAGGTTTCCAGTAAAGGAAAGAGAAATAGGCAATGGAGCTGTGCAGAAATAGCCATTTTTTTCCATGTGGTTTCACAGAGAATAATTTCCTATTTTATTCTACAATATTCTGCCTTTTGCACAGTTCAGAGGAAATGTTGGATTTTTGGTTGTGGTTTTTGGGGGGGGTTGGAGGGGGGGCATCTCAATTACAAATTTGGAATTTCCATGTTTTAAGATCAAATTTGATCAAACTAAAATTTCAAAATTTGAAAAAATGTCATTTCCTTTCTAAAATAAAGGAATATTTTTTTGCTGAGAATGGAACCATTTTTTAATTTTACAAATCCCCACAAAATAAGGCAAGGCTTGCCTTAACTCAAAAAAATAAAAATAAAATAAAAGCAACAACTACTAGGGCAAAGAAATAAACTTATATCATATTAATATGAAATAGATAAAATGCAATCTTCATATGATAGGTGTCATAAGAAATCAAATACTTTGTGAATATTGAATGATGCTTCACAAAGTCCTCATGAGGCAAATGTTATTCCTTCCCATTTTACAGATGGCACAGAGAGGTTAAAACTCAAATTGAAAGAGGTGGCCTCAAATTTTGGGTGGTTCAGTTTTTAATTTCCCAATATTGACACTTTGGACCTGATTTTCCAGGGGCACTGTGCACCCAGAACTCCAAATAAAGTCATTCAGAGCTCAGCACCTCTGGGAAAACAAGCAAAAAAGTGTTTTCAAATTGGGCATCAAAAACGGAGGCAATGATTAAAAGTTAGTTCACTGTGCTACTATTCTCATCTGGTAGCATCTTACCACCCAATTTGCACAACTATGCATGGTGGAGAGAAATGATGAATTGTGGCTTAACTGTCTTGCCCAAGGTCACGGCACAAGTCTGTGGTACAGAAAGAGAGAACTTTGGAGTCCTCATTCACAATGCCTGGCTCCAACCACTACACTGTGCAACATTTCCCGAGTCTTCAAACATTGCACAATGTGTTTTCTTTGTTTATGAATTAATATGAGCAATGAATCTGGTTCTCTTTCTATGCTGTGGTACATAACTGCAGCATAATATTTTTCTCTTATTCTAACATAGCTGTAGGATAGATTAATGCTGGTATGATCACCTTTCTAGCCCATCTTTTGGAACACCATGCCTATCAGCGGTATAGAGGTCATTTAAATATGTTACATACTGTCTTGATACGGAACGCCATATTCTAATGGAACAGACACACAAGCAGGTAGATCAGAAGTGAGGCAGAAGTTGTCTCTAAGAAATACAGTTGAAGGAAAAGATGACTCCTAGGAGAGGGTGGATTCCCAGATTCCACCTACAGAGGAAGCAACCATAGATATCCCAGAGAGAAATTTAACAGTAATTTTTGCCACTGCTCTTCCAGGCCCTGCAATAACTCTACATAAATAAGCCAATGGTGTGTGATTATTACATTCTTAACAACCTGAAAAAGACATTAAGCACAGCTGAGGATCTGGCCTTTAATTTTATTTTACCAGCATGCCTTCCTCAGTGGCTACATTTAGACTTTGCAGACATTGATTTCAATTTTTTTATCATTTCAATGGGTGTTTATTTTAAGTATATTTTCATTTTTATTGATATTTGTGACCCATTCATGATTCTTGAAAAAATGTGGTCACAAGCATAATTAAAGTACTTTGGATGAATACATTTTGAGACTCTGGGTTGTTTCTGAGCCATTCATTTGGAATACTTGCATATGCTTAAGGATTTTGCTGGATTATTTTTAAATTCAGTGGGACTACCGATATATGGAACATTAAGCTTGTGCTTAAATGCTTTACTGAAGCTCCGCCTGTTTGTGTTGTGTTATGGTTATCAAAGCCATGTGGTGATGGTGAGTTTCGGCTCCCTGATTGGATGACAGACTTTATACAGAGGAGAATGGCAGACATACCGAATTATGCGCTTCTTGTTTGACTTTTTAGATAAACAAACGTAACGATTTCTCAACTCGGGGGATTCGTGAACAATTAATATTTTAACTCCTGTAACAGCAGAGCAGAATCAGCCTATTTATTTGTGAATATATTTGTATACCCAGTTTTTTTCATTTAAGCCTCAATCCTTCAAACACTTGAGCACATATCTAAGTTTATTCATGTGAGTAGTCTAATTGACATTACTTAGATTGTCAACTCTTTGGGGCCAGGGACCATCCTTTTGTTCTGTGTTTGTACAGTGCCCTAGTCAATGACCAGGGCTCCTGTGTGCTACAATTATATAAATAATAAAAATCATGAGTAAGGTTATGCACATGATGCCAATTCTTTCCTGTCTTATGTCTATGCAACGTCACTGTCTTCAATTCTATGGGCAGATTTTGGCCAACAGGTATGATAACATTAGTAATAAAAACACAAGCCACAAGGTTGAGACATGGACCCAAAATACAGTCCTTCGATAAAATAAAGACAGGGCGTAACATTTTAAATGATGCCACTTTTGTCTAAAAATTGAATCAGACCCTTTCTATCACTTCCATTTCATTGTTTTGCATATGCATTTACAATCCAGAAAGTGAGGGAAAATTGATTTGTGTGGGATGGAGATAAATTTAGGTCTGAATGGATGAGCAGGGAAAGAGATTCATATCAGATACTGTATATTTATAACTTAATGTCTGTTATCTCTCTATTACCTATTTTGTTCTATTGGCAGAATATAAATATGTTCTCAAACCAGGAAAATCATACTCAATCTGGGAAAATTTGTGAGAGGCTGTATTTTTACACCATAATTTGTTTTATCTTTACTACTATGAAAATATTGTTGATGACAAGAAAAGAATTAGATGGTGATATTGCCAGCTGGTGCATAAAATAAGCCTTACTTACATAGAGTAATATTAACATTGTATTTGATTTATTCAAATGGAAAAGTACTTAAAGAAACAAAATCCTGAACTGACCAGTGGAGGATGGCTTATATGTGGCCTAATAAGTGTCTTTCACATCCAGCTTCAGATTCTATACTGAAATTAGCACAGTAGTTGGTTTTCCATTTTGTCTGTAGCCAAAATCTGAGTGCCTCGACCATCTGCTACACAAATATTTTAAATATCTGTGCATTGCAGTTAACATAAATTAATTCCATTTTGATAAAAAATGCTAGAAAAGTTTTCATTCCTTTTAAAAAAGACTTTGAGATTTTTTTTTTCTTCTTCTCATATTTATTTACATGTGAAGTCTACAGCCAGAAGGCACAGAAGTTCTTCTTGGTCCAGAAGTCACATGTGGCCCTCCAGATGTGACTGTCACCACTCCTTTTGCCTTGACTATACCGCATTGTGCAGAAGTAAATTCTCAACATTGGAATATTCACTTGAAAAAAAGAACACAACAAGGGAAATGGGAGGTAAGTTTAAACTGCCCCTCTCCAAAGGCCCTACTGATGATGAAAATATAAGATACAACCATCCACGCTGAACTTAGAGCTAGTCAAATGGGGATGGTGGGAAGAGACAAATCCAGATGTTTTTAAAATCCTTTCCCCCCACTGAAATTCAAAACAGATGAAAAATTTCGCTGCATTTTATGATCTTGTCCCTGTCATGTGATTTAGGTTTAGCTTCCCAAAGGTCACATGACAGGGGTCAGTATCAATTGACTCCTGTTGTGTCTGCTGTTTCTAAGCCATTAAGAAATTCAAGTAGGTCTAAACTCTCCTTGGAGACCCACCCATAGCTAAACCTGACCAGTTGGGCAAAACTTTACCATGATGGAAAGAGAGGTAAGGAATTCCTTAAGAACTGAAGCATAAAGTTTAATATTTTTACCCAACATTTCTAGAGTAGAATCTTCTTGGACCTACATATTTCATGCCATTGTATAATTCCATTTAATTGGTTGCCTCAATGGATTACCCTGTGTCAGTAATGTGTACAGGTTTATTATATGCTGCATAAAGTAGTTCCCATTTTCAGTTCAAGCTTTCAAAGTATCAGTTGACTCAATTGAGTTTTCCCATTTTTCCTCAAGAGGTGGAAAAGCCCAATAGTAAAACCATCCATGACTTTCTTAACCTTCTCTGCCTGCCCCTCCCCAAGGATTTTATCCTATTTGTTGCACTTCTCTGCCTCATTTCAAGTTCAACATAGTTCTTCTATACTTGATGCTGTTGCATTCAGTACACAGTCGGTTCCATCAGCACTGGTTGCCAGTATTCAAGGACTACTGAGGAAGAATGAAATATTGCAGTGCAAATTCCCCAAACCATTTATCTCATGACAATACAACACAGCAAAAGGGTACGTGAAGACAAAATGTTGTATTTTTTTTTTACCAGAATAAACATTATCTTGATAGATGCTATAAGAGGATGTTAGCTGCAGACTGTTGTTCAAGGTTTGCTTATTGACTTCCATCTTCAAGGTAATTTCTTAACCTGACATTAGGAAAAATTAGCTAGGAATCCAAGAACACTTAAGAAGATGCTAAAATTACTTATGCATCATGATTATTACATTCTTCGCACAATGGATTCTGCACAATATATAGCCATAAGTGCTGCTGCTGACTCAGGGCTAGATTGTGAACACTTGAATGAGTAAAGTCTATGCAATCTTGCCCATAAAGTATTTTACGTTTCAAACAAATTAGAAAAAATGAAAAGAAACTAACAGAAATGTCACGGCACCTGTTCTAAAAAGCCTTCTGATTTTGAAATATGGTTTTCATTATATAGGAAGTGATGTCCATGGAAGAGGAAACTACTTCCTGCTACTGCCTATTGGATCCTTACGCCTGTCACATTCTCTTAGACAGCTTTGGAACTTACGCTCTCGCTGGGGAGCCCATCTCTGACTGCGCAGTTAAACAGCTGAAAGTGGCAGTGTTTGGCTGCATGTCTTGCAATTCGCTGGATTACAATCTGAGAGTGTACTGTATGGACAACACCCCTTGTGCATTTCAGGTACATTATTTCAACTCATGAATTTTATTTTAGTTATTTTTCTACAGAATTGTGATCATGTATTATTTCTATTACTGTAGCACCTTAAAGCCCTCGTCATGGCCGAGGACCCCATTCCTCGGCCCTATACTAACATAAAACAAAAAGATGATCCCTGGCCCACGGAGCTTTATGCTGCCACGTGTCATATGTGATTTAATTCACTGGTGAGGTCACTGGACTGGAACTCAGGAGACCAGGGTACTACTCCCGGCCCATCCACTGACCTGCAGTGTGTCTTTGCTCCCAAACACTTAAAGTGTGGGAGAGGAAACAGAGGCACAGAGACATGAAGTGATTTACCGAGACGCTCTCTCAATATGCATTTGCGCTGCGCCAAGTACAATGGGGTGTTACTGTGATACAGATACTAAAATATCGGTCGCTTCCCCTGTGATGTGTAATATTCATCAGGGTCATTAACCTTTACATTCTCATTAGTCATTTCTCCCTTTTTTTTTTAATTGCAGCAAGAATTGGTAGGTGTTTTTTGACCCTTTCCATAAGAGTTACACAATAATTGTGCATAATATCTTTTAAAAACCTCAAATGGAACCCCGTGGTAGTTAATCAAAATTAATTTTGATTTTTTTCACATGGTGTTTCTGTAGAATTTGCCTTATTTGGAGTTTGCCATGGCTGCAGCTGTAATAAAACACTTGTCGTTCGGGAATAGAGATGAAGACAGTTGTGACAGCTGATTTTTATTTTTTTTCCGATTCGTATTTTACATCACAGAAACATGGCTCTCTTAACAAAGCACACTCTAATATCACTATGTTTTTAATAAAAGAAAAGCCACCAAAGAAAAGCTAGTGGTAGCTAGAGAAGTATGGTAGCTCTGCACTCACTGCCGAAAGATGGATGGTATGTACAGCTAATGTCTAGTAATATTTGTATGCAAGGTCAGAATTGGGCCTTAGAATTTCATTCAGCTTTACCAAGACAAAGGCACATATACACACCCCTAACTTGCACTGGGTCAGAAACTCAGCTGGTATAAATCTGTGTAGTCCATTGACGTCAGTGGAGTGACAAGAATTTTAATCAGCTACGGAGTCTGTCCCATTGTTGTATGCATGTATGCCATAATAATGAATGTTCAAAACAGTAATACTACAGGGCTTCAAAGCACTTTAGCAAGCAGAAATTCCAGAAACCAGTATTCTGCAACAGAAGAACTGTGAAAATGGCACATATGGGAAAACCAGAAACAAGTTTCTTATCCAGAGCAAGAGCAACCCACTATTGTTTTTTTCAGACTCGTTCTTATAGCAGGCTATTCTCTTGCTGAATGATTCATCCAGCTTGAACTTTATTGAAAGAAAACAAACAAAACAAACAAAAAAGCTTGATTTAATAGGACCATTTTGGTTCAAAAATTGCTGCTGCATTCAGAAAAAAACAATGAAGGAGACTAGAGGGTTTTCCCCCCCTTAATGTTAATGAAAATAAATAAGTAAGACATGTCTATTTATAATTTAGATCTTAATTATTCTTAAAACAACTTTTAAAAAAAAAAATCACCATTTTTTCCACTTATAGAAACCAGCACATGTTGTCTGCACATAATAAAACTATTATATATTTATGAAATTCTATTTTCTCTATAAATATCCTATGTCAGTTCAGTGCCAGCTTGCTTTTAAATATAGAAATTGAGTAATTATCAGAAAAAATGTCAGCAATAGATAAATAGAAGCACTGATCTGAGTCAGGGCTACTGGGTTCTGTTGCTCATTTGCAGTACAAGCTTACATTCCTCATTTGTGAAATGGGGATATTCCTGCTCTTAATATAGGTGTTTTTAGCAAAAACAACGAGGAGTCCTTGGGGCACCTTAGAGACTAACAAATTTATTTGGGCATAAGCTTTTGTGGGCTAAAACCCACATCATCAGATGCATGGAGCAGAACATACAGTAGGGAGGTATACCTCCTTGGGGCAGGAGTAGTCTCTCTTGATACTCTTGGCACCATCTGAGGTACAAACAACACTAAAGGTGACATCATGGAGTAACCACAAGCCCTGAGTAAGGTTGCACTGCTCTAGGGACCAAACTGTAACTGTGTCGAGATTGAATCTCTGATTTCCCCCTTCCTCTAGCAGGGAAGTAAATTGTGCCAGCACTTTTCCATGTACACCTTACTTCCCCCTACACTCTGCCTCAGCTGCTCTGGCCAGCATGTCGGAGATACGTTAATGCTCCCCCCACAGGATGAGGAATGGCAGCTGTACGATATCTGTGATCTGGGCAGTCTCCACAGGTGCACCCTACTCTGCTACTATTATTTGTATAGGGCTAAGTTGTGACCCAAGAAGAAGTGTAGGGGACTGACGTATAGGAAAAGATCCCAGCCAGACCAGTCCAGATGTGTGAAGCTGCAGCTTTGACAGGTCCCAAACCAAAGGAATCATCAGCTTTTTCCCCTCTGCTATTCTTTGACATGTATTATTTTTTCTGTAGAACATGGATGCATGTGGCATTTAACACATGGGGTGCAATCCTTGTCCCACTCAATTGAATGGCAAAACTCCCAGGGCCCTATTTATAAAGGTATTTAGGTGCCTAAAGATGCAGATAGGAACCCAGTGGCATTTTCAAAAGTACCTAGGTACCTGACTTCCATTGATTTCTGTGTGAGACAGGTTGATGTGCTCAATCCAAATCCTGGGGGACTGGCATCCAGGTCACAAGAGCCACCATCCAAGCAGGGGAAAAAGGACTGATTGACGGCGGAGAAGGGGCAGTTCGGTCCCTCTGCCTCAGTGTGGTCCTTACTTATCAGTGCCAACTCACCTTATCAGGGCTATGCAGCACAAACTGCATTGCTGCTGCCTGTTCTGTTGTAGCAGCACTATGGATTCATTTTCCAGGGCTGTCTGTCTGGCACCTTTAACGAGCATGCACATGTGTTTACTATTGATATTTTCAATAGTAAAGACCCAGTAAGCCTCATCTTTGTTTTGTTTTTTTCTTCCCGGCTCCTGTAGGAAGTAGTTTCAGGTGAAAGACACCAAGGAGGACAGTTGCTGGAGGAACCTAAGTTGCTGCATTTCAAAGGGAATACCTTTAGTCTTCAGATCTCCGTTCTTGATATCCCCCCTTTCCTCTGGAGAATTAAACCATTTACTGCATGTCAGGTACTTGTCAATATCATACTTTTTAAAAAAATTCAGAGGCAGTATGAATTTTTACCAGTAAAGGTAGAGTGCAGGCAAGGTAGCTGCCTCTTTTATTTTGTTTTCCTAAGAAAAGCGTGGATTTAATCTCTGAGCAGCCAACAAAAATGCAACGATGATTGTGAGAAATAAGGAATGAAACATGTCCTGTAAAGCACAGTGGTTGTAAATTTCTCTCAGCTTACAGAAACATGCTTTTATTTTCCCCCACATTGCATTTGGCCCCAGCTAACTCCCTACATTTAGGCTCAACATCATCATTCCCGTTAAGAGCAGTTTTTCGATATCAGTAATTGAGTTGTCATTCCTGGACTTAATGCAAACAGTGAATGATCAGCTGAAATGGAGTGCATGTCTGTATGCATTTGAATGTCATGGGTTCAAACCATGGCATGTATACATTTAGGCTTAGAAATGATAGAGCAGCAAGTTCTCCCGCCTGTGGTGCATTAATTAAAGAGGCTGTCTAAGATGGGAAGAATAAATCAAAGTGAGGGAAAGAGCCTATCAAATGCATTGGTCCCTGAAAATTGTAAGCAATATATTGGCACAAAGTGTGTTAAAATAAAAGAGAAGAGCTTAATTGGTATGTCATTTCACATACCCTGCAAGCAAGTAGACAGAGAGGAGGAAAGCAGGGTCTCTTGTGATCTCTGGGCAAAATTTGCCCTAAATGTATAGGCAGATTGTCCTAAATATCAGCAAGACTGAGCCAGAATGCAAGCCCTATGCTAGAAATACAGATCATAGAGCATGAAGGTAATTTATGCCACGTAACTTAAGTGGAGGAGGAAAGAGAATGATACTTCTTCAGAGCAGGTTGTGGGAATGACAAAGTATTTTGTTCTATTATGATAGGTTCTTTTTGTAAACTATAAAATAAACAATCATAATCTATAGATCCACCTCCCACTTGTGTTAAACACACATTAAAATCTGTAGTTATATGTGCATTACTAAGCTTTTCTGCTTATCACAGGTTAGGGTTTGCTTACCCATAGATAAAGGCACTACAGAGTTCAGTTAGTATCAAATCTGCATCACCTCCTGATTAACCCATCCCAGAGAGTAAAAACCTTGCAGTACAATCAAGAATGATTCAAGGCACCATTAGAAATAGTTTGCTTACAGAAAACTCTTCTAATAAAGGTGGAAAGCAGTTGCACTCATTACATTTGGGGTACTTTGTGCTGATCTCGTCAGACTGACTTAGTAAGAGAGGGTGGAGTGTCTTTCACAGGTTCCACTATAAAGAATTAGTATCATTTAAATGTCCAGTATATACAAGAGCAGATCTCTTAGTGACACTGGTGTGGCTTAAATGAATTTGCACACCCTGGTGCCTACAGCAAAGCCAACACATTACAATGGAGAGAATTCAGTCCCCTTTGCCACAGCTAGTGCAGCAAAACAACTCATTTCAACAACCTAGAATTCTACATTTTAGTCTGACGTGGCTTATTGCATGGACATCTGCAGTGGGGGGCTGCAGTTACATAAGAGCGAGAGAATCAACCATTTAAAATTAGACTTGATGATAAAGTCTAGCCAGGGAAGGATAATCTAGATGACCCACTGGGATCTTTAAATACACAGAAACATGGGGAAGAGAGTTGGAAAGACTTCAGTGAGAGTTATTTCTGGCTGTTTATTTCTGCAGAATGATGTCTTTAGGGCATTATCTCCTTGTTGGATGTGAGTCCCCAGTATGTGCAAAGTGGTGAGAGTTAGTTGGAGGCCCCAAAGCATTTTGTGTGTGGTTCAGCACTTTCTCTAATGCCACATACAATTTCTATGAATAAATATATTGTTTATGGTGTGTTAAACCTAGGTACCTGTGTACTCTGCTGGCAAGCAATATTCTGGCGCTTCCAGGCCAAATTGAGCTGCAGGGTGCTGTTAAAACAAGTCCTGATAGCCATGCAAATTTCTCCATATTTATCTTTATGGGTTGTAAGGGCCTCACTTTGCTGGATCTAATGCAAGTGGCACCCTCCAAAATAACTATTAAATGTATTGCTGAGAGATAAAAATATCAGATGAGGGAGCCATATCCCAAATAGCAGCATTTAAGTAATAAGTGCTATGTCTGCTCTAAGAAGAGTGCAGAATGGGATGGTTGGAATCAGGGATCTGCATAAGTTTTACATGTAGTGCTCAGATTACCCAGTCTTGCAGCATTGGCGGCAAACAAAAGTGTCTTCAAAACTTCTGTCATCGAAATGGATTTGACAGGATGATATTGAAGCCGAATAAATATTTGCATTTTATAATTGTGTGTAATTTGAACGACTTGGATGGCTGAGAAATAATCATTATTGTTTTTTAATAGGAACTGCAGCACAATTTGCACTAACTTCATATTCTCTGCTCAGTGAAACGTGGTCTGTGATGAATCTTTAGATCAGCTGACAGCTTAGATTTGGGCCCTGCATGAACAAATAAATGTCACCAACTTCTGTCCTCTAGAAGCCCAACCCTGAGCCCTAAGATCCGTTTCTCCAGGGCACCACAAATTTCTCTCCAATTTTGACTCCTTTTTTATTTCATGTCCCACCCTCAACATTTTCCCCCAAAACCAAGGAGGGCTGAAAGAGGCTCATGTTGACAGCACTCAGAGTATGCTTGACACTTGACAGAGCTATTAAAAGGCCCTGTCCCAAAGAACTTATCCTCCCCTTCAACAAAGTCTGTTACAATCTTTGTGGATGTGACCCAACAAGCGAGGGTGAGTGCTATTGATACCTCAGATACAGATTATAAAATCTCATACTTCAGGCCATAAACCAATCTCTTACATCAGAGACCAGAATGAGACAGACATGGGATAGTCTGCTTCCCACAGTATGCCTCCTTACTTGTGTGTAAGTGCTACCTTTAGCACTCCAAATGAAAACAAAGATGATTACTCTGGAAAAAAACTCATTACAGTCGCTCCATTTTTAATATTTTTTTAATGTTTTCTTTATCACCATTGGTATCTTGCTACTGACTCAGGAGCTAAATGTAGCAATGGATACATAGACCTAGGGCAGATCCAGACTGGCAATTCCCATGTTCCTAGCTTGCAGATAATTGGGTTTGGTGTGTGCATCTTGATTGTTCCATTCAGAGAGAGAGAAAGAGAGAGAGTGTGTGTGTGTGTGAGAGAGAGTGAAATAATTCAGTTCTTGGAAAGCATGTGGCAAAGTTGGAAGGGATTTGAATGATGACCCAGTGGTGGCTTCATAAGTAGACAGGGATTTTGTTCCTTGCAGAGTGGGCAGTATGCAAGAGGCGTGGAAGTGAGATAAGGAGCATGTCCATGCCCTACTTAGCACGCAGACAGAGCAGCACACAGCTCCTGTCAGGCAAAAAAGGCACCCAATTCCTGCCTAATGCTAAGATCCCGATTTAGCATGGTCTGGGATTGCTGAAAGCGGTGCCCGGTCTCCCTTATTGTAGCTTTTGTGATGCCCTAAGACCACCAGGTTTGCCTAGACTGTGGCTGCTTTAACTTGTGTTTTGCAACAGTCATCTGCACAACTGCCTGGAAAACAGGATGTTGAACCTAAATCAGATAATATAGAGGCAAGGGCAGTATGGATATGGGCACTCAGGTCCACCCACTTGAAATTAGGAGGAAGGAGGAACCCGTATCTGAGTTTCCAGTCTAGAAAAACTTTCTGTGAAGTAACTGAATGCCATGGCAACATGTCATAATAAAGTGTCACTCCATGGTGCACTGCCAGAGTCGTGCCCAGCAAGCACACTGATGTTAGATCCCTCTCTGTGGATTAGGGAGAAGGAGGTGAGCTGAGTGTGCTGCTTTTTGTCTTTGCAATGGCAGGAGGCGCAAAGCCTGTGGTAGGATGCTTTTTACAAATTGTGAATCAAAAGGAAAAGCGGTGGAGGTTAATCCCACAAAAGATCCAGCAGTATCAGAGGGAGAGTTTTCCTGTAATATACCAGCTGCATTTGGTCATGTTGGGAATCCCACAGGAGCAGACACTTAAAGATTGGGCTCCCTCCCACCACTTTCACAAATGATAGGAGAACCCCTCTAGAGGGTGTGTGTCAGATCAGGATAAAGCTCAGACAAACAAGGTATGAAGCCAGGCAGCCACCTTCCTTAAGTAAAAAGTAGCTGTTTTTCCCAGCACCTTGTGTGTCTTGGAGGATCCAGAGCCTGTCTCCTGATAGGAGATGATTTACATTCTCTCCATCTGCTAGGAGCCTAATTATAATGGGGAATCAAACTAAAAGCATTTCCACAATACTTTAAACACTCAGAACTTCACAATACTTTGTCCTCTTGTATTACTTTACACATAATTCTTCTCAGCTCAGCGAGTTCCCACATGAGTCCCTCCCCACTCCGAACGAAAGCAAAGATGATTACTCTGGAAAAATCTAATTACAGTTGCTCCATTTTTAATATTTTTTTAATGTTTTCTTTATCACCATTGGTATCTTTCTACTGCTATGGACTCAGGAGCTAAATATAGCTCTTCTAATTATTACTTAGTGCATCATTTTGTGTAAACCCTGACAGTCTTGAGAAGATGCAGAGTTAGCTGCATTTCAGGGGTGAGTAAAATGATCTCGAATATGTATCAGCCATACCTGCCTTCAGAAAGGCGCAATGATATTTTTGTTTGGAAAGTGCATTGATATCTCCAATGGAAGCGGGAGGTAGATGTACAAAGTATCATCATATAATTAGTTTCATAGGGGATATAGGTTGCTGTGAGTGCACCGAGTCTTATATACAGATAATCAAGAAAAAGGGGTTCCCCTTGGATAGAAATGGTATAGAGAAGGGAGGTAAGGAAGAGGAGCTCATGTGTTTTCCACTGAAATGATGTATTAAAGGTCACACTTTATGTTAACATTCAATTTCTAATTAACTGATAAGAGGGTTAATATATGATTTAATGAGGATTAAATTATAAACACTTGATTAGAGTCCAGCAGCTACATGGTTGCTTATAGTCAGCTATAACATCTTCTACTGATGTGAGTATAGCCACTTAAAACACACTTATGTCTATAATATGCTTTAGCATCAATTAATTTATTAACCCTTTACAAATTGAACCATAATATTAAGTATGACCAGATTAAATCTGATTTCTGTTCTTTCTTTCAGTGGCCAGCTCCGAACACTTCTCAAATCACGTCTTTCTTTCAATATTTACGGAGCTAAAATTTAAAGAGAACACAAGCAGGGAAACCAACACGGGTGCAAAATATTTGAATGTGCATTTGAAACCCAATTCTCTTCCTTTATGTTAAGATAATGGCTCAGATGAGCCATTTAATGCTTATTCCCCCAAATATCAGAGAGGTAGCTGTGTTAATCTGGATCTGTAAAAAGCAACAGAGAGTCCTGTGGCACCTTTAAGACTAACAGATGTATTGGAGCATAAGCTTTCATGGGTGAATACCAACTTCGTCAGACGCAAGGTATTGACAAAGTGGGTATTCACC
Source organism: Terrapene triunguis (assembly GCF_002925995.2). NCBI lineage: Eukaryota > Metazoa > Chordata > Testudines > Emydidae > Terrapene > Terrapene triunguis. The sequence goes on from NW_020664404.1 coordinate 11,358,712, forward strand.
CACGAAAGCTTATGCTCCAATACATCTGTTAGTCTTAAAGGTGCCAGAGGACTCTCTGTTGCTTATTCCCCCAAACACACTTTCTAATTTGTTGTGACTTCAAACAAAGTCCATTAAATTTAAAATATTTTAATTACTTTCCCTGTTTAGATGATTGCAAATGTTGAGGGAAAGTTATTACAGGAGTCCTGTATCCTTGCCTTACAGAGTGAGGTGAGAGGGCTAATAGTTTTCTTAGAACTTTAATGTTGTGAAAGGGATCCTAATTGCCCCTATTGGGCATATGCTCTCCTGTGCACTTCCAGACCCTCATCATCATAGGAAATCAAGGTAGCCAGGAATGCCTGAAGTTTTATACTGACCCATTACAGTAAGGGTTGTGTTGTGCATAGATGGTATGAATTCAGAAAAGGAGCAGTATGAAATGGTCCAAAAAGAAAAAGATAGGGAAATGTCTCCTGCATTCAGCCTGTTTTCCTTTTAATTTTAGCCTAACTGTGAGGTGCAATGTGCTGTATTTAAGTCTCTCAAGAGAAGTGTCTGAAGTCCCATCACTCAGATTTAAAATTGGACTAAAGGCAGCACTGGAAAATGTGCTGTACGGATTGATCCTGCACTGGCTCATGGAAGAGTGGTTGACCTAAGGGAGGGGTCTCTTCCATCTCCAGTTTCAAGGATTCTGTAATGCTTATTGTGAAAGCTAGAGAGCCCCACGGTGGGGCAAGAATTTGGAATTCTGGAGTCTGATGGGGTAATAAATAAACTCCTCTGAGTGAAATACATTTCTTATTTTGTTAAAAGTTAAATTCTCTCTCATCATCCATGTTGCTGAGTGAAATTTAAGTTTGCAGTAATTTTAACGTTGCAGTTTTCAATTGGAATTGACATTAATTAGTTTTGTGCTACTCGACATTCACAGGGACATTATTACAAAAGCAATTCCAGCAAAATCGTGTATATAATTATTATTTATCTCCTGCTTTACAGTTGTCACAGCTTCTCTCTCTCTCTCTCTTCCTTCTCCTTTCTGTTTCTCTGGGATGCATTTCTTTCACAGGAAGTTCCTTTCTCTCGTGTGTGGTGCAGTAACCAGCAGCCACTGCACTGTGCCTTTTCACTGGAGCGTTACACTCCCGCAACCACACAACTGTCCTGCAAGATCTGTGTTCGGCAAGTCAAGGGCCATGAGCAGATCCTACAGATCCAGACATCTATTCTAGAGGTAACTTTTTCATCTGGTTCTGTTCCCTATTCTGTCACTAAGTTGCTGCGTAACATTGGAGACAACCCCACAAATCTGCCTCAGTTTACCTTATGTAAAATAGTGTTGCCTTTATAGCTGTAGCCAGCATTTCCCTGCTGGAGAGCTGTAGCTTTTCAGCTCAGCTTCCCAGTGGAGGAGAGGTCATTGATGCAGAGTCTGGATATAGTAGAAGAGTAACTTGGTTTATTTACACACCCACACCAGTCATTGAACTGAGGTGGTCAAAAACATGTAGGCAAATCCTGCCATTCAAGAATCTCAATTCCTAATGAGCAAACTTTCCCTTATTTTCTGATTAAAGTCAATTCATGAGGCAAAGGGCAAAAATCTGCTGCTGCTCACACAATTCCCAAACTACCACCACCACACAGCATGTCTTACCAAACCTGAACATTTGCTCATAAGTAGAAGGACTTGGAAGACTGCGCATAGCATGACCACCTGGCGATGATTGTCATAACAATAGGTATCTCATCTATGCTTTTGGGGCCTGCTTTATTAATATGAGAAAAGCATTGTGAGATTTCTGGGCAAAAGGCACAATATGCATGTGCAAAGGTACATAACTAAAGGCATTATGCAGAGGAAGGGGGACTAGATAGGACCATAAGTAATAATACCATACAAAGATAATTTACTGCGGCAATGACAGACTGGCCTGAAGCAAGTAGGTATTCACAAGTACAAAGGAGAAGAGGTAGGGCACATTGTATTGTGCAGATGAGCGCAATGAGGCATGGACAGATTTTAGCCACAAGGCTATCCTTTCCTCCCCCTCCTTAACTCCAACTCTAGAAAATGGTTATCTGTAGGCAGGTATGCTCAGATAGATCCTGATTGTGCAGGAGGTCCTTGCAGGATTGTGGCCTTATCATGTTAACTCAGTTTCTGGATTCAGTGCTGGATTTTTATTTTGGGCATCCAACGTCTAGCAGATCATCATGTTTAGGACTAACAGTTTTTTAAAACACCTGACAGCAGCATAGTACTTAGATGCCGTGACTTGATTTGCATTTGTTACCTTAATGTTCAATAAGAGCTTGTTTGTGATCAGCATGGAAAAGGACCTCTTCTGAATAATATGAGAACACAGGCTTCTCCTATGAAGCCTCGTGTTACGTATAATACATAATCTCGGTGCTGGATTTCAGGGAAAGAATATGAATTGTGGAAGAGGTTATCAATATTAGAGAGAGAGAATGTTGAAACTTTCAAGGATATGAAAACAAACTTTACACGGCACTTATTTTGTCCCAGAGGTTTCTTACAAATACAAAGGTGACAGAGCAACAAATTTACAATGTGGTGAAGCCCTTTCAAAAAACCAGTGTAAAATGTGGTGTTCATTAGATGAGGCCCTTGTGGTTAATGCATTGGATTGGGACTCCAAAGACTGGAGTTCAGTTCCTAGCTCTGCCAAGCACAGACTCCTTGCATGGGAAAGTCACTTAATCTCTTTGTACCCTCAGTTTCCCACCTATAAAATAGGGATAGTGGAGGCATTTTCTGTCATGTCAATTTACATTGTAAGCTCTTCAGGCCACTGGACTGTCTGTCACTGCATTTGTATAGCACCTAGCAAAATGGGGCATTGATATTGTAATACAGATAATACATAGGAGTAATGTTTTCAATTAGCTCTGTTGATTTTTTCATATCTCCCTTGTATGCCATTGGGGATTTTTGTTGTGTCTTTGTTTCCCCCTGCATGACTCAGTCCAACAGTCATGAAGGCCATTCAGTTTGATATAATTGTCCCTTTTCATGATTTCATAATAGTTGATTATTAAAAAAAAAAAACAGAATATGGCCAGCTCAAGTCCCCCACCTATTTGCCATAACTTCTTGCAGATTTCTGTCATCTATTTTTCCTCAGTTTAATGTTGCAGTTGTGGTTTTTTAAGGAGGACTAGCTGTCCATAAACCCCAGGTGCATGTTAGAATAAGAAAACTTGCCATATTAGTGAATCTGTTTGAAGAGAGCATTCTATCTCCAAAGGTGATGGAAGGAGGAGAATAATTTGACTGCAAAAAAAAAAAAAAAAAAGGGGGGGGGGGGGCCTGAATACTTGAACTTCTCATTGCTTCACAATTCCCACAGCTAACCAGATAGCAGTGGCTTATCTCAGAAGTGCAGGGTATGAAAATTTACTGTTCTTCTGCATATTTAATTTAAACAATCAGAAAAGGTGATGTATCTACAGCATTCCTATTACTTTGCATGGATGCCTTTTAGGATGTATCATAAATGTTATATGACGATACTGGTAACATCACTATAATTTAATATTTATACTTCAGTAGCATCCAGTGGGGCCTCAATTCAGAATGAGGCACTATTAATTCAGATGTCTACACACACAGACAGTCCCTGCCCTGTATAGCTTAAAGTCTCATGAACTGAAAAGAGATGAAGATGGGGAAAGGATACCATGTTGAAATGTGAATTAAGTCAGAAAAGCCTGTAAAACAGAGGAAATTTATATCTGTATCCATGTTTGTTATTTCCAGATCATAAGTGGAAATACTTACTTTATAGTATGCAGTATAGTTGTGTCGGTCCCAGGATATTAGAGAGACAAGGTGGGTGAGGTAATATCTTTTATTGAACTGACTTCTGAGCCACGCAGAGCTCTTCTTTAGTTCTGGGAAAGAAACTCCCAGCATCACAAGAAAATGCAAGTTGGAACAGATTGTGTAGCATAAATAGTTAGCTTATATTGTAAGAGACTATTCAAGGTAGAGTGGCCTGTTAACACCTCTGCGGTCATAGGAGATTATGGCTTATTGCAACAATCTGTAACCCGCTCAATCCATCATTTTTGGTGTCTAGCACAGTAATGAATTTAAGTTCTCAGGTTCATCTTTTGAAAGTGTGGTGCAGGTTTCCTTTGAAGATGAGGTCAGATAGAATGGTTTTATCAGTGAACACTTTTCATAAAGTGATCACTCTGTCTTATTTTCTTGTGCAAGTTCATTCAAGAGCATAGTGATTGTCTGATTTCACCCACATAATTGGTATTGGGGCAACTACTGCACTGGATGAGGTATAGCACATGTTGTGATAGGCAGGTGTATGGGGGGCAGGGGTTGGTCATTGTAGCAGTGGACTTACATATGCAGGTTTTGCATCTGTTGCACTTTGAGTTGATGTCTCCTGGTTGTCAGCACTACAAACTGCACCTGGGATCTCCAGTTCAAGCTGGGCTCTGTCTGCCTCCAAACCAATAAATATCACCACTAGTGATAAGGTAACCTGCAATCAAAATAAATTGGATAATGATGCCGAAGGTGGAATAGAATCCCACTCATTCTCCCATAGCTGTGTTGCCTCTTAAAAGTTTAACATGAGTGAAAACAGTACACTCAAGCAAATATAACTCAGCACCATCACTTCATATTTATTTTCTTCTACATTCATTACCTCTTTGGGTGTTTGCCTGAGTAATAAACACACCTGGGTCAAAATAGTCATGACAAACTAATTATCCAACCAATTTAGACTTTTTTCCTGTTAATTTATGGGTCACAAACATAGCACAATTTTATGAATTTGGTAAACATATATTTTATTTGATGGGTTATTTGCAAACTGCTTTTATGACCAAAGTACTTGTCGTGAGTAGTCATTTGATTATTGGTCACCAGTCATGAGCTATTATTTCTGCTTCTTTGGATGAACTTTTTTTCAGCCAGAAGTACTTCATAAAAGGTTATATTTCATTGCATCAGGAAACTAAATTCATTTCTTAATTAAGTGAATCTTAACTACTTCGGGGATTATATAAATACCTAAATGGAGAAGATAGTTGTCTAAAACAAATGGGTAGGTTGAGGGGACTATAGGTCTGAAAATCTCTGTTCTCAGTACAGCCCAGTGTGTGTGAATGTTTAAGTTCATGAGCAGAGAATAAAGGACAAATTGAAATGCAAGTAATTCAGCAAACTTTCTGTAAACAAGTTTAAACACTCAGTGGGACTGGAAGGGACCTTGATAGGTCATCTACTCAAGTCCTACATTTCTATGATTCTATTTGACTGTTTCAACTAAAGTCTTTCAAATTTGGCACATTGTGACATAATCAGAAAAGAAACAGTACATGGCATTATAGCTGTGTGTGTCTTAATGCTAAAAGGAAAGTTATTACTAATCAGTGTTGACAAAGAGAACGGTCCAGTGGTTAAGACACTAACCTATAACTTGGGAGACCTGTACTTAAGTCCCAGCCACACCACAGACTTCCAGTGAATTTCAGGGAACTCACTTAATCTTTCTGTGCCTCAGTTCCCTAACTATAAAATGGGATAATAGCAGTGCCCTACCTCAAAGGGGTGCTGTACAGCATTCATGTACTATAGAAGGACCTTAGATACCTGCTGATCTATTACCCGTTTTGTTTTTATCTCGTCTGTAGAATGAGAGAGAAACCATCACTTTGTTTGCACGTGAGGACAGCAACTTCCCTACACAAACTGGTCCAAAAGCCTTCAAAATCCCATACTCCATTAGACAGAGAATATGTGCGACATTTGACACACCCAATGCTAAAGGCAAAGACTGGCAGATGTTAGCACAGAAAAACAGCATCAACAGGTAATGGAAGGCAAGTTTGAAAGGTGAACATTGACATACACAATGGGAATAATCTGCTGCTATGATTTTTTTTTTGTTTGCTTGTCTAAAATATATTTGAATTAGAATTACTATACTTTATCTGAAGGAGAGAGAGGTTGCTGTTTGCAGTTCATACATCTGTTTTTGTGATTAACAATTGAAGTTTACCCTGAGAATGTGTGTTTTGGGCCAATCCTGCATGGTATTAACTTGAAAGTTCAGACTTCTTTATCTACGTTCTGGAACGTCTTCTCCAATACATACACATGCTGTCTTAGCAAAATAGGCAATTGCAGAAGCCAGGGAGATTTCTACATTGCTGTGTGATAAAGATAGTTTGAATTGGAATGTGAGGAAAAAATTACATTAGTCTGTGGAGAGAACAGGCCAAATAATTTTTTCAGTGTGTGTCAAACCCTAAGGGACGTATGATATACTAACTGATACTTTTGTCAGGTTAAAAAAGTATGTTTAAAAAAATTTCCCATCTGTGCTACCCATAGTACAGCATTATTAAATGTGAGAGAACATCAAATTTATGCTTCTTGTTTGTTTTTTTCCACTTGATGAAAATGGACTAGTTAGTCTTACTTTCTGCTTCTCATGAAAATAGTACAGGATAATATTTAAATATGTCCAAATAATTGGTTTTCATTGGTTGGGTGAACTTCATGAGAACATCTCAATGTTACAGTGGTCTAATAAAGGCAAAAATTAAGAAGGCTAGTGAGAAGCAGGATGGTTTATAGGTTAAGATACTGGAGTGGGACTCAGGAATCAGTTACTAGTTCTGCCACATATGCTCTTGGATATAGTGAAGCAAAGAAAATAATCTCTCTATGCCTCAAGTCCTCATTTGTAAAATAGGGGGGCTCAGAAAAATACTGATTCCTCACATGGGTAAGTCCCTTATTATCCTCCCATTTGCTGTCAGATACCCAAATATCCCTTCCCTGTAGTTAGGAACATGAAATAACTGTATAAAGTCTGACACAATGTATGGTAACTCTTGGTAAATTTTGACTTTTTATAAAAACAAATTCTGCAAAGACTCTCCACTAAAGCCTAAATTTTTGCTCTAAACCACCCAACAGTTCACCTGGATGCCTAACTTTGCAGCACTCTGTATAGCTGATGTTCAGGATAATCCCTTTGCTCCCTTGTGCTAGTAATTCTGACTAAGCATCTCCCCCCAATCTAGTTGAAGCTTACATTCCAAATGTGCTTTCATATTCCCATTTTCAATACTTACAGTGTAGAGCTGGTTTTCATTTACTTTGAAAATACTTCAACTGCAAGCTAAAGACCAGAGAAAGAACTATGGAAGTGCAGTGTTGTTTTGTTATTTTAACATTTTAGACGTTTCCCTTGCTCTAACTGTTGGTTGTTCCTCATATTCCTTTGTTACAGAGCAAGAGTTGGTACTCAGTAAAAGCTCATAAGCAATAAGCTCCACTTCTTCTGAGGAAGGGATGATTTAGAGAGCGTACATGGTATTGTAACTTAACTCTCAACTCTTTTCTTCTCTTAAGTGAAAAGTCTTAAGTGAAGGTAAGAGGTAAGAGAAGAAAAGATTCAATGAAACAGAGACTAAAGAGAAGAAAACTTACCACTTTTCACTTAACTCTTCCCTCTTTCTTCACTTAAGTGAAGAAAAGTGGTAAGAGAAGAAAAGAAGAAAACTCTTAACTCTTCTCTTACCTCTTAACGTTTCTTCTCTCTTCTCTTACCTATTCCCTCTTCCTTCTCTTAAGAGGAGAAACGAGGGAAGAGTTAAGAGAAAAAAAGCGGGAAGAGAAGAAAACTCTTCCCTCTTTTCTTCTCTTAAGAGTAGAAACGAGGTAAGAGTTTTCTTCTCTTACCTCGTTTCTGCTCTTAACTCTCCCCTCTTACCTTTTCTTCCTCTTCCCTCTTAAGAGGGAAGAGAAAAAAAACGACTTAACTCTTCTCTTCCCTCTTTCTTCACTTAACTCTCCCCTCTTACCTTTTTTTCTCTTCCCTCTTTCTTCACTTAAGAGTTTTCTTCTTTTCTACTCTTAAGTCTTAACTCTTCCCTCTTTCTTCACTTAAGAGTAGAAAAGAAGAAAACTCTTAACCTCTTTTCTTCACTTACCTCTTTCCTCTCTTACCTTGTTTCTACTCTTACCTCTTAAGAGAAGAAAACGTAAGGGGGAAGAGGTAAGAGTTAAGTGAAGAAAAGACTTAAGAGTAGAAACAAGGTAAGAGAGGAAAGAGGTAAGTGAAGAAAAGAGGTTAAGAGTTTTCTTCTTTTCTACTCTTAACTCTCCCCTCTTACCTTTTCTTCTCTTCCCTCACTTAAGTGAAGAAAGAGGGAAGAGTTAAGTCTTAAGACTTAAGAGAGGGAAGAGTTAAGTCTTTTCTACTCTTACCGCTCTTCTTCACTTAACTCTTCCCTCTTTCTTCTCTTAAGAGAAGAAAGAGGGAAGAGAAGAAACCAGTTAAGTGAAGAAGAGAGGTAAGAGTTGAAAAGACTTAAGTCTTTTCTTTTCTTCCCTCTTCTTCACTTGAGAGAAAAGAGGGAAGACTTAAGTCTTCCCTCTTTTTTCACTTGAGATAAGAAAGGTAAGAGTTAACAGTTAAGAGTAGAAATGAGGTAAGAGAAGAGTTAAGAGTAGAAAATACTTGAGAAGAAAGAGTTAAGAAAAGAGGGAAGAGTTAAGTTAAGAAAAGAGTTAACTCTTCCCTCTTTTCTTCTCTTCACTTAACTCTTTCTACTCTTAAGTGAAGAGAAGACTTTTCCCTCTTTTCTTCTCTTAGGAGTTAAGAGTAGAAAAGACTTAACTCTTCCCTCTCTTACCTCTTCTTCACTTAACTCTTCCCTCTTTCACTTAAGAGTTTTCTTCTCTTTTGTCTTTGTTTCACTTAAGTCTTTTCTACTCTTCCCTCTCTCTTCTCTTAAGAGAAGAAACCAGGTAAGAGAAGAAAAGAAGGAAGACTTAAGTCTTAAGAGAAGAAAGAGGGAAGAGAAGAAATCAGTTAAGTGAAGAAGAGAGGTAAGAGGGAAAAGTTAAGTGAAACAAAGACTAAAGAGAAGAACTCTTACCTCATTTCTACTCTTACTTCTCTTCCGTCTTTTCTTCACTTAAGAGAAGAAAAGAGGGAAGAGTTAAGTGAAGAAAGAGGTAAGAGAAGAAACGAGGTAAGACTTAAGTGAAGAAGACTTACGAGAAGAAAGAAGAAAGGTAAGAGTTAAGAGACGAAAACTCTTCCCTCTTTTCTTCATTTGTTTCTTCACTTAACTCTTCCCTCTTCTCTTAACTCTTCAGTCTTTTCTTCTCTTACCTCTTCCCTCTCAAGTCTTTTACCTATTACCTCTTTTCTTCTCTTAAGAGTTGAGAGGGAAGAAAAGAAACGAGTTAAGAGGGAAGAGTTAAGTGAAGAAACAAATGAAAAAAAGAGGGAAGAGTTTTCTTCTCTTAACTCAACTCTTCCCTCTTTCATTAAATGAGACCAGTGCAATATGGAAGAGATTAATATTTTTCATTGTTTCAATTCCCCCTTGGTACCAATACTTTTTGAGGAGACAGTGTACTTGCAATGTTTTCCTGTTCATTAGAGACAATTTGATAGCTTTTCTCAGGTACTCTGTGCTATAAAAAGCAAATCTTTCCATCCGGCCCCATGGATTATTATTCTAGTCTCAGAATTCTTTCTACTGAGTGAGTAGTTTCTACTCATTTAAAATTAGTGTTCAACGCAGAGAAGAATAGGCTGGAGGAAATAAGGATGCACTGGCAGGGGGTGGGAGATGACTTAATACACTTCACAGAAGGATGACTTCCCCTTTGATCTTCCCTTAGGAGCAGTGTCTATTATTGGGATAGATGGGATGTGAAAGCATGTGCATTGCTAATGGAACACACTGTTTTAATAGACAGCATCTCTGCACAAAACATATGTTTGGAATAAGATGTAAGCTCCTATTCAAAATTTCACTGTTTTCAAACAATGTCAGCCAGCCACTTGACCTTCGAAGGATGGACATCACCTGAGCTCCCAGTTTGAGCATAGGTTAGGATCTCATATTGGAATAGCTGACCCTGCCTTACTGAGAAATGGCATGTCTTTCCAAGCATGTTAGAAAGTATCCAACTGTAGTTTGCCGCTGGTATTTTTTTTTTCTTTATAGTCCATGCACAATAAATCATAGCACTGAAAGGGACCTTGAGAGGTCATCTAGTCCAGTCCCCTGCCTCATGGCAGGACTAAGTATTATCTAGACCATTCCTGACAGGTTCTTGTCTAACCTGCTCTTAAAAATCTCCAATGATGGAGATTCCACAACCTCCCTAGGCAATTTATTCCAGTGCTTAACCACCCTGAGAGGAAGTTTTTCCTAATGTCGAACCTAAACCTCCTTTGCTTCTTGTCCTATCCTCAGAGGTTAAAAAGAACAATTTTTCTCCCTCCTCTTTGTAACAACCTTTTACGTACTTGAGAAGACTGAGGGGGGACATTATAACAGTTTTCTTTTCCAGACTAAACAAACCCAATTTTTTCAATTTTCCCTTAACCTTTAATAATTTTTGTCGCTCTTCTCCAGTTACTCCACATCCTTCCAGAAATGTGGCACCCAGAACTGGACACAATACTCCAGTTGAGGCCTAATTAGCGCAGAGTAGAGCAGAAGAATTGCTTCTTTTGTCTTGCTTTTAACACTCCTGCTAATACATCCCAGATTGATGTCTGCAGTGTGCTAGCCATTTCAAAGACACAGTTTGTTTACATAGCATCCAAAGCCACAGATATATTTTTGGAACAAATAAATACAGGGGGCTTCACTTTATTTTTACATTGTTTTTTCTTTTGCATCATTATGATTTTTATTACTAATGAAAAGACTGGAAAGAGTGTTTCCAGCATTGTCAGCAGACGGAACACAGCATTTACCTGAGCCATAGTTATTATTCCAGTCTACAATACACCAATGGCACACCAGCATAGCAACAAGCATGAACAAAGTCATTGTACACTACTTCCCCTCATTAGCAAAAATACCCTTGCAGATAACTTTCTGATTGTGCTGCAAACTCTACATTGTGTATCAAAGCTCTGATGCTAACATTAAGTTGTTGTATAAAATGCAGGTACACACAATAGTCTGCAGGCAGTGATCATCTGGAAATTTCAAAGTACGGCCACTCATTCACACACACAAGCAAATTCTGACTTTCCATCTTTCAAAGGCAGTGGCTCACAGAATCCAGGGTTAAATGGAGCTTCTCTGAACATACTGGTAGCAGTATGGTGGAGAAGAGAACAGGAGAAACTGACACTCTCACACACACTCCCCAATCTTCGTATGGTAAAGTTTTTTTTTTATCCCCACAAAATAATTTCACTAATAGATAGATAAAGGTCAGATTCTGACTTTCCTACATTGAGTAGCATCTTACTCAGCAAGTAGCATATTGACTTCATTGGAACTACTCATCAAGCCAGATATAACTCTACACCTGACAATGCACAGAAATCATTAATTCTACTTCACTATAGGGATTTTCTATATTAAGAGTCATATATCTATCTATATAAACACACAGTTCACTATTCCTGTATAACATTCTGCCATTTAAAAGTGTTGTACACACTGCAGGGAAAAAAACACCAACAAAACCTGTGAAAAGAAGGGGGTTTCGTCTGTTCTTTTTCTACCCTCGAGTAACAGCAGGTAGAAGGTGTTTGCTTAAATGTTTGCCACCAAAGTTTTTTCTAGCTGTGCCTAAATGATAAATTGCTCAGCTATACTATGCTTTGTTTGGAGGAAGTTAAATTCTCTTCCATTATTACCTTTGAATGTAAACTAGCAAAGCACATCTGCACTTTTTATTTAACTCCACTCTAGTTTGCAAGTGGTTGGGTCGTTAGGATAAACTGTACCGTTACTTACATTGAAATCATCACAGCAGGGGAAATGCTTCCCTCAGCTGCTATAGGATACAGCAGGGGCTTTTCTCACATGCATAGGTGGAACTGAGCAAAGATGACCTGATGTGTGTGTTGATTCATTATCAGGTTAGATTTTTTTTCAGCAGGCTTTCATCAGTAAATATTGATTTAAACTCCAATACCGGAAGGTTTAGTCATAACATTGTGGCAGGAATTATGCGATAAAGATATATGGGTAATTACCTAAGAGGGTCGCCTCCTGGTGGCAAAGCTCCTTTGTTGTCCGCAGTGGCTGAGTGGAGTTCAATGCTATGTAATAACAGATGTGGGCCTTTTAGGGAGATGCGTGACGATTTCATCGGCTGAATGGATTCTGCATTAGAAAAAATCCAGTGGGAAAGGCAGCATACAAAATTGCAGTCTAGTGAAATGATCCAGTAGTACTTGGAATAAGCATTTAAGTTACAGTTTTGACATTTCATTATAGAAATAAATAGGTCTATCAAACCTTAACATTTCTTTTCTATTCTATGATTTAATCACTTTCCTCTCCTTGCTCGTGTGTGTATATTACATACACACACAATATAAAAAGATTAGGCACATGTATATTTGCTTTTCAGACAATCATCCACGTATATCTATGGTGCTGACATACATACATATATACAAGTGGATGTGTCAAAGTGAGGTATCATGGCAGAGGCTTAGGATAATATGCATTTAAAAACCAGTTTGCAGAGCATTATTTGCAAGGAACTTGGCAGAACAAAGTTCCATAAATCATGAGCATGTATCTTTTAAGAAAATCAAAATATACAAATGAAGAGTCCCAGCAAAACAAATGATACCCATAACTCATCACCACAGATATCAGTAAGAAGTCAATTTCTTGACACTCAATTGCATACACACAAATATATTACATATATAAAGTTTACCTATACTACCTCATAGAGTTGTTTTGCTGCCTAAATTATGTAGCATTAGTGGCCATGGCAAATTCTTAATATACACACACATCCTCATTTATCCTTCTCTGATAAACTGAACCCATGTCAACTGAAGGTTAGGCATTTCCATGCACTGCTACTTTCTCCCACTTATTCGAGTCCTGTATTTATGACGCTGGGCGGGGGAAGAGGGGAAGGGTGTCTCAAATTGTTTTAGAAAAACAAAGCTATATTGTAAAGAAAATTGGCATTTAAAGAATCTGGCAGCTGTCCCTCAACTGTCCATACAGTTCACTTCATTGTCTAAAAATGTATCTGTAGACAGACATGATAGAAAGGAATTGATGCTGTTACTTCTGAATGTGAAACTGACCTTCTGTCTAACCCTTTTGTTTTACCTTGCCTCCTTTTTTTTTTTTTTTGAATCTCTCTTATTTTGCTACACAAAGCAGCCCATCTGCTGTCATTTTGGACCTGTGGGAAGCCCGACATCAGCATGATGGTGACCTTGACTCTCTAGCCTGTGCCCTGGAAGAGATAGGACGGACACACTCCAAAATCTCAAATATTACAGAAACTCAGATTGAGGAGACCGACTTCAGCTACAGCAGGCAAAACGGACTTTAGTCATCTCTTTTCCATTCAAGAACCGATGGCCAGCTTTGACTTTGACATTAGCAAATTTCTACGAGCAGGGAGGAAATAAGGGTTTTATGCACATTGCATACAGGGAATCAGACCTTCATTTCTACCACCTGTTTTTTATTTGGAGGAGCAGAAGAAACCCCAGAGTAAATCACCACAGTAACAAGGAAAATGCAATCATCTCTGTGACTCCACAATCCTCCCAGAATTAAAACTCATGTGAGAGTAATGAAAATAAAGTCTACTTTTCTATGATTCCCAGGGGGTGAGAGGGTGGGGAAGCTATAGATAATGGTAGATATTGTGACACTGTATTATTTAAGAAACAGTAATGCAACCCAGAGAAAAATAAAGAAGGCAGTGACGATGCTCTATGATCAACAAATTATTGAATATTTAGAGCCACTAGACTCTCTGGGTTTCAAGATTCGATCACATGGCTTGATTCTCCATTGCCTTGCACCTTGTCGATTTACAATTAAGAAGGTACAAAATACTACCATGCTGATTTGGTAGCACTGTGCATTCACTTTATACTGGTGTAAGTGAACTCCATGTATTGCAGGGCTACAGAAAATCAGATCCAGGGAATTGGAACCTATACTGTTTCATTTATGTAACCAATCTCAACCAGCCAATCCACTTCAAAATTTGATCATGTAATTAACGTACACATTTGCTGCAGAATTTTCCTGGCCCTTCTAATAGCAAAAAGTCCCCCAAACTCTTATAAAAGTGCTGCTTTTCACTGCATAAAACTTGGAACAACTTCACATAACAACCAACTGCAGTACTGGGAATAGCCACACCTGTTTTAGCAAATTTGACTTTTTCGGCTTTGTACTTTTTTTGCATTGCTCCTAATTTCAGGACTATCAAGGCAGTAACTATTTCCACCTGAAACCAGGCCAAAATCAAAATTGCAATGTTTGGCTTGGTTTCTATCAATCAGAAACAATAAATCCAAGGGCACATCCAGACATTGGCCCACTTTCATCCTAAAGGTTTTGTGCTCTGTGGCAGAGTTTCACAGTCTTAAAATCTGAGCTCAGCAGAGTTTCATCTGGTTTAGTGATGTTGACGCCAACAACAAAACAGTTGAGATAGGGAACGTTCTCTGGCTTTCCACCATTCTCTCCCTCCCTCCTCCCCATCTTTAACTTCTTGTAGCTTATTTTTAAAACAAACCAAAAATGCTGTCTCTCGCATGTGTGTTCTAATGGACATGGTGCAGAACAAGATCTAAACAGTATTTCTGTCCATGAAATCTGTTTTAAATCAGCCCAAGGGCCAATTATGGCAAACTGATCATCAGTATTTGTCGTGTGGGCACAAGTCTGTATAGTTCAGGAGCATCAGTCATTGGAGCCCATTTTATTATAACAGTTTCAAGAAGATGCAAGAGAATTAAATATATATATTTTTAATTTTCTCTTGCAGATTTTACAGACAGGGCTGGGAGCAGCCTGACAAACCAAAAAGTAGTTTACAGAACATACACCCTAATGATTATCTGAAGCTATTTCTTCAAATAAAATTGCAGCTGTGGTTGTACAATTAACAATCCCCTTCCAAGCAGTGACTTAGCAAGTAGCTGTTCATTTTCACTGACCTTCAATATAAACCTTCCTTGCTTCACCTGCTCACCAGTCTAGAATAAATATTTAGACAACCCCACTGAGAAACATGGGCCTGAAATATTTCTTGCATTTCATGTCAAGCAACATATTGTGAGAGGTTTGTGGTGGTGGTGGTTTTTGAAGAGTACCTTCCTTTTGGCAATGGGAAGCAGTGATGGCTCTTAAGCACATTTAAGATTAACAAAATTCCAGCCTATTCCTCAAAAAAGTAGCAAACTTATCACTGTTGTCATAGCACATGGCTCTCTCCTTTTGTCTAATACAGAAGAGGAACTGAAGTTACTAGACACAAAATTCCAGAAGTCAGGGATAAAAAGTTTTGGCCATGACACCAAGAGAAAAGAAAAGTAGTTAAAATATACTGCAGTTTTCTTGAAAATGTACTAAGGTAAATTTCCAGCACTTAACTTTTCTCTCAACTTCTACCCATACACAAGTTTATTTTGGTAACTAACCCAAGCTAATTTGAAAAAGCAATCATCAAACTAAAGATTCCTAAGGTCTCTCTCTATATGCAGTAATGTATTTGTCATTCCAAAAGTTCTGAATGTGTTTCCTTTGTGTGCATCAGACCTATTTGAAAATCACTAAGCATATAGGGGGTAGAGGGAGCTGCTCCAGGGAATCTGGAGTGTAACGCTTTTCTCAGAAAAAATTAGTGTTTACTGTATAGAACTGTAGCTGTTTCTAAAAGAAATGCCACTCAGAGCAGCTGAACCCTGCTTACTGATATTCATCATGTGGATAAGGTTACTGAATGCCCTGTGAAGTCTGTTTAGCAAAAGTTGGTCCCTTACTAGGAGTCAGAGAACGTGCACTGTTTGAGATGTTCAAAAGAGCTTCTGGAGAAGATCTTCATACTAACGGGAGCTGGGTTGTAAACCAAAATCTACAGCCTGATCTAACAACCATTTAAGTCAAAGATTGTCTTACCACCATTGATTTCAGTGGGCTTTGGATTATGCACCTGAAGAGGACCAGCTCTGAAAGTCAGTTTCTTGCAATCATTTAGATGCATAAAACTCAGACTTCAGGCTCTGGCCTGAGTTGCTCAATAGTGTTGTTTTTCTGTTGTTTCCTTTGGGTTTTGACCTTATTTGCTCATTTTTGCCAAATTTCCTTGTTTGTCTTTTGTGAGTCATTTTCAATTAAGAATACCAACCTTTTTCTAAATGTGTGGTGGTTCTGATGCCCTTGTAACATGCAAGCAAGCTGGAAATGGAAATGCCACAGAATGAGACCTTAATTTAGAATTACAATAAAAGGAGTTGACTGCTGATCTCAGAGTTGAGGTTAAAGTGGTAACCAGATTCCTGGCCAGCTTACCTCCAATGTGACCCTATCCAGAGCATGTCAGAGTCATAGCAGGATGAGACATTTCTGATGAAATAAGATTGCTCCTGACCCCTTTCTCCATAGGTAAAATCACTCACCTCACCCCACCCCAAAAAAACAACTTTTGATATTTGCAAAATATAGTCACTTATTTTTGTGCCCCTCTCCACTTCCTAGTTTTGTCCATTACGAGGAATAGATACGCCATCACTGACAGTATTTTTCCTAATCACGCAAAAGCAGGAAGGTGCCGGAAATCTCAGCATTTCCAGACCAAAGAGTTTTAGAGAAGAGTCCCAGTAATCCTCTCCTCTAGACTGAAATTTAAAACCATTTGATGTTTACCCAGCAATACTGGAAGACAACCGAAAACAGTCCAGGTATGTCTTGAGTTAGAACAACCAGGCAAGAGCCTGGCCTATCTCCCCTCCGTGTCCACACACGAAACCATTTCACACTTGAGTTTAGTGGTGCTTTAAACACGAGCTAGCTGGCCTAGCTAGGGGTACAGACTAGACCTTGGGTGCCGATTTTGCTTGAGCTAGTAACCCACTTTGCATTAAGGACTCAGGCTAACTTCTTAGAGTGCTGAGAGTCCTCCAGTGCCTTCCCACAATTCTATCACATGCCCAGGTTAGACAAGTTCCTCCACAATTCACTAGGGGGGAAAAAATCCAAGCAGCTCAGCCCACCGCAGCACCAAGGGATATGTCCCCAGGAGTCATAGCAAGAAGCACAGGTGTTTGCAAAAGTAACACACTATTTACTGTCCCCTCACTGCTGCTGCAGTGTGGCTGCTCTTACCTGTACTAGGCTAAACGCAGTTGCTCAGATGTGGGTGCAAATCACCCCGGATAACCCTGCAGTGAAGACATACTTTCTGATACCTTACTGTGATTCACTCTTTGTGATCATTTGTGTTAATTTTACCAGATAGTTTTCTTAAATAGGGGAGGATGATGATGAATAATCAGATGAATATGAGCTCCCAGGGTGACACCGTAGCCAAGAGAGCAAATGTAATCCTTGGATACATAAACAGGGGAATTTCAAGAGGAGTAGAGAAGTTATTGCACCACTGCCAAATACAGAGGTAAAAACACTTTGAGCTCCTTGGGTCTATCAACATCTTTCTTGAATTGTGGGCACCAGAACTAGATACACTATCCCAATCATTCTCATGGCTCTTCTCTGAGCCATCACTATTAGCTTAATAAAGAGAAAGTTAAGTAGATTGAGGGATTAGAAATCATGTCTAAGAGGTGACTTCATTACAATCTATATGTACCTACATGGGGAACAAATATTTAATAATGGGCTCTTCAATCTGGCAGAGAGAGATACAACACAATCCAATGGGAGTAAGTTGAAGCTAGACACATTCAGACTGGAAATGAGGCATAGGTTTTTGTTTTTAAACAGTAAGTAATTAACCAGTGGAACAATATTTAAAATGAAGATTGGATTTTTCTGAAAGATCTGCTCTAGAAATTATTTTGGGGAAGTTCAACAGCCTGGGTTATACAGGAGGTCAGATGACATTATCACAATAATCCCTTCTGGCCTTGGAATCTATAAGCAAATACTTTAAAGATGAAAAGTGTTAAGTGCTTTACTGACATATGCTAATTTCCTCAAGTTTCCTCCCTTCTTGTATGTATTAGCCCCATTTTAGAGATAGAGAAACTGAAGTTAAGGAGCAGATTTTTAAAATAATAAAGCTCAGCTCCCATTTGGATACATAAATGAAGTACCCAGCAGCTCTCATTAACAGCATGTTTACTTACATAGCATAAATAGTGCATGTTAGCCTCCTATTTTCTGTAGCATAAAGCAGTTGGTTCTATAGGAATACTGTACTACAATGTGTCCTATATAGTCTTGCCATAAAAACAAACAAACCTCTGACAAGAACCATCATCTATATAATTCATACACAAATACCATCTAAATAGCATGTGTTGAGACCAATGGGAGTTTCCGGTGCTGAGCACTTTTTCAAAAAGGCTTAGCACCAATCTTGGCATCTAAATAAAGGGTCCAGAATTTAAAATCTAGCCATTCATGACTTGACCAAGGACACAAGTCAGTGTCTGAGCCAGGATTAGAACCCAGGAGTCCCAAATTCAGGCCTCTCTGAGAAGAAGAATTAACTATGGGGAGCAAAAAATGGAGACATAGTCCTGTATTGCACTTTAAAGTTCTCTCTAGTGAGCTAGATTCTGATCTAGTGAAAAAGTCCAGTCTAATTTACACCACTTGAGTACAGTATCTGCCCTTATGTGTTTTCCGCCCCCTAAACACTTTTTTCCCAGATCTTTCAGTACTGTGGTTCATTTAAAACTAATAGTTGTGCTTTTAAAATGATTTACAATTATGCAACCAAAATGGTGCACTTCACAGCTTCAGTAGACTGCAGCATCATAAAGTTAATTTACAATTTTTACAACATTGCTTTTGCAGTCTTACTAGTTTGCATTTAAATCTACAAAGGCCTTCCTTTCCTTATGGCTTAAAGGATTTTAATGTAAACTTCATTTACCAGTGCAAGAAGTCCCATAAAACTAGGAGGGTACTCCACCCACACCCACACACACGTACGTTTTTTTCTAAGGGATGAAAAGGAATTGACACAGTTTTCTTTAAAGGCAGGGAACTATTTTTATCTCTGACAACAGCTGTTATCCTTCTATGTGGCCTGTACATGGTTTTTTTTCAGCAGATTCTGAGAGACGATAGTAAGCCTTGATCGCTAAAGCAGAGGTCCCCTCTTAGGATTAAAAGCTTTATACATCATATAATAAAGTCCCTTCCTTTCTTTTTCTCTTTGAAAGACAATGCCACAGGAAACATTTTGAAATACATAGTAATTGTTTAATTCCAAATAATGCTTTCCCACTGCCAAAGTATAGCCTTGATATAAAATGGAGTTGAAACATTGGGGGGGGGGGGGAGAGAAGTTGTGAGCTTTTGCTGCCAATTTGACAATTTTCTTTTCGGTTTGTGCTCCCCATGCAGAAACAAAGGGCTGTGTTATGGCATGAATAGTAATTAGCTGAATATAAATGGGAAGTCATCTCAAAGTCCACAACCACCATGAAAGATCTGAAAACATGTCTTTCTAGTCCATTATGTCACTAATTCGAATGATTTCTCTTTATATAAACAGCCCTAAGTAATTTACTCTCCGCTTTTTGCACAGTAGTAGAGCTAATCACATTATTCATTGACAATTTTCGCTCTTTTTTCCTGTTTTAGTATTTGCTGAAAAATTTTCCCCATGCGGGTTGTTCACTTGGAGTATTTGTGGTATGTAATTGGGCAGACTTGGTCATGTGACATTGTTTCTCACTCCCTGAGCAATTAACTCTTTTCAATATAGAGAAGTAGCAACCTGATAAAGAGCATGCACACATTTTTGGATGGATATTCATATATCATGCTAAAATTTGTGAAATCTTTAGGGATTCCCCAACAAATACTGTAATCCTAACCCGGTTGGTGTATAACAACTCTAATACGTGTAGTGGCAAACCAGACTCAGCCCTCTTATTTGCAGAACTATTAAAAAATAAATTCCTGAATATACAATCCAGCTCTACTCTCACCTTATCCAAACTGATATGAACAGGAGTGACATCTACTTTCCAACAAGAGGAAAAAAATGCTACTTTTAAGATTATGGCAAACTCTCCAAGAGTCCTTTGATATTATTAATCATAGCATAGCTGATGTTATAGTCAAGAGTCACAATGGAAAGGAAAAAAAACGTGGTCTCCATATTTACCGTTCTTTAAAATAAATTCTAGACATTTGACAGCATATTTTTTGTATTAGAGGTAAATACTACAGATTCTGATTGTGTTTCTTGTGTGTAGGGGGTTGGTAGGGTTGTATTGTTCTTTTCAAGCTATTGCAAAAGCTGCTTTTAAATAAGCTGTTCAGTTGTATTGAATAGCTGGTTTGTGCTTTACAAGGGAGTCTGTGGGAGCCAGGATCTGAGGGTTAGCAGCCTCAATGCCTTGCTGTCACAGGATAACTAGAGCTAAAGTCACTTGTGAAAATTTAGCTAAGGGATAGCTAGGGTGGGTTAGAAAACCACCCCCGAATTGTTATGTAGTGTACCGTAATCAAACAAGACTATACACACCCCTAGTGTAGAACTGTGGTTTTGTTAGCAGCTACTTAGTTCGTCTGCCTTCTGGTGTGATTACCCTGATTTGGAATGTCATTTGCAGATACAGTAAGATGTCAACCCACATTGCCTGGGGAGTGTGCGTCTGTGTATATATATCCCACCACCTGATCCCAAAGGGAAATGTACAGCACAAACTGAAGTTTAGGGGGCTGTGCACCAAGGCTGGTGTTAGGTTTTTGATTTGGAGGGGGTTTGGATGCAGATGCAAATAAATCTGCCCCAAAGAAGAAAAACCTATTCTGACAAATTCTCACCTTCACTGAAAACTGATTTTTTTTAAAAAAAATTTCCTTATTTCCACCCATTAAAGTTTGGAAGTTCAGTGTACCATTGGTGAAGTTCTTGAAAATTTCTTCAACCATCTGTACAGCTAAAATTTCATTTTTTTTAATTTGTTTAAATTTCGCAATTTGAAAAAAATCATCCAAGATTTATTCTTCCCCCCCTCCCTGCACATACACACACTTATTCCACTTTCAAAAAAACAAATCAAAACAAAAGCAGGTGTTACTAAATCTTACAGTGAAATTCTTTGCTGCATCACTAACCCCAGTTCTTGTCTGGAAGATGAATTTAACTCTGTCCCAAATTACATGGATTCCACATTGGGGAGATGGCATGCTCCTAGAAGATATTTTGGGATGGGAAAGGCTGATCTCATGGGATTTGTCACTTGTGAGATAGAGAAGGCAAAAAACTGCTGAGAGTTAAATTCATCTCAGTTTACATCTAAATACAGAAGTGTGAAATATACACATTTAATAAACTTTACATCCCCAAAATTGGATATCGCTCAGACATATCTGGACTTAAATCAGAAGTATTGTGCAAAGTAGAGCAAGTTGAAAAATGAGTGTTATGGGAGGAATTTGCAAAAATGTCCATGAAATCACCCCTCCCTTCTGTCCACTTTGAACAATGAAATTTTATCAAAAAATTCCAAATCTTTGACCAGCCCTTTTGCTAACAAAAAAGGAGTTGAGAGGGGAAAGAGGAATTTCATGAAAATGTAACTAAATATTTTACTAAAGTTTTGATGAAGATATCAAAATTCAAAAAATTTCAACCAGCCCTATTCTAAAGGTACTCCTCACTTACTCCCTTCGTTTCTGCATTGAACAGGGTCTGAAAATTAGCAACTGGTTCTGTCTCCTCCCTCTTTCTCTACTCCCACCTTTTCAAGTGTGTTTGGTACTGAAAAAAAGAGCCCAAGTTTGAATGCTTTCTTTAATATGAAACTGAAGGAGTAAGGCAATGAGCCAGAAGATCCACAAACAAACGCATGGCCTTGGCTTCATACCACACTTTCTGTGCCTTGTACTATCAATATAAATTCTGAATGTTGTACAGTCAATACTTGGGAAAGACTCCTTGGAAAAGGCTGCACTGGCTTCTTTTTTCAATCAGTGTACATAAATATAAATATATATATACATATATATATATATTTGGTAATGCCAAACAGCTGTGCTATATTGTATTGAAAAAAAACAAAATAATGGACAGTTTGGATGTTTTATGTAGAGTTTGCAAAAATTGTATGGCTATAGCCTTTTGAGATAAATGTACAGACCTAAATTACTGCATATCAGTTATTTATGA
Source organism: Terrapene triunguis (assembly GCF_002925995.2). Classification (NCBI taxonomy): domain Eukaryota; kingdom Metazoa; phylum Chordata; order Testudines; family Emydidae; genus Terrapene; species Terrapene triunguis. Next base: position 11,380,874 of record NW_020664404.1, read on the forward strand.
ATAAAGAGTCTTTTATTGACATCTTAGAGCTCGCATATTGGAACATCTTTCTTTATCTCCCAAAATTAATGTGCCACTCGTAAAGTAATCTAATGCTTTTGTGGTTTTACAGTGAGCCTCAGACAATCTGTTAGAGTTTAGACAGGATAATGGAGTACAGTGGGGGTCTTCTTATGAAGAAGTCATTTTTCCCCTCATATACATGCTGTTTACATGACTATGACTAGAATTGAAGTTCACACAACATAATAGGGATAGCTCAGTGGTCTGAGCATTGGCCTGCTAAACGCAGGGTTGTGAGTTCAATCCTTGAGGGGGGCCACTTAAGGATCTGGGGCAAAATCAGTACTTGGTCCTGTTAGTGAAGGCAAGGGGCTGGAATCGATGTCCCTTCCAGTTCTATGTGATAGGAACAAATTCAAATTGTATATGGAGATATACCTGTCTCAAAAGATCCACAGTAAGTGGGTTCTGTCATAACATGAATGCATAATTGAAGACATCGTGTGATGAACTTGCTCGTATTATTTATATTCCCATAGCACCTACGAATCTGTGTCATGGACCAGGATCTGATTGTACAGTGCCTAGCATGAAGGTGCCCTAATCTGTGACTAGTACAAACACATGCACTGTTGTCAGTCTTACACTAGCTGGAATATGCAATATCTGCCTGTGTGTATATTGAAGATTCCTTCTGGTGGTTCAACTTGCTCCTCTACTGCCTGAGCAGTTAGTGGTTGCACCTTAAATTCTGTACTGCTGGAGCCAAAACAATTAATTCTTTCCCCTCTGTTGCACGCACACACCTTTTCATTTATGAAATTGTCACCCATTACACAGATAACTTATTTTGTGAATATTAATCATTTATCCCAATTCAGAGAACATATAAATATCCTCCGAGCAAATATAAGGTCCAGTCCTGTTTCCCTCAAGTTTAATAGTCCCCTATTGTTTTCAAAGGCACAATACTGCGTCATGTCAGGGTGGCAGAATCTAGCCCATAATAAACCCGTAGCAAACAGTAAACCCTTCCAATACACACAACCCCCTGGTAAGAAAGCCTTGGGTGACTGTGATGCACATTGTAGTACCATTATAGAAATAGCCCTTTCTATTACACACTAAATCTGTATCATTGTGATAAGCAAACTTCTTCTTCCCACAAATTCTCATCATATTTCTCCTAGCTGTTAGCATTGCCATGTATCTGTGCTGTTAGGACACTAACTCACTGCTGTGCCTGCTGCAGGATTTGATAAGATTTTATTGGCACAACAAGCTATATGAGCATAGGCAAAGTGTAAAAAGAAGGGACAGATCCCTTCAGTTATCGGTCAGAGGAACGTAAAACCAACTCAGGACAGGGCTACACAGTGTTTGAATCCCCGGGTCAATTTGCCAGTGCTGTCCAATACTGATTTGGAGACTGGTTGCCACACAGTGCAATACAACTTCTTTCCTTTCTCTCAGGGTCAGGTACAGTTTTATGTGTCTGCTTTGTGATGGAAAGTCTTTTATCATGCCTGATAGTTCAGGAAATCTCACCCTTTTCCTCTTACTTGAGACATTGGAGTAGACAGTGAGGTACTGTTTTGTTATTGCTGATTTCCATATCTTTAATACAGAACCAGTGCTGCATCCCACCAGACCCTTACTATCCTGGGATCTGCACCATAGAGCAGCAGCTCTGTTTATCAGCAAGTTAATAGAACCAAGCTTTTCTCCAGGACTATTGTACCAAAGGATCTCCAATGTTTTCATTAACCTGTAAAATTAAATGTCATTAATTTAATAGATAAGCACAGCACATTTATGAATAGCTGGATGCAGCAATGCTTAAGTAAGCCATTATAAAATGCATCATTAATGCATACTTAACAGAGGATGCTAGGACAAGCTGTTATAAATCAAGACATATTCTTCAAATATTTTATTACATGCATTTAAGTTATTATCAACCATGCTATCATATGCCATATAATGTAATGGCCACACTTTATAATAAATGGAGCCATCATCGTAAATGCCTTTGATATTCATTGTCGTATTAATCATGATTAATTATGTTTACATGGAGGTAATGTCTAATATTGTAAGAAGTCCATTGTATTGTGGTTTAATGAACAGCCACTTAGAAATTATACTGCAAGTGGAGGTTGCTGTCAGGTTATTCCTCAATAGAATGATGGGCTTTGCTGAACAAAGAACTCGGGTGGCAGTCTCATTAGTTACATGCCACATCCCCTCCGTGCATGCACACAGCTCATTAGCCCATATTTAATCCACCAGAGCCAGATATTCAAAAGAGCACCCAACAGGTCCCATTCAAGCACCAACATACATGGCCAGATTTTCAAGAGAACCGGGGAGCCCTCACTGTGCTCCAGGAGATCCCGCCCCCTACACTCTGGAAGATGAGCACTTTTTAAAATATGGCTTCCAATGCCTATCATGGCAAAGGTGAAAAATTTCCACTACTTAGTATACTAAAGTATCGGGGCCAATTAAAGTGGCTAACACTCAAGAGGTCAATATCTGAGCTGCACAGTACAATAGCAGACAGAGGAGTCAAACAATGGAGCAAAAGAAGTAGTAATTTCTTATTAACATTTTCATAAAATAGCTGTTAAAAAAAGACTCAAGCTAGATACCACCCTAATACTAACTGGGAGGGGTTTAAATGGAGGCAGCAGGTTTAGGTAGGTGTCACATCTCAAAGGGAACAGAAGAATGAGGTACTCTAACTGGAAGCAGAAAGAGGATTGGGGGATTCTGCTTGAAAGCCAGGTGGGGGACCATGTCCACATTGCAATGTAAGACCAGAGTTAGTGGAATTTGAGTGTAGACTCTCATGCCCGGCATCTGCTAACTCATTTGTGACCCTAGGTTAGGAATTTTTACAGCCTGGGTCCCAACCTGGAGCTCCAGCATCTACACTGCATTACTCAGGCCCAAGTCCAACTGCCCATAACCCAGACTTTCTAGCACCCTCCCAAAATGTGACCACTCTAGCCCTTTGTCCTCTGGACAGTCAAGTTGGGTGCACGCTGCACCATGAACAAAGAAAGTTGGGATTACGGGATGCTTTTGGCCAACTCCCAGAGTACGAGTCCAGTAGGGCTGCTTCTATACTGCAATCCAATAGAGCTTGAAACCCTCTGCCCCCGCAGGGTCCTGAGATACTGGGTCTGAGCCCTGGGTTAGCATAATTTCTGGCACTGCTATGGGTACCCGCATGGCCCCACAGTATGCCAACATTTTTATGGCTGACTTAGAACAACGCTTCCTTAGCTCTCGTCCCCTAACACCCCTACTCTACTTGCGCTACATTGATGACATCTTCATCATCTGGACCCATGGAAAAGAAGCCCTTGAGGAATTCCACCATGATGTCAATAATTTCCATCCCACCATCAACCTCAGCCTAGATCAATCCACACAAGCGGTCCATTTCCTGGACACTACTGTGCTAATAAGCGATGGTCACATAAATACCACCCTGTACCGGAAACCTACTGACCGCTACACTTACCTACATGCCTCCAGCTTCCATCCAGGACACACCACACGATCCATTGTCTACAGCCAAGCTCTAAGATATAACCGCATTTGCTCCAATCCCTCAGATAGAGACAAGCACCTACAAGATCTCTATCAAACATTCTTAAAACTACAATACCCACCTGCTGAAGTGAAAAAACAGATTGACAGAGCCAGAGGAGTACCCAGAAGTCACCTCCTACAAGACAGGGCCAACAAAGAAAATAACAGAACACCACTAGCTGTCACCTTCAGCCCCCAACTAAAACCTCTCCAGCGCATCATCAGAGATCTACAACCTATCCTGAAAGATGATCCTTTACTCTCACAGATCTTGGGAGACAGACCTGTCCTCGCTTACAGACAACCCCCCAACCTAAAGCAAATACTCACCAGCAACCACACATCACTGAACAAAAACACTAACCCAGGAACCTATCCTTGTAACAAAGCCCGATGCCAACTCTGTCCACATATCTATTCAAGTGACACCATCATAGGGCCTAATCACATCAGCCATACCATCAGGGGCTCGTTCACCTGCACATCTACCAATGTGATATATGCCATCATGTGCCAGCAATGCCCCTCTGCCGTGTACATTGGCCAAACCGGACAGTCTCTACGCAAAAGAATTAATGGACACAAATCTGACATCAGGAATCATAATACTCAAAAACCAGTGGGAGAACACTTTAACCTGTCTGGTCATTCTATGACAGACCTGCGGGTGGCTATCTTACAACAGAAAAACTTCAAAAACAGACTCCAACGAGAGACTGCTGAGCTGGAATTGATATGCAAACTAGACACAATCAACTCAGGGTTAAACAGGGATTGGGAATAGCTGAGCCATTACAAACATTGAATCTATCTCCCCTTGTAAGTATTCTCACACTTGCTTCTTATCAAACTGTCTGTATTTGGCTACCTTGATTATCACTTCAAAAGTTTTTTTTCCTCTTACTTAATTGGCCTCTCAGAGTTGGTAAGACAACTCCCACCTGTTCATGCTCTCTGTATGTGTATATATATATCTCCTCAATATATGTTCCATTCTATGCATCCGAAGAAGTGGGCTGTAGCCCACGAAAGCTTATGCTCTAATAAATTTGTTAGTCTCTAAGGTGCCACAAGTACTCCTGTTATTTTTGCGGATACAGACTAACACGGCTGCTACTCTGAAACCCATAATTTCTGTGTGTGTGTGGGGGGGGGAGGGGAGGTAGGCTTGAGCCTGAGTTCGAACAATGGGCTTACACTGCTATGTAGACATGCCCAGCTGTTATATAGCTGTTTTTATCTATAGATCTCAAAGGTCAGTATCCCCCCACTGGACAGATAGGGAAACTGAGGCACAGAGCAGTAACTTGTCCCAGGTCACTCAGTAAGCCAACAGTAGAGCCAGGAATTGAACCCAGTTCTCCTGAGTCTCAAAGAGTGGGGGCAGAATACAGAGTTATTTTGTGTTAGTAAAATTAACTTGCTTTTTACACTTGGCCTATAAAATCATTGTAATAAGAGATGGCTCCTTTCTCCTGGTCATAATTCAATGCCTTTTCTGGGCTAAATTAATCTGCTTTTCTTTCCCTCATAAAGTCTGACTGTTTGGGAACCAGATTATCAATCACCGTGTAAAAAAGAAAAAAAACATCTAGCTCACCTTTCCCCCACCCCATTTTCCCTTTTCGTATTACCCATGCAATAGATTACAGTATATTAAAGGTGCCATATAAAAACAATTTATTAGAAAGTTTTACCCAGTGTTCCTCACAGTAAAACTTTAGGGTTATCGCACCCAATTCCAAATAGATTCTTTCTTCAGTGACTAAAGTTTATTAATGCTAAGGGCTGTGGGGCAAGTGGATGGGGATGACATTGGTCAGCAAGTTTAATGTAACCAGTGGGTCCTAGTGCAACAGTATTTTTTCCTGGTATTTCTAACCCAACCAGAAGCAGTGGAATCTTGGGGGGAAAAAATCACCTAAAACCCCAGGCCCAATTTGTGTGACTTACAACATGCCAATTCTGTCACTCTTGAGGTGTTTGGCCAAATCCAAGTCCAGACCTTTAGAGGTTCACATCTCATCCATGTACATGGCTTAATTTTTGAAGGAGATGACATAATGACATGCTAGGCCATTTATCTTGGCAGTTCATTGACCACTGAAACATTTACAAGCGGTGTCAGACTTTTATCCCCATCTGTATCCCAAAGGAGAAACCTACTATACACCCGTAGACTTAAGGTCCGGCACAGTGTTGGCCTGCACCTTGTCATCATTTACACTAGTGTGAAGTGAGTTTAAAACAATGCCATTGAGAGGCAGCCTGGTTCAGTGGATAGGATAACAGACTGGGACACTGACTTGGGTTCTATTCCCAGCTCCACCGCTGACCTGCTGTGACACCTTGGGCAAGTCACCTCACTTCTCTGCATCCCTGTTTCTCCTCCTGCCCTTTGCCTGTCTTGTTTATTGAGACTATAAACGCTTTAAAGAAACAGATTGTCTCTTACCACGTATCTGTTCCACATTTAGCTTAACAGGGCACTGATCTGCTATATATAAATAATAATACCATTCTCATTTGATGCAAATGACCACTCAAGATGCTGGGCAAGAGTGAATCAGGCCCTTAATATCCAGCATCACTCAGGAGAAAAGACCACAGCATAACAGGTTAAATCTGTTACCATTTTGAAGGCTAAATTCTTTTCTTTTAAAACAGCCTTTTATGTAACCCAATATTAGATAGGTATCTTTCCCCACCAGAGTAAGGAGGTAATCTTTACTGATGCAATTAAAAACACAATTATTCTCATCCCCCACGTTGTACGTACTTAGAAATTGTTGGAGTATTAAGGCTGATTAAAACATATGTTGTTGGTAGATACCTGTTTCCAACGCTCATGGAATGTTAATGCACAGGCTCAAGCATGATACAACACTGGTCTATCTAAGAAGAGAGTGGAGACAGGGTGACCCTTGGGCACTACCAGAGGTAGATAAGTTCCCTACAACTGTAGGAGGCCATAAACTGGAATGCAAACAACTAATAGCTTTTAGAGACTGAAATGGATTTGCTAGTCAGTATCGATGGGCCCCTCAATGTATTAAATAAAGGTTAAGCATATGACACAGCTGGAGTGGGAGAGATGGAGATATACTGATGCACTGTAGTGAGATGTGCTCTGTTAATTACTTTCTTAGGACACTGCATTGAAGATATGTAGCTCTCCGTAGAGATCAGTGTGGGGAGTGAAGGGAAAGTTTTGAGGACCCTGAACAGATGCAATAAAAAGTCCCTTTTTTAAGACCACATAGTACTGTCCAAGACTGGCTCCCAAACTCCTTATTGTCGTCTTTAAAGGGAACAATTGGGTTGGTCTGTAATCAGCAGTCTCATAAGAGATATCCCTTTTCTGTATTCATTGTCTTTTCATTGCCATAAAACATACTACATGACACAATCCATTTCAGGCATATCTTCAATTCTAATTTTATCAGTATGTGACTGTAAAATTCACAGCAGATAAACGCCATACACTAGGGGGAACACCAGTTAATTTACCAAGTCTATGCTCAGATGTGTTCTGATGGCAAGTAATGAAGGAAGTCAACAGAAGAGAAGCCATGTTAGTTTGTGCTCTACTGAAAATGCAGAAAACTAAATTAATATTTGCCACATTAGGAAAGGACTAAAAATGACCTGGTTATTTTCAAGCTGATTGGAGGATGTTAAAAAGAGATGGTTGAAAATTTTCAATTTTAAAATTATTTTGTCAAAATTTCAAAAAGCAGTAGTTTTTTTTTTAAATCTTGTTAAGTATTGTAAGACTGGAGCTTTTAAAAAAATTAACCATATTGTTGTTCCTTTATGTTTATCAGAGACGCCCTTTAAATCAGGTCCTGAAATTAAACTGATGAAAAAAATGTCCAGTCTGAAATATTTGCCCATAAATATGGAAAGATCTCTATGTAATTAAATCCGCACTGAGTGAAATATTTTATAATGGCAGTAAACCTGGTCCGAAGATTACTGCCTATGTCCAGTAAAAATTATGCTGGATTTCTGCTACTACTCTAAACTCTGAAATACTGTATTTGATGTAGATAATATTAACTCCTCTGTCCCCTACAAAGAAAATACAATGTTGAGCGTACAACTCAGAAAGAATATGTTAATTTGAAGAGGGATAGCTGATGTAAGGAACAGCTAGGCAGAGACTCAGTTTTAACCAAACATATAATGATGTGAGAATCTGCAGTTTTCAGTCTTTCCATCCTTCCCCACGGAGCCTAGGCGAAATAATGAATGGGGAAAAATGAGCTGCTTTCACAACTATAGCATGTATGGTCACTTGCATAGTTCACTGAATGAACCCCCTGTGATTCATGATTGACATAAAATTTCTACAAGTTCCCATGGTGGAGAGCCAAAGCCTCTGTTAGAATATGTTCCAAGCAGCTGTTTACGAAGCTATCACAGAATGTTTGGTGAGAGGGGCAGCTTTGGTTGGAGAAGGGGGACACTAGGGAAAGGAGGAGTCTATTTGTTTTAAGGCCATTTGGTTGCTTACTCAAATCCTCGATCCCTTCTGTTGTGACAGGAGGCAGCTCTGTAGAGAGCTACTCCCGGTTACAAACACCACAGACTAATTTCAGCTAAACTGAATAAATCCCAATCTGTCCTCTGTTAAGAAGTTGTGTGCATTGTTTGTTTGTTTCTCCTTTAAATGGAAAATATCGGTTTGTTTTTACTTATTTAATGCTGAATCTAGGATGTGCTCAGTTTCAGGGCCACGTCGCCTTTATTTCGGTTTAGATTTATTTTTACTTTGCAGTATGGCATGTGTGATGCCTAGGTCCATACCTCTAGCAGTGGCCTATACATGTAGCCTCCGAGGAAAGTAGAACCTTAATAATCTATGTAGAGCCAAATGAGCATTGTTGTAATATTTGGTGGTATAGGTTGGGAGGTCGGAATTCTTATTAAAGGCCTGGGTATGCCAGGGGCCCCTCTGTGAGACAGACTCCCTGCTCCTGTGTGGAAGGGGACTCAACTGACTCCATGGCACTGCTCCCCAACCCAGGGAGGCCTCTTCTCTTCTGGTCCCAGTGTAGGGAAGTAGAAAAGACTGCATAGGTGAGGGGCAGAGCTGATGGATAGGGTGATGCACACCACACTCTCCCCAGCACTTTAAAACTTATCCCTCAAATTTAAATACTGCCTGCAGCTGTATGACCTATTCCATGGAGCTCTCTTCTCAGGGAGGGTCCCCCAACTGACTTGGGCTCACTACGGGGCTAAAAATAGCAGTGTAGACATTCCCACTTGGGCTGGAGCCCAGGCTCTGAGACCCACCCCACTCACTGGGTTTCAGAGCGCTCAAGCTCCAGCCCGACCAGGAATGTCTACACTGCTATTTTTAGACCTGTAGCATGAGCTCCACAAGCCTGAGTTAGTTGAGCTGGGTTCTGAAGCTCACTGCCATGGGGTTATTTTTGCGGTTTATATGTATCCTTAGATAACTGAGGGAGCAGGACTCACATAAAGGATATCACAGGCAGAGAGCTTAGAAGAGTGAAAAAAATGAAATACAGTACCTAGGATCAGTGGTTGATGACAATGGTGCTCTAGCCTGATTCTTTAATGATTAATAATTGTATTGGCTGCCAATTGATACTAAATTAATGAACTGGGGGGAAAATGGGATTTTAGTCCCAGAATCTTGTAGAGAAGCCTGGGTATAGGGCAGTGACACTCACACTGAGGACAAAGCAAAGCCTAAGCCACTTTTATTAACACCATCAGGAAAGACAAGAAAGCTCCAAACCACAAACAAATAGCAATAATATAATATTGGGGATATCTTTGACATCATTCCTCACATATGCTCCTTTACTTATGTATTCACACCCTTCCTTGGGGAGCTGGTGGTAAGAGGCAAAGGACAAGCCCTGTACCTGGCATGCCAAATGAGTCCAATGGTCCAGACACCAATCCCCGAAGGTAGATGACAATGAAGAGCTGAAGGGTCAATGATGGAAAGCTCGCCCCAGCTACATGGTGGCCTGGCCTAGCCTATTATAGGGCCTGGGGGACTATCATCAATATTCATTCAGATGCCCAGTTTCCCATGTCCATATCTAACTTCCTCACACTCATAATACTGGGATGCTTTTATCCTATAGATTAACATATTAATGCCTTTTAGCTCATTACCATATATGTCAACTATTGCTAAAGCAAGTTTGTGGTTAAACATCTGCCAATGATTTTAATCCTAAAATATCCAAGCCTAGCATCAGTTCAAAGTTCTTGCAGTTGCCTAGTCTGATTATAGTACCAACTCTCCTTTTAAGCCAACTATTCCCAGTTCTCCAAAATCTAGGTTAACTGTTGGGCCATTTTATCTATGCTAAAGGTCATAGGCCTATGCTTCGATTATGCGAACCTGCTTAAGCCAATGTCTTATAGGATACCAGCCGGTAAGTTCCTTGCATTACTGCGCAGAAAAATAAAAGGCTAAGCTAGCTCTGTGGGTCAACCTGAGTGATGTCTGGCATGGTACCAAAACCGCTTGGTCTGAATGGTGGGAGCTGACTCCAGTTCTCTGTGACAAAAAGATGTCAATAAAAGAAAAGGCACAGTGTAGAAAACTAATTCAATCCATCCTAATGTATATAACAGAGAATTGGCCTGCCACAAGAAAGGAAATCAGTTGCTCTCCACCATGGATTGTCCAACCATTTGACCATCTCAACATCTTCTTTTCCATGATAGGAAATGAAATGAGGTTGTGGGGTGCCTAATGCAGGATGGTCCAATTGCAGACAAGTTGAGGGAGGCTAAGCTACTTTGGCACAGGCATATCCAGAAAAGACCCGAGAGCTATATTGGCAGGACTGCCCTTACAATTACTGTGGACAGTAGGCGACCGCGGCAAGACCAAGTTAGGGTGCTCCTTGCACTTATTGTGCACAGAAGATGACCAAGGGTGAGATCAAAGACTCAGTAAATTGACCAAATCTCAGAAGACCTTAGAGAGACCAATCCGCATGACAGCCTGGTGTGTGATCATGAGTTTTGGAAAAAGGCTATAAAAGTTGACAACCCCGAATATGGAAGTGGCAAAAAGAAGTCAATCACCTAATCCACAAGGAGGGGCTAAAATGATGCTATTAAAACACTGCCCTGAGATAACTTGGCCAGGGAGCTAATGTTCCAGTGCAGGGAAATTTTATGAGAGGCAGCCAAGCAAAGAGATCTCTTAAGAACGTAAGCAGCCCTACCATGCCCCACCCCCATTCCTCAATCCCTCCTCTAAGAGCCAGACCCTTGTTCCTGGTAGTTAGTCACAATGCTGGCCAGTATTTGGCTGAAAAGAGGCTTTTCCCTGAGAGGGTAAGGATTCAACCAGGAAGTGAACCAGGCTAATCCTACAGCTGCAGTCATATATTTAATCCATATTCTTGCCTTCAAGATGTACATTATTGATTGTGTGAAGGAAAGAAATTGTCTTTCTACCACCAAAGCACACTGTGTAGAGTCCCAGATATCAAAGAGGGGAGACCATGTGGGCAGTTCAAAGGATGAGTCGAGTTCCAGATCTGTTAAAGGAGTGGCAGAGAATGCAGCCATTTTAGTGCTTTCTGAGATAAATATTCATGTAAAACACCACCCCACATGATCTTCCATCCAAGAAGCGCAAAGCAGTTGCAAACACTAAAAAAATCTAATCCCTCCAAGAGGTAACATGGGGAATGTTATCCACATTTCATAGTGTGAGGGGAAAAAAGAGAAGAGAAGTGACCTGCCCAAGGCATCTCAAGCCATTGACAAAGCTAGACTAGGAGACAGAAGAAATTTTCTTGTGGTTAAGATGAACTGTGACTCAGGGAATCTGTGTTCAATTCCCTGCTTTGCTACACATTTCCTATGTGTCTTGGCCAAGTCGTTTAACGTGTTTGTAAAATGGGGGTAGTAATCCTTCTAGTCTATCAGACTGTAAAAACTCTTGAGCGCATGGACTGTCCTATTTGTGAAGCACCTATCACAATGGGACCTCCTCACTATCTGTATTACAAGTAATAATATGAAGGTTTGGTCATTGCTCCATATTTTAGGGTAAGCGGAGTTTTGCACTTAAAGCAACATGTTTGTTATGTGTGGAATAAAACAGCATATGCTCTCCAAAATTACAGTGCTTAAAATTAATTTCTATATTCAAAGAGTAAATTAAATTAGTCAAGTTAAAAATCAATTTTAAAAAATAGGTCCTTTAAAATGTTTTTACTGCCTCATGTCAGACCTTTTTAGATTTTTAGCCTGAACAATGGAATATCACAGATGCCTCAAAACTTGCTATTAGTGAAAACTCACTGAAATCTTGTGCATAGGCCACGTGTAAATGAAGTCTTTTAGGTCCCAGTCCCACACGCCACTAGGCCCACTTCTCCCAAAGAATTAATGAGAGGGGAAGCTGAGGCGTAGCTACTGAAACGAGTGCGACAGTTGAAAAAACAAACTCGCACGCTGAAAAGGAAGCAACATAGCTTTCTGGAAATATAGAAAAATAAAATGAGGTCATTTGCTCATAAATCTTTTATTCTTGCTGTGCATTATAGAGAGCACCCAAGTTTTGTTCTAATTGTTTGTCTGCAGATACTGAGGTTTCGGTATGGGGCTTCTTTTTGTGACACAGATGCCACACTAATAAAGGGAGTAAGTCTGTTCGCCTGGTGTGTGTGTGTGTATATCCTAATCTTATTTGGTAAGTGGATGCATATTGTGCAGAAAATCCCTGGGAAATGCAGGACGACAGTATTTTCCTCTCTCTTTAGCGGGATAACCAGCTCATTAAATCTTAACATGAAGGTATTTTATTATGAAGTGACAGTTCTAAAGATTTACTTTCCCATTTTTCACCTGCCTTCTCCCTTCTGCTTATTCCTTTGTATTTGTTAATGGCCTTTCTCCAGTTATATAATCCTGTCAAGGGTATAAAAATATCACTCGGAGCTGCTCATTTGGCCTAAATCATTCCGCCTGTAGCAGTGACAAGGAAAAGTGTACGCACCATGCTTGGTGCGGTGAAGGAGTCCTGTCCTAGACTCCAGTAATTGTCACTGTGTGCTAAGAAAGTGTACAATTTAATAAGGTCATAAAACAGAATGACATGGGCTGGAGTGATAGGTATTTTTTCATTAGCATTCACAATACCTGGCTTCGGTGGGATAATAAATTAGAGCAATTGAGCAGAAATGGCCTATTTGGTTATTCAACATTTTTCAACACACCGGTATGAGCCGGTGGGCTGCAAGCACCTTTACATCACCACAGTGTGAACAGAGAGCTGAGTGTGGGGCAATTAGAGGTTTCCCTAATGCCACCAGCTAGTCCTGTATTATTTACAGTGTCAAAGAAGTGCTCAAAATCCTCTCTACAAATGCAAGTCCATATAATTGGGTTTAGGATTTGAAAGTGAAATCCCCCCTTGAGGGTCAGCACAAGTCCTATACACCATGTAAATCCTATTTTAGGAATATAGGAATTTCCTTACTGGAATAGACTGGGTCTCTCTAGCTCAGTATCCAGTCTCACCAATGGTCATTATCAGCTGCTTTAGAGAAAGGTGCAAGGAATCTTGCAGTAGACATTTATGCTATAATCTGTTTCCTCCTAATCTCTATTAATTGGAGATTGGCTTAAAACCTAAAACAGTTGGGTTTATATCTTTTCTAAAATGGTTTTTATTTTTTAGTATTTACTATAAGAACTCTGGACATTCTTGTAATTTTGGAGGCATAAGTGGTTCATAGATCTTGCACTGGTCTTTTTGCATGGAGGTGAATAAAACCCTACATGAATCATTGCCCACTATAAGTAGCTATTTTCTTTATGGACCCAATGGCCAATGAAAGCAATCACCCACCTGGTCAGTAAGACTGTGAAGAAGCTCAGTTGTGTGCCAATCAAGTATGAAATAAAGACTGGACCTACAGAAAGTTTTGAAAAGAAGAGAATAAGAATATGGGACATCTGACTTTGATCTATTCAGAATAAGTATTTCTAATGTTCCCATCACAAGGACACTCCTTTTTTGGCCACACTGAAGTAGTGCAGGATCTAAGAGACAGCAAAGAAGCAGAATGCAGGCAGGTGAGAAAATATACACCAAATTATTTACTGTACCCTTAAGGAATAATGCTCCTGGTGGAGGATTATACGAGGCAATAAATGGTGTTTGCGGATGATTAAATGCCAACTTGAATCCCAGGTCTCAAAGCCATTGACATTATTCTCCTTGCACAGAAAAAATTAAGTTCTGCTGTACTGCAACCCTAGCCTAAATAATTGGCTTTTTTCCCTGTCAGGGTTTGAAGGGCGTGTGTTTGTCAGGAGCGCCTAAAGGGTGCAACCAAGATCAAAGTCATTGTGCCAGGCACTGTACAAAGACACTGTAAGAGAGAACCCTTATCTTGAAGAGCTCACAGCCTAAGCAGGTAAGGCAGACGAGGGAAAAAGGGAGGGTCAGATGAATGTATGTATATGTCACTTGCTCTGTGACCCTAGACAAGTCATTTCCCCATTCAGTCAGAGACGTGGGTTCCTATTCTCCAGCTTAGCCACTATCTTAGGTACTTTTATGGTCCTCATCACCATAGTATCCAAGTACTTCACAATCTTTAATGAATGAGGGCAGTGTTATTATCCCCATTTTACAGATGGGGAACGGAGGCACAGAGAGGCTAAGTGACTTGCCCACGGTCATCCAGAAAGCCTGTGGCAAAGCAGGGAATTGAACCCAGGTCTCAAGTCTTAGTCCCTTTCACTGGATATTTCCTGAGTCTCAATCCAGTAGTTAGTCCATTAGACCACAGTGACTCCCTCTTTGAGGGGAGGTTTCGGTGTGTGGTCCATATATAGGGCTGAGAACCAGGAACTGCTCTTTTCTAAGGCAGTTTCAGTTACTGGTGACGTTGGGCTTGTGTACAATAATTTAGCTAGCTCCATGGTGTGTTGTGATGACCAATAAGTGTCCATGAAGCCTGTGTAATCAGAGTGTCCACAAAGACTGAATGTGGTTTACAAGGTGGAATAGTATTTGATTTTTCTACATTTTGGCTGGTTGAAATTATTCTCTTGTGGAATATACATAGTCATCTGCTACTCTCTATGCCCTTCTATCCCCCAATGCAAAAGAAAGAGTCCTTTTATCCATCAACCGGACAGCCCTTCCCTGGCATTTTCACTAAGGCCTTGGCTATACTAGTGTCTGGCCTCTGCTGGCGGAAATCCAGGCAAATCTCCAATATCTCTGCTCTAGTGCACACACTCACTGTGGAGAGGCTGAATTCCTATAAGCCATGAGGTGCACTGGTGCAGCCCAGGTTTAAAGTACTGATGAATGTTGCTGGTAGCTGAAATTGGGGCAAATCTCCAGTGCAGGGCAAGGCCTAAAATCACCAGACTGGAGTTACACACTTTTTGCCAGAGCAGAAAAACAGCCCTGTATTCCCTCGAGTTGAAAACCATCCTAAAACCAGAGTTGCCTATAGCTATTATGTCCATTATCTCTTTTCCAAGAGGCCACCTGGCAACTGTCTGAGTTTCTCAGCTGGCCACATTGATTGTGTTTATGAAAAGTCCTCTGTGTGTTTGCTCTGCCTGGTAGTGCCGCACTCTGCCAGTGCTTTATAACTTCTATTTCAACAGCTAGCAGCTACAAATTAACTTTTTGACTTAATTCAGAAGAGTTGCCTAATGATCCCCCAATAGAAGCACATGAAAACATTTGCCCAACGCCCCAGCAATCTTCCCTCGTCAATCAGAAACGGCGTAGCAGCAAAGCAACATATGGATAGCCTCGCAGGCTTGGTCAGAACCATAAGTCCACGTCCTTCCAATGCTGCAGGCTCCACTGAACAGCCTGTGTGGTTGGCAAGAAAAGTAAACCAGAGACACCTCTACAGAAGTGGCCCAATGCAAAGGGAAAAAAGTCAAGATGCTATGTTGGGGTGAAGTGTAAATTTCTAAGTGATGTGTCACTGATTACCAGCTAGGAAAGATATCAGCAACTGCCACATAAATATATCCACAAAGTCCCATGTCTGTTGCCCAGCACGAGGGACTCCATAGGAAAACATCTTGTACAAAACAAGGTAACTATTTAAAAAGAAGCATAATAAAAGGCAGCAACTCACTGGGGAGATGCACACAGCAATTGTTAAGGGGGTGAAATTGTTAAATTGATTCTGCACAGCAGATAGCA
Source organism: Terrapene triunguis (assembly GCF_002925995.2). Taxonomy (NCBI): domain Eukaryota; kingdom Metazoa; phylum Chordata; order Testudines; family Emydidae; genus Terrapene; species Terrapene triunguis. The sequence goes on from NW_020664404.1 coordinate 11,396,700, forward strand.
TGCATTTTACAAACATGCATTTATATAGAGAATAAGAATAGCATCCACACAATTACACTATGATAGCTAGGACAAAAATTACAACAGCCAAAACTGAGCCCAGCAGAATGGATCACATTAATTGAAACAGTGTATTTTAACATAAAACTGGAGGAGTCTCTATATTCAGTCAGCATATTCCACATTGCCTTGCTATCTATACATTACCCTCTCCTATAAAGCTATTTAATATGGAAGAAAGAGGAAAGAAAGAAAGAAAAGCGGTGTTAGGACTGAGTAAAAATTAATTAGTTTTGCTAATATTTGCACTGATTATTATAAAAACTTTGTTGTGTGTGAAAACACTATCACCACAGTATTTTATATACATTTAAAATAAACTAATTAAAGATAAAAAAAATGTATGGGTTGTCACATCCATGAATTTGTGGGCATAAAGGATTGTATTCACCCCATCCACTCCTTAACCTCTGAAAAAACACATTAAGTGGTGCTTAGACCTTGTGCTGACTCTCCTTAAAGGGGTGAATTTCATTCACACTGATTCCTATGTGGGAGTTTTGAGAGTGTTTTTCTCCCCTTCTACACCATATAGGATTTCACTGTCAGCAGAGGTGCACTGTGTATTGGCCTTTATTTGAAACATCTTGTATAAGCCACTGTTTAAGGAAGGATCATTCATTTCTTTTGGCAATGGCTGCTACTATCTTCCAAACGAATGGTGTTTACTTTTTCCCTGTTAGCATCACAGTTTTCTTTTTCCAGTTTGATTTCTTTAAAGAAAGGGGGGGAAAAAACAAAAACAAAAACCTAGTTCAGCCCAGAGATTCTCTTTTAAAACTGAACAAACATCTTCCCAATATCCTGTCAAGCTCAAGTGCCAATTTTCTTCCTAGATCTGGTTCCCTAGTGGGCAGCGACGAAAACCAGCACACACACAAATATAAAAACTAGAATCTCTTTCAGATCCGCAGTCCTCCATCCATGGAAGGTTTAACAGATAAACAAAGCCTGTAGAATCTTCTGGAAGTCCCCTTACAAAAAGCCTGGCCTTGGCAGCTAGGCTGAAGAGACTAGAAGGAAAGATAACAAGGTATATTCTAACAAAGAGTAAATTCATATCCAGCTTAAAACTTTTATAATTTGCACTACTTTTCCCTTGATTCAGACAGACTTGGCACTCCATTAAGCCTGGGTCCTTGGAGCTTCCTGCCTACCTTCCTTTTATTGCTTAGTGATGGTAACAGAGTATCCTCACACTGTATACTACAAATGATATTCAATTCTCTTTCAGCAGGATGTGCTGGTAAGTGAATATGAGGAATGCAGAGGCTCAAGCATTGGAACTGAGCTGTCTCCTCAATGCCTCTCTCAATTTAGCTGCAATTAACACAGCTTATGTTCACAGTCTGAAAAGGGATGTGAACAAGTGTTTCGAGCTGGGGCTGGAGATCTAGGGTTCCCAGTCTTGTGTCTTTCACTGATTTGTTGTGACACTTCGGGCAAGTCACTCAACATTTTCCCTGTCAGTTTACCAATCTGTAGAATGGAGAAAATATAGTCATGGGCCATTACTTTATCAGTCTACCAGAAATATCAATGAAGCTTCACACCATCACTCTGAGATGTGGCGTGAGACCCCAAAATAGAATGGTTTTGCAAATCGCTAAGGCACAAAATTTAAAACCTGACTAATGCATCCATCAGATTAACACTGGATGTGAATCATGTAGCTAAACATGACAATAATTATGTCCCAAGCTGCCCAATGCATGATTTCCTTAAATTGTTTGCATCATTTTCATTGCCAAAGTTAAGCACATTGAGATTTTGAAAAAATGGGAAAATAAGTGTTTTAGAATCATGGACAATGAAGATTAATATGCAGCTCTGAAGAAATAATTTAATGTGCAAGTAAACAGTGTAGTATTTAAGCTAGACAGTACTTTCCTTCACTTCCTATCCTAAACCATTGTGGAGGCTGTTAACACCCCTTTGAAGAGCTCATCCCAAGGAACTCAAGATGCCTAAAATCCCATTGAATTTTAGTGTCTAACCTCCTGAGAGGCTTTTGAAAATCCCAGCTGGAATCCATGCAGGAGAGATGGCTATATTTCAGTCATGGGCAAGTACTGTCTATTACAAGGAATGTAAAACATTTGGGGATTAAGGAGATGAAAGGTACAATAACTGAGATATTAATATAATCTCTTTTCAACTGTAATAATAGTTTCTTTTTATTTTTTGCGAACATGATCCATAGAAGCCTCTTGCCTCTGGTTCATTTATTAGTATTAAACCTAAGGCAAAAAGCTCTCTGGGGATACATCATTTTACAACAATTTCAAGATTATCTGCTCTCAGGACACCAACAGAGTTTGGATCTGGAGCCAAAGTCATTGAGAACACTGACGACCAGAACGAGTCCGACATGTCTAAGCCAAAGCAGACCTGGCCAGTTTGGAATACTAATTGATCAGCTAATCACATTGTTTTACAATCATTCACATCCTTAAGTCACTGCTACAAAAATGGCACTTTTTTATCTCTCTTCAAAGGTTGACAGAGTGGCACATGGAAGCATAGTGAAGCCATTCAGAAAAAGGATAGTGTGTGTTTTATGTAGCGGTTCAGTTAAACTGAATTGAAGTAGATGTCCTGGAGGTGAAAGGTTCTGTAGCTCATTCCTGATTATCTTGAACAAACATCAGTTCAACTGGTCCTTTCTTTCACTGTGTAAATGACTGAAAGTTTTAAATCTGATGAACAGTTGGTGCCCTTTTCCAAGTGGGAAAGCATCCACATAACTCCATACCTTATTCAGATATTGGCTTTTCCCCCCTAATGACACCACCACTATGTGGGGTTAGTGGGCGATTTGGTGGTGGGAGACTGCATTCCCCCTTTTAGTCCTTTCAGGCCTTGACTGAGGAACTTTGCTGCTTGAGATGATTGTTACTCCTATTTTTGAGCCTTGCACTTTGGTCCTCACTGAGTGGTTCAGTAAGGGCACTGTTCAGTTTACTTGCACAAGAAACAAGCAAAGAGCCAGTGGTGAGGGTGCGCCGCTGTGGGAGAGTTCCATTTACATGGCTCCACAGTGCTTGATAATGCTTCCTATCCTAGTAGTATAGTGGTTTGCCCTGGACACCAAGCAAATCATCATATTGAGACATTACAATACCAAGGCTTTGTCTACACAAAGAGTGTCTCCTGCCAACATAGCTACTGCTGCTCGTTGGGTGTCGTTTAATTATGAGTTCTCCCACCGGCATAGAGTGGCTACAGAGGACACCTTACAGCAACACAGCTGTGCCGTTGTAAGGTCCATAGTGTAGACATAGCAAATCATAGCACAGGGATAATGCCGGCACCATAGTCAGCCTTAGGCTATTTTAGCCTTACATTTTTTGGCTGTAACCATATGGCTCTCTGAAGGTTAAACCTACGATTTTAAAGGATTTGGAATGGGCAGGATGCTCTCTTGCTCTTTGTACTCTATGGGGAGGAATTGCTCTTCTCCAAGGCAATGGAAGAGATCCAACACCACTGCAGAAGCAGAACCAGCTTCTAGAGATTGGCAATATAGATGGACAGAGGTGACACTACACTGCTTGACTCTGATGGTGTGTGGATGTTGAAGATTTAACCTCTAAGGCCTTTGCTTCCCCTGATGCTTAAATGAGCCGCAGGTGCCTCATGGAAAGGTCTGAAAGAAAACCAAACCATTCTGTGTAAAAACATTTCTGCTTCTGTGCATATTTCACGGTTGTTGATTTCCCCACCCCCACACACAGACACCTCGTTTTGTTATTATCAAGGGACATTTGCATGAAAATGGGATCTTTGTTGTTTAGGAAAAGCCAGCACTTGGAAGAGTCATTACTGAAAGGAAAAATGAGATTATTCTAGCTGTACATAATACAAATATATATAAAAAAGAAAAGGATCCTAAATGTTTATAATATAAATAAATGGAAAAATTAAGCATGTGTTCATATATCAAAATACACAATACACACACACTTTATATATAGCAACAGTGGAAGGAGGAGGATGGATATTTTTGTGTTTCAAGCTCTGGCCTGGAAATCAGGAAACATTTCAACGTTTTTTTTTCTAAACATAACATTTTGATGATGTGGCTCAAAGCACATTTTTGTTTCAAATTTTCCTTCAATTTTATTTCAGAATAATTCAAAATATTAACCATGGTTAAAAAAATAAATAAATAAAGCCTTTCATTTGACTCCATCCCCTCCCCCCCCACCACCCGTGTGGAAGAACAGCACTCACTAGCATCCCAAGAGGTGCCTGCCACGTCCAAGCAGCACAGCACCCAGATTCCAACCCCTACATCAGAGTGTTTAGAAAACAGGGCTGTGATTACCGGTTTTGTGGACAGTGGGAGCTGCAGGGTTGCCAGACACCTTTGGAAATCTGGTCCTTCATTTAGGACCTAATTAGGAGCTGAGCTCTTTTGAAAAATCTGACCCATGTTGTGGGTGCCGAGCTCTTTTGAAAGTGTGTCCCTCAATTCCTTGCATCGCTCCCTGCATTTAAAAAAAAAACACCATATGTCCCCCTCCCCCCCACACACATTACATGAAAACATTTGCTTCTTTATTGCTGAGAAGCTTGTCTGTTTGTAGCGATTTTTCATCCCCACGGTCTTCTACTAGCCACCTATTTAAAAAAAGTCAGACACAGGGAATTGAGATGGTGGGAAATAAGCAACAAATATCCTGTCTTTATGGAAAAGCCAATAATACTAATAGTCCAGGAAAGATAAATGTGTTAAATACAGAGTATAGAAACCAAAATAAATGGCTTGATTTACAGTTTTCCATGAAGCCGCATGGGTCTTTAAAGAATCTGCTGTGATCAAAGTATGGAGTTGTAATACAGAGTCATGCAATCTCCTGTACTTATATTTTCTAGATCTCAAAGTTAAGAATAAAAATGGAAACTTCTTAAATTTGTGCTGCATTAAAAAAAATTAAAACATTAACATACAAAGAAGAATGTGCTGAGATTTTTCCTTGGATTTATTCTTTCAATAATGACTCTTCTTCCAAATGCTGACTGCAGACTTATATGCTAGGACTGAGGCTTTGCAAATAGCAGCCTCATTAAAATAAATACAATAGTGTCTTACAGAGATTTTGGATGTGCAAAAGGATGTGGCCATAAAAACAAACAATACTGTGTGTTTTACTGATACTCTTTGAGCAACAAGTATTTGTGCCGAACAGTTTGTCATTTTCTAAGCAGGTGAGGGGACCGCAGTAAAATATTATGCGCAATTGTGCACCATTTTATACCCAGGCTTATTTTAATCCTACAGTACATGGTGCTATTATGCATGCAAAAAGGTAATGAGGCAGGCAAAGGTTATTACTGGGGACACTTTTGGAATGATGAGAGTGCTACCAATGCAGAAGACTAACCTCGGGCTATCTGAAATTGAAATTTTTGGTTAAATTAATAACTCAACATGAGGCCAGATGGTAATGCTGTCTGTCCCCTGCAGGGTTGAAAACATGTCTTTTGCCTCTGCATATTCCTCCACAGGTAGGGTCCTTTTTTTATTTTTTTTAATGGCAATCAACTCAAATATGTCAATTTTGCAGAGGCATGGGAGGTGGGAGAGTGAAAGTGGAAGGATGTTGCCTCTCCTGAGCTGTTAGACAAGCTGAGTGAAATCTCTTGTTGATCATGGGTCAATTAAAGTGGCAACCCCTCAGATAGCATTTCTTCCTATTGCTTCCTTTACAGCATCTTTGTAGCACACAGAAAGGGAAGCACCTTCTCATCATTATTATTCTTACTGCACCCAAAAGTGTCCTAGGTGCTTTAGAGAACAGATTAAAAAGACTGGCTCCTTGTGCTGAAGAATTATAGTCTAATTTAGATGTGGCGCTGTGGGTCAGAGCGACACACAATGTGTCAGGGAAATGAGGTGAGGAAGGACAAAGGTTACAGTCATAACAACGTGCGGTTAATTCACTGTTGGTATGTGCACATCTGGATGGAGGGCCTGACTAAACTGGCATGAGATTCAGATATCAGAGAAGCTGCAAGACCTCTCTCTTTCTCTCATTTCTTCGAAAGAAAGAGAAGCAATAAATATATAAATAAATAAATGGCACGAGGAAATTAAATGATACTGCACCATTAAGCTGGCACTGCTTCTGAAATGGTCGACACTAGCAGATATCTGCACAGCTTACACAACCCCCTCAGTCTCAATGCTATCAAACCTGGACAGATTTGCTGGCAATCGGAGTACAGGGCTTGAAGATGGAAGACAAGGGGAAAAACACCACAATTCAGAATGGGGGCGGAAATAAATGAGAATTAAATATATAAGCTAGTGGGGTGTTTGGCAGCTATTGCAAATTACTGAGGAAGATATCCTTAATTCCAAATCTTTTTGGTGGGCCAGTACATACCTTTTCTATCCAGTCAAGTTCAAGGGGGAGGTGTGGGGGAGAGAGACAAAGACGACCCAGGAAAGTCTGGTGAGAGCATGACATTTTCCTTCTCTTAAAAAATTGAGGTGCACTGTTGGACAGATGCCAGCATTCTGCTTCCAAGGTGGTTGCTTTCCAGTGACCAGGGAAGCATATCCATGCTTGTTAAATGCTTGTAGAGCCTTCTGCATGAACAGAGTTGTATGTAAGAACATTATCAGCCTAGATTTCTGTACTGGTCAGAACCCACCAGGTTGGAAATATAGGATCAGCCCTTCTCTGATATTAGACTAGTCTGCTTCTGCTTTAGGGGACTGGATTCATTTACACCAGTGCAAAGTCAGTGTAAAATGGTTCCAAATCAGAATAGCAGCACTTTATATGCAACATCACCTGATGTAAATAGCTACACAAGGTGCAGTACAATAGCGAATCAGACTCAGTAAAGAGAAGTAGCATCATGGTACCACATTCTTCTCCTAACTTTGCCTCTTGCTTACCCCTACTTTCAGCCTGGCAAAGGACCAGATTTTCAAAGTGGGTTCCAGCATGCTCAAGTTACAGGTCTGTGTTTTTTACATGAATCATCGAGGGCCAATAATTATAGTTGCAAGTCAGCAACTATATTGGCCACAGACAACTCCGGTTTAAAAGTCATTTTTAACAACTTGCCCCAAGTAACCCCCATGCCAATGTTTGCCTGTGCATGGCCATCCAAAGCAGCAGGTCACATCTAGCTCTTGCGCTCACAACAAGGGAGGCTCTGTAAAGAGGAATTTTTGTAGCCTGTTCCTTTCTGTAGTACAGTATGTGTGTGTGCTCTCTAATCTCACTAATTATTCTACTAGACTTTAATGGTGTTCACAGGTTATTTAGGATTAATGAAACAAATGTCCTCAATCAAGAAGCAATTTAAGACCACATTGCTAATTCCAGTGAGTTCTGTAAAGGAGTTAAATTAATACTGGTTGACCTTCTTATTTTAGGGGGTGATTTGTGGCTATATTTTCCTGAGTGATGCCTTTAAACAGTTACAGCTTGAATGGGTGTTTCTGGCCCAGTGGTTAAAAGCAACCAAGTTACAAGAATCAGAGGGGTAGCTGTGTTAGTCTGGATCTGTAAATTAAATTAAAATAGGATATCTCCATTAATTTATTTTATCTTCTAGAACTGGAAGGGACCTTGAAAGGTCATTGAGTCCAGCCCCCTGCCTTCACTAGCAGGACCAAGTACTGATTTTGCCCCAGATCCCTAAGTGGCCCCCTGAAGGATTGAACTCACAGCCCTGGTTTTAGCAGGCCAATGCTCAAACCACTGAGCTATCCCTCCCCCCAAAAGCAGCAGAGAGTCCTGTGGCACCTTAATCTCCACATCACTACAATGAATATCAGTAACTTTCTTAAGGAAGTGCTTGCAAGCCAGGAGACGTGCATTTCCTTAAGAAAGTTACTGATATCACTGGTCTACAATTTTTGAGAAGTCGTCTGCTTCAGAGATAAAATGTGCTATTTATTATGTATTTTGATGTGCTGAATTCAAATAGTAGCCAATCAGTTGTTTTAATTGTCATGTTTCTAAGATATTTAAGTTTTTACATTTTATGTCTATGTATATTGTGTAGATAGTAGAGTTTTAATCATAAATTGTAAATCTAGGTCTTTTCATGTGTTTATGGTTGCTTTACATGATAATATTTCACCTGTCCTGTTTATGTAACACTTTAAAAATCAGCAAAAGGGTTATATAAATCAAATTTATTATGAAACAAAAGGCAAAAAACTATTATGTACATAGTTTAGTCCTATTCAGTGTCTACTCGGTGCTTCTTGGCTTGTCTCTTGTATTCATTAAATGGAGCATCTCTTGTCACTGTCCAGCAATAGTCTGCAAGCATTGATGGGCTCCATTTGCCCTGATAGCGTTTCTCCATCGTTGCAATGTCCTGGTGAAATCGCTCGCCGTGCTCGTCGCTCACTGCTCCGCAGTTCGGTGGAAAAAAATCTAGATGAGAGTGCAAAAAATGTATCTTTAGTGACATGTTGCAACCAAGGCTTTTGTATGCCTTGAGGAGGTTTTCCACCAACAACCTGTAGTTGTCTGCCTTGTTGTTTCCGAGAAAATTTATTGCCACTAACGGGAAGGCTTTCCATGCCGTCTTTTCCTTGCCACGCAGTGCATGGTCAAATGCATCATCTTGAAGAAGTTCACGAATCTGAGGACCAACAAAGACACCTTCCTTTATCTTAGCTTCACTTAACCTTGGAAATTTTCAACAGAGGTACTTGAAAGCTGCTTGTGTTTTGTCAATGGCCTTGACAAAGTTCTTCATCAGACCCAGCTTGATGTGTAAGGGTGGTAACAAAATCTTCCTTGATTCAACAAGTGGTGGATGCTGAACACTTTTCCTCCCAGGCTCCAATGACTGTCGGAATGGCCAATCTTTCTTGATGTAGTGGGAATCTCTTGCACGACTATCCCATTCGCAGAGAAAACAGCAGTACTTTGTGTATCCAGTCTGCAGACCAAGCAAGAGAGCAACAACCTTCAAATCGCCACAAAGCTGCCACTGATGTTGGTCATAGTTTATGCACCTCAAAAGTTGTTTCATGTTGTCATAGGTTTCCTTCATATGGACTGCATGACCAACTGGAATTGATGGCAAAACATTGCCATTATGCAGTAAAACAGCTTTAAGACTCGTCTTCGATGAATCAATGAACAGTCTCCACTCATCTGGATCGTGAACGATGTTGAGGGCTGCCATCACACCATCGATGTTGTTGCAGGCTAAAAGATCACCTTCCATGAAGAAGAATGGGACAAGATCCTTTTGACGGTCACGAAACATGGAAACCCTAACATCACCTGCCAGGAGATTCCACTGCTGTAGTCTGGAGCCCAACAGCTCTGCTTTACTCTTGGATAGTTCCAAATCCCTGACAAGGTCATTCAGTTCACCTTGTGTTATGAGGTGTGGTTCAGAGGAGGAGGATGGGAGAAAATGTGGGTCCTGTGACATTGATGGTTCAGGACCAGAAGTTTCATCCTCTTCCTCTTCCTCGTCTGACTCAAGTGAGAATGATTCTGGCGCATCAGGAACCGGCAGTCCTTCTCCGTGGGGTACTGGGCGTATAGCTGATGGAATGTTTGGATAATGCACAGTCCACTTTTTCTTCTTTGACACACCTTTCCCAACTGGAGGCACCATGCAGAAGTAACAATTGCTGGTATGATCTGTTGGCTCTCTCCAAATCATTGGCACTGCAAAAGGCATAGATTTCCTTTTCCTCTTCAACCACTGGCGAAGATTTGTTGCACAAGTGTTGCAGCATATGTGTGGGGCCCACCTCTTGTCCTGATCTCCAATTTTGCAGCCAAAATAAAGGTGATAGGCTTTCTTAACCATAATGGTTATACTGCGCTTTTGTGATGCAAAAGTCACTTCACCACAAACATAGCAGAAGTTATCTGCACTGTTCACACAAGTACGAGGCATCTCTGCTCACTTTGGCTAAACAGAAATGTGTCCCTTTGCAAAATCAAACACTGACAAATAAGAGAGCACAACACTGTATGATTTCTAGAGCTGATATAGGGCAATTTGTTCAGCAGAGTGATGTAAGCTTCATTATGATTGCATCATCCATGACTTCTAGGAATAACATGATGCAATTCATATCATGTATGACGCAATACCAGCTTCCGATTGCATCATTCATTGTTTTGCCTAAAAAGCAAGTACTGTCCAAACCCAGTCATAGATTTATTCATAGATCCAGTCAAAGATGTATTTTAGTCATTTCTGGTTTAAATTGAGATCCCTTCCCTTTATAACTCACTTATCCTCTGCCATTCCCAAGTCAAGGGTCGTATATACTGACCCAATAGCGTATCTTGAAAACTAGAGCCAATCAACAATTTTAAGCATCATTTTCGTTCTCAGTGACCCAGAATTAGTAAAGTTTGACTACATTTATTTCAGAAGCATTTTGGCTGTAGAGCAGTGTATTCATCGTAGTGATGTGGAGATTAGGGTTGTGCCTCTCTCATATATTGGGTACAGTGAGCAAAGAAACACCATCTTTCTGTGATGGGTAGCATCTAAGTCAGAGCTGCTAATTGAGCAAGTCCAACTTGTGAAGCGGTATTTTTGGTAAATGTTGCTACAGGAACTTTTGTGGCTGTTCTTCCTGGCTCTTGGCTTGTATGAATTTTCAGTGCTTCTGTCTTGTGGCAATGTACCGTCTTTGCGTGCATGCGCTTCAGCAGTTGGGCTTTCCCACAGAGAATATGGGAAGTGCTACTACCACCAGCCATTATGAGAGTTTTCCTTTAGACAGAGTGACTGATTGACCACCTGCTCCAAAATCACATGCCTCTGACTGCTCTGCACATGTGCCATTTATATAGTCACTGGGCCAGTTTTCTGTATTGTGAGCCTGATTCTTATCTGATACATCAATTTTGCACCATCTCCTGATTAATCCCATAGTGTAGACATACCCACAGTGTTGTGAATCTGAATTTACAGAATTCGAATTTTGGAAACAGATTGTATAAAGTGGAATGTATGAAGCCACACTAAGCACATTAATTCGGCGGTGTGCGTCCATGTACTGGGGCTAGCGTCGATTTCCGGAGCGTTGCACTGTGGGTAGTTATCCCATAGCTATCCCATAGTTCCCGCCCATTGGAATTCTGGGTTGAGATCCCAGTGCCTGATGGGGCAAAAAACATTGTCGCAGGTGGTTCTGGGTACAGCCTCACCCCTCCCTCCATGAAAGCAATGGCAGACAACTGTTTCGTGCCTTTTTTCCTGGGTGAACACAGCAGATGCCATACCACGGCAAGCATGGAGCCCGCTCAGCTCAAGACAGCAGTCATGAACATTGTAAACACCTCGCGCATTATCGTGCAATTTATGCTGAACCAGGACCAGAAAAACGAGGCAAGGAGGAGGCGGCGACGGCAGCACGGCGATGAGAGTGATGAGGACATGGACATGGACACAGACTTCTCTCAAACCTCGAGTCCCGGCGCTTTGGAGATCATGTTGTTGATGGGGCAGGTTCTATCCGTGGAATGCCGATTCTGGGCCCGGGAAACAAGCACAGACTGGTGGGACCGCATAGCGTTGCAGGTGTGGGACGATTCTCAGTGGCTGTGAAACTTTTGCATGCGTAAGGGCACTTTCATCCTAGTATTCTGGCGCTTCAGGGCAGGGGAAAGCAAGTCACAGAGCAGCCCTCACAGTTGAGAAGCGAGTGGCGATAGCCCTGTGGAAGCTTGCAACGCCAGACAGCTACCAGTCAGTCGGGAATCAATTTGGAGTGGGCAAATCTACTGTGGGGGCTGCTGTCATGCAAGTAGCCAAAGCAATCATTGAGCTGCTGCTACGAAAGGTAGTGACTCTGGGAAATGTGCAGGCCATAGTGGATGGCTTTGCTGCAATGGGATTCCCTAACTGTGGTGGGGTGATAGATGGAACCCATATACCTATCTTGGCACCGGAGCACCAGGGTACCCAGTACATAAACCACAAGGGTTACTTTTCAATGGTGCTGCAAGCACTGGTGGATCACAGGGGACGTTTCACCAACATCAACATGGGCTGGCCGGGAAGGGTTCATGATGCTCGCGTCTTCAGGAACACTATTCTGTTTAAAGGGCTGCAGCAAGGGACTTACTTCCTGGACCAGAAAATAACCGTTGGGGATGTTGAAATGCCAATAGTTATCTTTGGAGACCCAGCCTACCCCTTAATGCCATGGCTCATGAAGCCATACACAGGCAGCCTTGACAGGAGTCAGGAGCTGTTCAACTACAGGCTGAGCAAGTGCAGAATGGTGGTGGAATGTGCATTTGGCCATTTAAAAGGTCGCTGGCGCACTTTACTGACTCGCTCAGACCTCAGCCAAACCAATATCCCCATTGTTATTGCTGCTTGCTGTGTGCTCCACAATCTCTGTGAGAGTAAGGGGGAGATCTTTATGGTGGGGTGGGAGGCTGAGGCAAATCGCCTGGCTGCTGATTACGCGCAGCCAGACACCAGGGCGATTAGAAGAGCACACCAGGAAGCGCGGCACATCAGAGAAGCTTTGAAAACCAGTTTCATGACTGGCCAGGCTACCGTGTGAAAGTTCTGTTTATTTCCTTTGAAAGCAAGCTGTGATCGAAGGGGGAGGGTGGGTTGCCTACAGAGAATGAGTCAATAAAGGGGGCGGGTTTTCATCAAGGAGAAACAAAGTCACTATCATTTAAAAATCATGTATTCTTTATTAATTGATTATAAAAAGAGGGAGAGAACTGAGAAGGTAGCCCTGGTGGGGTTTGGGAGGAGGATCGGAGGGAAGGAAAAGGCCACTAAAAAAAGGTTAAAATAATGACAGCCTTTTGCTTGGGCTGTCCACTGGGGTGGAATGGGAGGGTGCATGGAGCCTCCCCCCCCCCCACGTTCTTACACGTCTGGGGGTGAGGAGGCTATGGAACATGGTGAGGGGGGAGGGGGGTTATACAGGGGCTGCAGTGGCAGTCTGTGATCCTGCTGACGTTCCTGAAGCTCCACTAGACGCCGGAGCATGTCTGTTTGCTCATGCAGCAGCCCCAGCGTTGCATCCTGCCTCCTCTGATCTTCCTGACGCCACCTCTCATCTCAAGCGTCTCTCCTCTCCTCACGTTGGTCCCTCATGTCCTCACGTTCACTGGCATCTTTCCTATACTTTGAAACTGTGTCCTTCCACTCATTCAGATGAGCTCTTTCATTGCAGGTGGATTCCATGATTTCTGCGAACATCTCGTCTCACGTCCTCTTTTTCCAATACCTTATCTGAGATAGCCTTCGGGACGGAGGAGGGAGGCTTGAAAAATTTGCAGCTGCTGGAGGGAGGGGAAAAAAGGAGAGAATTTTTAAAAAAGATACATTTTACTGAACAATGCTTATACTCTTTCACGGTGAACAACACTATTCACATTACATAGCACATGTGATTTCTGTGCAAGGTCGCATTTTGCCTCTTAATATTGAGTGCCTGTGGCTTTGCTGCTAGAGATCACAGATGCAGGTCCGGGCAATAGAATTCGGTTTGCATGCGGCCATGGTCTTTCGGCTTCTGCGTCCTCCTTTCCCACATACCAAGCAAAGCTCGTTGAGTGCTGCGGTTTTCCTGTTAACCTTCAGCAGCAGAAAACAAACTAACCTCCCCCCCATCCAATTCTCTGGGATGATCGCTTTATCCCTCCCCCCACCGTGTGGCTGGTATCAGGGAAGATCCCTGCTAGCCACACATGAAAAGCTCAGCGCCAATCCCCCCCGCGCTTGGCTTACTACAGGGAAGGATTTCTTTTCAGCCACAGGCAAACAGCCCAGTAGGAAAGGCCACCTCTGTCCCCTTAATTAAATTCCCGTATTTCAACCAGGTTACCATGAGCGATATCACTCTCCTGAGGATTACACAGCAAGATAAAGAACGGATGTTGCTTGAATGCCAGCAAACACCGGGACCATACGCTGCCAGGCTTTGTCATGCAATGATACCAGATTACTTGCTACTAGCATGGCGTGGTCAAGTGTCCTACCATGGAGGACGGAATAAGGCTGCACTGCCCAGAAACCTTCTGCAAAGGCTTTTGGAGTACCTCCAGGAGAGCTTCATGGAGATGTCCCTGGAGGATTTCCGCTCCATCCCCAGACACGTTAACAGACTTTTCCAGTAGCTGTACTGGCCGCGAATGCATCCCAAGTCCTCAGGGCAAATTAATCATTAAAAAACACTTGCTTTTAAACCATGTTTTATATTTTAAAAGGTAAACTCACCTGAGGTCCCTTCCATGGGGTCATGGTCTTGGGTACTGGCTTGAGAGGCTTGGGAGGGTACTTCAGTCAGGCTGAGAAAAAGATCCTGGCTGTTGGGGAGAATGGAGTGCTGTGTGCTCTCCGCAAGCTCGTCCTCCTCCTCCTCCTCTTCCCCGTCTGCAGAATCCTCAGGTGTGGCTGATGAGATTACCCCCGCCTCGGAATCCACGGTCAGAGGTGGGGTAGTGGTGGCGGCCCCCCCTAGAATTGCATGCAGCTCAGCGTAGAAGCAGCATGTCTGCGGCTCTGACCTGGAGCGACTGTTTGCCTCCTTTGTTTTTTGATAGAGCAGTGCCGCGTGAAAGTCAAGGAGCTCAGACAAGCCTGAGTCCCTATTGTGGTCTCTCTCCATCATGCCCTTGGAGATTTTTTCAAAAGTTTTGGCATTTCGTCTTTTCGAATGAAGTTCTGCTAGCACTGAATCCTCTCCCCATATAGCGATCAGATCCACTACCTCCCGTACGGGTCCATGCTGGTGCTCTTTTTCGATTATCGGCCTGCATGGTTACCTGTGCTGATGAGCTCTCTGTGGTCACCTGTGCTTTCCTGTGCTGGGCAAACAGGGTTAGTGTGGCTGCAATTCAATGGTATTGGCCTCCGGGAGCTATCCCACAGTGCACCATTGTGACCGCTCTGGACAGCAATCTGAACTTGGATGCACTGGCCAGGTAGACAGGAAAAGCCCCGCGAACATTTGAATTTCATTTCCTAATTCGAAATGACAGTATCAATTTCGGCGCTACTCCGCTCGTCGGGGAGGAGTACAGAAATCGATTTTAAGAGCCCTTTATTTTGAAAGAAATGGCTTCGTTGTGTGGATGGGTGCAGGGTTAATTCGATTTAACGCTGCTAAATTCGAATTAAATTCATAGTGTAGACCAGGCCTGTGAAAGCAGAATAAAGCTATGTGTGTGTCAGTGAGGGAACTTTAATTCTACATCAATAAAGCACCCTGAGCAATTTTGTGTGTATTCTGCATATGCTTCTTCTCACAGAGCCCTCATGAGAACCAATGGACAAAATTCAACTCTCAGTTACACTGGTGTGAATCAGGAGTAACTGCTCTGATGTAAATGAGCACCCACCACAAGCAGAATTGGGCTCAGTATACTTATTCAGGATTTTCTCTAGTTTTTGACTAAAATTTACCGGTACTATTTCTACCAAATGGCTGTCCTTGCTCTCTCCCCCTCCTCCCACCATCTTTTCATCACAGCCTCCCATTTATGTCACATAGCATGCTCTATGCCTGAGTTATGCCGACCATATGTCCTATTTCCAAGCCATTCGAACGAGATAAAAATTGCACCTTTCTAAGTCAGGATCAAGGGAATTTCATGGCCTGCACAGAAAGATTTTTATTATAAAGCATGACAACATGCTTTCAAACAAAATAATAGATAGTAGCTCTACAGCACATATAATTGTTTCAGAACTTGAAGAGCTAATGTATCAGTTCAGACTTTTCCAAGGACAGCTAATGGATCCATTATATGCTTTATTATCATTTGTGTATGTGCTTCCTGGAGGTTTGGCCTAGAAGTCTCCATGAAAACAGGACTAAAAGGGAAAAAAATAGTATGAACGTCTCTCTCTGTGTTTTTAGGACAAATAGGAGCTATTTAGACAATCCAGTATGGTAACATTGGCATTGCTTGATGTCAGACTCTGATCTTTAGAAGTGGATGGACTCAGAACTGAAGTGAATCTAGTGACACTGCAAGGCACAGAATTTTCACAAGAGCCACATTAAGACCACAGAGCTCGCTGCCACAAAAGGGGGAAAAAATGATTAAACTCACCACGTTCAGAGCTAAATACAAAACCTACCACTCTGCCCAAGCCTTGCTGCAATTGTACCTTCACTCATCTAAATGATCCCACTCTTCTACATTCAATAATAATTAGAAACAAAACCTAAGGGCCAGATCATGGTCCACCCCGTGGATCAGCAGAAGGGTGTAGAGATGACATCACCACCTTAACTCCCTTGCACCTGTGTGCTATACTATTCCCTTCAGCATGGGACAGGAGAAGGGGAAGAGAAGGCTCCATAGAGCTGCTTTTTCCCCACTTGTCCCATGTAGGTTAGTGGATGGGGGCAAATTTCTGACTCTACCCCTCCCGGAATGTGCCTAGGGGCATAGTTATGCCAGTGCATCGGGAAATATAAACTGGTTCCTTCTGGCCTTAAAGTCTATGACCAATGATGGGCCATACTGGTTGCATTGTGATTGTCTCTAGTCTGACCTCCTGCACGTTGCAGGCCTCAGAACCTCACCTACCCACTCATGTAAGAGACCCATAACCTCTGGCTGAGTTACGGAAGTCCTCAAATCATCATTTAAAGACTTCAAGTTACAGAGAATCCACCATTTACCCTAGTTTAAACCAGCAAGTGACCCCTGCCCCACGCTGCCAAGGAAGGGCACCAAGCAGAGAGAAAAAAAAGTTATTGTTTAAAAGTTATTTGCACAACAGGCCTAAAAATCACCAGAGAGAACAAAAAATGCTAAAGAATCCTGGGCCCAAAAGCCTGTGCTCCAGGCCCTCACAATCTGCTTCCATTGCCAGTTGAAAGACTTTGGTCCAAATCAGGGCCGGCTCCAGGCACCAGCGAAGGAAGCAGGTGCTTGGGGCGGCCAATGGAAAGGCGTGGCACGTCCGGGTGTTCGCTCTGAGAGGGACTGAGGGACCCGCCACCGAAGGACCCGCCGCCGAATTGCCACTGAAGAATGAAGCGGCGCAGTTGAGTGGCTGCCGAAGTGCCACCGATCACAGCTTTATCTCCCCCCCCCCCCCCGCTTTGCCGCTTGGGGCGACAAAAAGGCTGGAGCCAGCCCTGGTCCAAATCCTCAAAGCAATTAATGGATCAAGTGTCAGGGCGTGTCTACATTACAGGGACTATACCGGCATTGCTACAATGCCATAATTAAGCTGGCAAAACACTGTAGTGTAGGCGCAGCGTACACTGATAGAAGGATTTTTCAGTTGATGTGGGAATACCATGTCCCTGAGTGATGGTAGCTAGGGCCACAGGTGGATTCTTCCCTTGCCTTAACGGTCTTTGCACCAGGAGTTAGGTTGGCAAAGATACTTCTCTCAGGGA
Organism: Terrapene triunguis; assembly: GCF_002925995.2. Taxonomy (NCBI): domain Eukaryota; kingdom Metazoa; phylum Chordata; order Testudines; family Emydidae; genus Terrapene; species Terrapene triunguis. The sequence continues at coordinate 11,414,137 of NW_020664404.1, forward strand.
TGCGGATTTTTTGCAGCACTGAGCAACACAGCTATGTCAGTCTAAATTTTAAGCGCAAAGACAGACCCCATACTTCCTCCTTGTAGCACCACAACAAAACCCTAACCTTCGCTATAAGCTAGATTGCAAACTACAAGCCCTAAAAGTTATCCTTCCACTCTGGCAAGAAGTGGACAACCATATCATTGTTATTCTTACTATATGGGTAGCACTCAGATGCTACACAATGGGTGCCAATATTAGATCGCAGTATCAGGGAGACAGATTAGAACTAGTCAGAAAATGGTGATAATTTCATTGAAAAACAGAAATCAAAATGTTTCTCCACTTACACCCCTTAATTGCATATTCTTTAGATTCTGGACAAAATGCTATCTCTCTATCACCTAAATTTTATTTGTATCAAGAACATTTTTCTCTAAACTGCTATTTAAATTCTGGAGAAAATTCCCCACTAGATTATAATGATATGAAAGCAGGTCACACTTTGGGTACTGTTAATTAACCAGCCATTTGTTCTCTGTGCCAGTATATTGGTCTGGATACGAAGGAGGCAACAACGGAATTTGAGAAGCTGTAGCACAGGCAGGCAATAGCTTTGTCTAAAATGAAATGGCTCTTTCATTCTCTGTGTTTTTCATTGTAATTAAAATGGGATGTGCTGAAATAATGGTAATGGATAACCAGAATTAGTGTTGGTTTCCAAGAATATGAGGCAGATTATTGCTTTGTTCACATTTAGTTTCCCCCCACAATAGTGGTAAGGCTGTGAATTAATGAACACAATTAGTCCTTTTTTTAATTTAATATGATAAACCTTTGTAAGTATTCATTATTCTGTTAGTGGAAGGTTGCTAATTTTCTTCTAAATTAATGTATTCCTGTTGTGATGTAGATTGCGTTTTACAATGTAATTTAGCTGGCTTTCTCCTACCCTCCTTTGTGCATTGATTTCAACATCCTTTGTTCCTAATGTCATTCAGGTGAGTAATCAACTTTCAAATGAAGACATGCACTTTTACCTACTGACTAGCATTTATCATCATGTCTCCCCTCTTGCTTAAGTAACCAAAATGGCAAAGCAAAAATAGTGGGCCTGATTCTCACCTACATCCTTCCCTTCTGCAGTCATTACTTCCAGCGCACAGTGGTTGTAAACTGGGACCATTCTGGTTTGCTAGTGTTTTACTCCAACTTTTGCACAAGTGGGAATGACAGCTATAACAAAGTGGTCTGTGGCTACACTACAGAGACTACAGCAGCATTACTATGTCCACGTAGTTATCTGTCATAACCCCGGAGCATGGATGAAGCCACACCAATGGAAGGGGTTTTTCCATCAGTATAGTAACTTTGTTTGGGGAGATGGTGTTATCTTCATCCACTGAAGTATTCTTCTATTGGCACAACTGCATCTATACTGTGGGTTAGATCTGCATATCTATGTTGGTCAGGGGTGTCGGAGAATAACAGAGTTCTCACTTTTTGTTTGGGTACAGCAAATCAGATGCTGTAATTGTTTACCTGTTGAGAGACCTGCTTAGCTCTCTCCCTCTATGCAATTGATAGAGAGAAAGAAAATAAAGTAAGTATTTATACCTTTTGTTACAGACAATAATGAGCAACAGCTGCATTTTGTTTATACATAGGTCATTCTGATATCTTGTTTTGCTCACTAATGTAGACTCTTAATGTGTAGATAATATGGAATGTAGACTATCTACACAAGGTCGCAACAACTTCTCACACAATTCTTTCCCACTCGCCTCACACATTCCTCGCTTCTACAAATCTCACGATATTAGGGTTACAGTTAGAGAAAGAACTGACAGGAAGGGGATGCAATGCATGACAGTTCGTTAGCAAGAGTTAGGCTGCTTCCACAACCCCCCCTTTTGTACTACTAGTACAACAAACATTTTCAAATCTCTGAAGCATCTGATGTAGAATCTGAATTCCAAGATTTAATGCAAATAATCTTAGGGGTTTTGATTGGATGTAATGACAATGCATGATGAGCATGGACATGAAAGGTATTACTATTATTACGTCCTTTACAACAACAATAACATACTCCTGCACTAGCTAACAACAACACAAGCAATAACATTCCCATAGTCATATAGAGTATCCACCTTATGTACTAAGTATGATGTATTGTGTTATAAGCTAAGATTGTACAACAACCCCATCATATTATCGCTATCTGAAAGGCATACTTTTTAACTTGATATATATTTTGAAGCATGTGAATTTGCCCTTGTACTTCAGAGATTTTCTGAACCTCTGGTAACAGTGAAAGCAAATTTTGAAATCGATCAGGTACTACACTAGTCCAATTAAAGGGTATCTGGAACCTAAGGACTACTTGCAAAATTCTATCTGTAGGCCAGTAAATAATATGATTGCCTGCAGTGGTTGTGAGATTAAAATGCATGTCTTGCAATGTGGTGGCTTTAACATACACACAGCTATCATTAGCTTGAAAAAATAAGTGTCCTGTCAGGGTAGTTCCTTGTCCCCTACCCTCCCAGCAAACGTAGTCATGAAGAGTAACAACTTCTCCTGGCTTCAGTTTACGGATACACTGAAGCTGTGGGGGTTCTAACGGCCAAAATATCCATTGACTCCCTAACCCCATCCAAATGTCAGATGTAATCCCAGGAGCACTGACTAAAAATTGATTGGGCATACCAGGAGGTCTAATTTCCCAGATGTCTCGGTGAATTACCCAATCCCACATGCATCCTCCCCATGGACCCGGCAGGATTCGGTATGTGGGAGCCCACACCCCCCCAACCAGTCCATATGCTTGGAAGGAGCACTGAGAACGTCTGCACTTCCACCCAGAAAGTCTCCAAGTATGTCTCCATGGCCACAGATCAGATGGTACTCCTGATGTGTCTGTAAGGGCAGTGGGCCAAGCCTGATGCTCTAGATCATTCCGAATGGCCATTAGCTAGTCATTCAGGAAATCCTGAATTTCTGAACATGCTAGATCCCACTGCAATGCCTTCCCAGCCTCAGTGATATTCAATACCATCTCTGTCAGCAACTTCTGGGTCATTGAAATAAGGGCGGAAATAACTGGAGTACAACTAACCCAGGTACAGGCTGGAGTTGGTGAGTTACATGAAACAAGGCTAATGGCCTTCTCTAGTTGCCCCAATTTCTCATCATGTTCTTGGTTCTTAAAAATATTCCAAACTGCTGCTGCATTATTGGCCCCATCCCAAAGGGATCCGGTCAAGTCTCTCTTCTTTCTAGAGGAAATAACTCAAGCCCTCTGTTGTGCTAATCTAATGGCAGCCCTCTTTGAGCAATTTGGGTATTCGTTTAATTGTTCACTAATTGGGTGACCAAATAACAATAAGGGCCTCTCTCATTTAACACAGTGCAAATTGCAGGAGCATTCGCTATAGAACCCATCAATTGCAATTACAGATTCTTGGGGTTCACTGGTAGTGATATCATACACTTTTATCTCCACTGATCCATTCAATTGTTCGCTTATATGGGATATCCTGAACCTTAAAAATATTTTTTTTTCAAACAATATTTAAATAAATCACTAAAGTGTGAAGGCCTTAGTCATTGGTTTTATCAAATATATGGCATTGTCTGTATTTGGATGTGTTACGGGGTAATAGTGTAATGGAGGAGATGGCGGGGGCAATGGCAACAAGGTGCCTTTGGTACTTATTTAAAATCCAATTAGGGAGGGCAATACATGCTGAAGGATTTATCCAAAACACAGGGTGCAGCCTGTAGAATAAACCCCAAAATCCAATCAATACCACGTTCCCAAGCATGAGTCCCACAAGTTTCTTCCTGCCAGTGTATAATTCTTTGTTTCTTCACCAGGGTCAGTTCTTAATGTCTCTTGTAGTCAGGAATCCCTGGATTTTGTTTCAGGAAAAGAGAAGAAGGAACACTTGCTTCATTGGAACCACAGTGTGGTTTTGCATCATACAGGGGAGAGGTTACTAGCACATCACCCTGTAATGGTTTTGCTTCTTCTAGGAAAATCCAAAGGCACAGTAGGTCTGTCAGTGAACAAGGGAGAGGTTACTAGCACTTCACCTTGTCTTTTTTTTTTTTTCTTTTTCCTGCTGTCCAGAAGACACAGCAGAGCTAGAAGGAGAAATAGGCTTATCATCAGTCGGAGAGTTCTCCCGAGGTGGAGGGGTCTTTTTACAGTGAGAAGCATGGGTCCAGGCAGGTAGTCCTTGGCACTTCACAGCGGTGTTGGTGGTTAACAGGACTTGGAAAGGGCCTTTCCAGTGTGGAGCCAAAGCAGTCTTTCATTGATGGACTTTACGTAGACTCAGTCTCCTTGTTTCAATGAATGGCAGGGCTGCTAGGGTCTTTGGGTAGCACTTCTTTTATCTGTGAGAAAAGAAACCTAACACATTTCATTAATGCCTGGCAGTGTTTTGCAGATCTCATAGTTGCTTGGGCACATTCAGGCCCCCCTTTTCTTGGCTGTCAGCCAAGTCTTAACTGTGGGTAGTATCCTTGGATGGGGCCAGCGTCTTATCTTTGGACTGAGCTTGCTAGCTATTTTTTCCTCAGTTAACTCATTCTGTTCTTTTTCCTTCTCCCCTTCTTGGCTTCTTTTAACCTACAAAGGAAACTTCCACTCTTCACTCATACACCTTTTCCCAACAAAGAACACATACACATCGCCATTATACAGTACATTAGTCTTATTTTTCAATGAATGCCATGTACACCCTTCCAGTAAAATAACTTTATTACAGAGCTTTGGAGCAACAAACCAGGACAAGCACACCCACTTTTGAGGAGTTCACTCGGTACAACCTCTGGTGTCCAATAGCTTTCCTCCCTCCCCAGCCTTCTGGCTAGAAATCTGAGGTAGCCAGAAGGATTCCATGGGCAATATGGGGAGTGGGTTAACCTTCCATGTCCTTGCTTCCAAAGACTGTTGAAAAAAATTGTTGTTAAAATTTGCATACCAATTAAAAAAATCTGGCCAATGAAGTTTCTTTTTCTTACTTAAGCAACTGTATTAGACTTTAGTATATCACATTTTCCTGATTTATCCAAACACTTTTTGTATTCCAAGTTGAATAAAACAAGTATCTGCTTTTTGATTTAACCCTTCTATTTAATTTTGAACTAGACTGTCTTATGAAAATATTAAACCCAACAATTCTGGCCACAAGACAAACACCACAAGACAGGACAAAGAACACAAAAATAATTCCTATTGTACCAGTAAATGCATGGTACATTGAATGCTGTTCAGCTGGCATCCGTTTTCTCTGATGATCTGAAAGACAAAAGAACAGAGGTCTACCCCTTCTGGGTAGTCAGTCATTGCTTAAAATATTTCCTTTATATACACATACTCTTGTTGATTTTAGACAAAACAGAGGAATTACCCCATATTTCCTTGTATTTGTTTCATAGGCAGCCCAGGTTTCAGTGGCTTCTACCTTATTAGTTAGAAGTAAAAGGCAATCAAAAGTCTGGGAAAGTTAATTGTGACCCTTTTTAAGTAAGAATCTTTAAGCTGTGGATAGCCTTGGATCTGGAAGCAAGCCAGAAAGCATCTGTATTAATGCAATTTTCTAACTCCTGCTTTCAAACACCCAGTGATCTGAAAGAGACAACACAACCTATATTGGTAGGTTTGCATTTCTTTTACCTCTGCAACAATATACACTGCACATGTTCTGGGGAAAATGCACATCCTATCCACAATTCAATTTCCACAACACTAGCCACATCAATTTCTACACAAGGTGTAACTGTTTCTTTTGTGCTTACAAAATCTCCATGCACCCCTAGTAAAGTGACAGCTCGACCACACAGAGCCAGGGGCACTGTCCTTCTCTCTCTTTTTATCAGATCTTTTATCTGCTATTTTGTTACCCAAAAACAAATTCAAATCTTTTATTCTCCTGGCTTTGACTACCCTGCTGCAGCCACAACCTTTGGTCTTTAGTTAAAACATTTTAAATCTTGTAAAGCATTAAGTCACCTTAAGGATTAAATGCTAAATACCATATTAAACAACACTAGTTTCCTGTGTCTGGCAAAAGTATTCTCGGTTTTTGCAACTTTAAACAATACCAATTCATCTCAAACTTAGATTATTGGTTTTTGTGGGATCTATGTTTTATATTTGTCCCGGTGCCTGGTTTTCCAGTACCAGGCGCAAGGGAGTTAAGTAAGTTGGAATGCCAAAAGATCCGGATTCGGGCCAATCAGTGCCCAGGGCTGGCCAATCCTGGGTACAAAGCTGCAACAAGCATCTCTTCCACATTCTTTTCTGAACACCGGGTTAAGGCCATTTACTTAACATATAATTCAAAGGGCTATCCTTAAAGGGTTTTACCAGAGACCCACCCATCTGCCTGCTGACACTCTAACAGAGAATTACACAGAGAACAGAGGGAATTATGGCCTAATAGGATCCTATTACAGGAATTTCTACTAATACTGACCGCTACAGGGGACGGGACAGAAGGATCCCAATTCAACCTCAGAGCTTCATCGCACGCAATGGCTTCCACTCTGGACGGAACTGAGCCTCTCATTCGTAATTCCTCACACACCTAACGCCCAAATGTATAAGACAGAAATTCATTAACCGGAGTCGCCAGTAACTGTCACCGAAATATCGGGTCCACCTAGCTGAGAGCCAATAACAGCCAGACAGGGATAAAGAAGAGTTGCTTTATTCAGCAGAAGAAAGGAGAGCCTTGCACCTTGGTACAAAGACATTGTCTTACACACATTTTACCATTCCAATTATTATCCTGGGGATTTGAAATCCCCATGCTTATAATTACTTACTACTTTCCTTCCACTATGCCCTCAAAGTTTCCAACCTGTTCTCCAATCTCTCTATCTATTGCCTGCCCGCTTGGGCCCGATCCTGCTTTTCTCGCTGAACCGTCCCTTCCATGGGCACCGGCTTTTTCACTACCAATTTAGATAGGAGGGTGGGCTTCTCAACTAGCCCGCACCCTTCCTGGTCTCTTCTCTTAAACATTCTTACTCACAAGGCTACCCGAGTCCTCCCTCGTGAGGCTTGCCACTTGGGCAAAACGCATGGCCCATTGGCGTTTAACTATTCAATTTTCTCTTGTGGCAAACACACTGCTCTTACAGCATATGCAAACACAAATGGTTAAATTCTGACAAGTCCCTGAAGGACCGGTACTTGCTTAGCCAGTGCTTCCTTTTCTGCCTGGAAGTCCTGTCTCAAGGCTTGCAACTTGCCCTGGGCGTAGGTTTGAGTTGCTGCCTGGTTCATGATCTATACTCTTAATTGCTCAATTCTAGTTATCAAGTACACAACTCTTCCCTTTTCTCCAACTTCTCTATTGCCCAGTCCTGCTACGACTGGGGTAGATTCACCTGACATCCTTCCCGGTCAACCGGGGTGGAGAGAGGAATGCTAAATCCCTCTCTGGTTCTCAGACTTACTGCGGCTGAGAGTAGGCACACTTTCATACTCACACACGTACATCCAGACTGGCCACGTCTGTGTATAACGTTCAGAGAAGGTGCTGTGCAATCTCCAACTTGCTTCCTCTCTTGGGAGGGCAGTTCTTTTACACCCTGAGGTCTCCTGGGGCGTCTTTTCAGTGATTCCAGTCCAGGCCGGCTGCCTGTGGCTTCTTCAGCGTCCCCAAACCACGCCGGCTCCAGGGTCGCAAAGGCAGACTGTTGGATCTCACTGGACAGTTAAGCTTTGCAAATGTAATCTCAGCACTGTAACTTGTATTGCCTTTGCTTTCGGCCCCAGCTGGCTGTGAAAAAAATATAGACATAGTCAAACCAGTTTTTCTTTGTACTTAGCCTGGTCTGCATTGATTCTTGACCTTGAATGTAGATTAACCCGTTCCTTTCCTCAATAAAGAGAAAGTTAATTTGAAATTCAGCTTGGTCCAGAGATAGACAAATTGCTCCCATTGTGTGTCAGAGGCTTTTTGGTGATTAAAAGCTCCTCTGAGATGTATGATCTTATCTAGATTGAAGGTACCTTCTAGTGGGCATTGTTTAGATGAATTTTCACGCGTGTAATGAGTCCAATTCTCTAAATACCTGCAGGTTTTAGCACCATAATGTACGTACATGAAATAAGCTGGGGTACCCTTAGGGGGTGAGTGGGAAATGGGTGGGGGACAGTCTAAGGATTCCCTATCACACACACAGGGAGGATGCCCTGTCCGCTCTAGCGGCACATAAACTAAGGATCTCTCCCTACAGGGTACTCACACAGGAGAGGCTAACGAGGATGGCCACAACCCTCCTACACCTCCCTTCAGCAAAGAGCGTCGGCTAGTCTCAGAGAGACGGCGCCGCTTACTCTGTTGCATCCAGTGAGATGATCAGACTGTCAGTGGCTCACACGGAGAGGAAAAGGGGAGGGAAGATGGGTTCACACACTCCTAGACCCAGGTAGCCTCCTCGCCGGACGATGCCAGGCCGAGTTAGCCCACCGTGGGTCGGATCTCCTAAAAGATCCTCTAGTTACCGGGCTTGCGTTAGAGTAGTTCTGGTCACGAGCCAAAAGACTTCGCAGAGTACGCTGGGCCTCTTCCGGTAACACTCAATTCACACTGGTGTACACACACACACACACACACACACACACACACCAAGGCCTTATTCCAGGTACTATTCCCAAGTACCTCCAGGTACTATTCCCAAGTACCTCGATGCATCACTCGAGGCGGTAAAAACCCCTCCTGCTGAGGCGGTAACAACCCCTCAGCACTGGTGCATACCTATGCACCTCGCATATGCATACAGGGGGCGGCAAACAATTCCCCTAAGCCGCTCTGCATCTGACCTTGCTGCACAGTCAATAAGTTCGGATGGCGTGAGCCCAACAGGGACAGACGACCCCACGGACAGTCCTCCTCCGACACCCCAATAGAGATTTCAAAAGGTCTCCTACCTCTATTGTGGCGCCATGGGGTTCGAAGGGGAACGATCCGTAGCAGCTGCCGGTGCCTCTGCGGGCGTTGCCACCCCGGACGAGCCCCCAAATTGTCGGAGAATAACAGAGTTCTCACTTTTTGTTTGGGTACAGCAAATCAGATACTTTATTTTCTTTCTCTCTCTCAATTGCATAGAGGGAGAGAGCTAAGCAGGTCTCTCAACAGGTAAACAATTACAGCAAGTATTTATACCTTTTGTTACAGACAATAATGAGCAACAGCTGCATTTTGTTTATACATAGTGAGCAAAACAAGATATCAGAATGACCTAATGTAGACTCTTAATGTGTAGATAATATGGAATGTAGACTATCTACACAAGGTCGCAACAACTTCTCACACAGTTCTTTCCCACTCGCCTCACACATTCCTCGCTTCTACAAATCTCGCGTTATTAGGGTTACAGTTAGCCTAACTCTTGCTAACGAACTGTCATGCATTGCATCCCCTTCCTGTCAGTTCTTTCTCTGCTTCCACAGGGGTATGGTCCCCTTCTACCCCCCCCCCCCCCCCCCCGGTAACTGATGTAGCTATGACGACCTATCTTCAGTTTAAATCAAGCCTAGGGCTCCTTATCTGTTAATTGTATTTTAAAACTTTGATATCTTTTTTTGACGTTCTAAAAAGTATTCAACACATACAAAGTATTTCCTCTCTTTTCAGTTCATATATCATGCTTAATGTCAACTGTGCAGGTTTTTAGATATACGTTTTATTTTGTGAGTATTTTGCAAAGTGACAGACTGTCCTGTTCATTTTGTGTGGTTTCACCTAAGAATGGATATTTTCCAGCCCTGGCAGCAAATTACTTTTACACCTCCTTTTCCTCCATATTTAATGTGATAGCTCTGGGTAGTGTGCTTATGCAAACTTTGGAATTAAGCAGAGAAACTTCTTTTAAACTGTTTCCAAAACACTGAAATGAAAGCACCAGAACAGCAACCAGACCACTGTAGACAGGCTGCTTAGCTGCCTAGACAATTCCACTAATCAATAAGACTACAATTTAAAATTGGATCAAAGCCATGCTTCCCACAATACCTGTTAAGGAAGATGCAATCCGTTAGTTTGAGTGTAGCACTCAGAAGGGGAAGAAAAGCCTAGAAGAGCAGCAGCATTGTAAGGCAGGTTTAAGCTGGGGTAGCTGAGAGCAGGGGGAGATGGTGAAGCAGAAAGAGAAGCTTGTGTGATGGGACAGGGTAGAGCCGATCTGGGAAAGCAGAGCTCAATGGAATGACAGGGGGCTCCCTGCAGCATGCCACAGAGTTAAGGAGTAAGGAAACTCCATGCTAAGTGGGACAGGTGTGAGCCTGGGAGCATGAAATGAGTCTTCGCCAGACTCTCAATATCATCTGTCCCTTCAGTTACCTCGTTCTTTCAAAATTCCTTTAACCTTCTGCTCTATCCTGAGACAAGCTTTTCTATTTCTCTTACAAAAGGAGGAAAAAAGTTTAAGTTATACAAATATTATGCAGCAGTAGCAGAGGTGAAAGCCTGATCCGGGAAAAAAGAGAGGCCACCAGCAGTAGGAGGCCCAGTTGTATGAGTAGACAGGTGTGTGTGCACGTGTCTTTTAATGCAAGCATTTCCCCAGGATCTTAATTCTCTGTGGGATGAGAGTCTGAATTCACATTTGATTACATTTTTAAGGTTAATGCACCAAAAGTAGATGCACAGTCTGAGCATTTGTCAGCAGGTAAACACTCTTAAGGTGGCTATTGGTGTAGCTATAAATATTTAGACCTTTTCTCCGTCCTTTCATTCTTTCCCATTGACTTTAGTGCTGCCCAGTGTGACACACCAATTACAGGCACTTTGAAACCTGCCGCTGGTACCAGCTGGTGAGATTCTAGGGCTGAGAGATGGCTACTTTGAGAGTCTAATGCTGAGAGTCAATTGAACAGACTTGCACAGAGTCCTGTACAAAATGTAAAACATGAAGAGGGATGTTCACAAAGCTGTTAGAAAAGTAAATAAGTAAGTCAGCTACTCTAACCCCCTCACGAGCAAAAACATTATTGCCCTGTAGCATGATTATTGTACTAACACCAATTTCCCAGCATTTAAGGAAAATACTTCATGCAGTTTATATTTAGCCTGTGGAACGGAGTGTCACAGGACTTTGAAAATAGAGTTAGTGGTTATAAAATATCCCCATCCCTTTAAAAATGTTGCGGCAGTATTTGATTTTTGCATTCTTTTTACAAGACAAGGAAATTGAGCTTCATACTTCAGGGCTTAAGTGACTGTATTGGGGACAGGTCAAAATGGCAACCTGTCCCATCATTTACAGACCTTTGCATAGTTGACAGGTTCATCACAGTCTTGCAGTTAATGGCACAAGGCCCAGGACTCAGGAGATCTGTGTTCTAATTTCAGCTCTGCCACAGACTTAGGGTATGTCTACACTACCGCGGTAGTTCGACGGCTGGCAATCGAACTTCCGGGTTCGATTTATCGCGTCTGGTCTGGACGCGATAATTCGAACCAGGAAGTGCTCGCCGTCGACTGCGGTACTCCACCTCAGCGAGAGGAGTACCGCGGAGTTGACGGGGGAGCCTGCCTGCCGCGTGTGGACCGCGGTAAATTCGAACTAAGGTATGTCGACTTCAGCTACGTTATTCACGTAGCTGAAGTTGCGTACCTTAGATCGAATTGGGGTGTTAGTGTAGACCAGGCCTTAGAGTGACCTAGGGTAACTCACTTATTTTTTTCTAGAATAGGGAACACCGCGCTATCTCAGAGGGTTTTTTTAAGGCCACCCAATAGTTTTACACCATCCAAAAATAGAAGAGAAAAAATAAAATTACCCCCCCCCTTTTTTTTCATGCAAAACCTCATTTGGGTTAAACACATTTGCAGTTTTAAAAACCTCTTTGCTCAGCCATCATTAAAAAGCATTAGAGACAAGTCTAAATGGATGGGGGGGGTTGTTCACTTGTTCCCAGTTATGTTCTTTGGGTAACCTTTATTGGATTTAACTGGAGAACAGCTTCTTGCTATACACAGTCGTATTGGATTATTGCTCCTTGAAGATTTATGTAATGAAATGGACACATCTCCTTCTGCCTTCATTCTACATTCTTGCTTTAATTATACACATTGTCTGTTATGAAACCTTGTCATGTTGTCACAAGTGGCCTCTGTGCTGAACTTTGCCTTGTCAAGATAGCTTTATCATTCATAAATATTTCAACGAGAACCAAAGGCTGCTTATAAATGATTGATTCCTTACAGTTCACTGACCCTTCCTTCAAGGCCTTTTATTAAAATTAAAGTAAACCCCATCCTAGAAATCTGACCATTAATTGTTAATCTTATAGGCTGACTGAAACAGTGTCCTCAAAAAAGAGAGGAATAGCATCACTGTCTTAAAGTGATACATCACTGTAAAAATTAAAGGCGATCCACACAGATTAAATATGTTAATTTTCAAACTCAGAACCTAACCAATGTCTTTAAATTAAATCAGGCAGGTTGAGCGCTTTGGAGGCCTCTTGTCAAAATTTGGTTCTGGAATGCTGAGCAGCAACCAATTAGCCACATTTCCCAGCTGCCCAAACATCTGAGTCATTGGCTGCGGCCTGCTACATTATCTGGGTACCTCGGTTAATGGCACTGCTCGGATAATGTATTTTTGCCATCAATTCAGCCACAGAAAACTGATCAATAATTGGAAATGGTGAGATGGAAACAGCTGAGGTAGATAATTTTAAGGCCTGATTTTCAAAAGCATCTTGCACTTTTGTAGTCCCCTTGCAGATCAAAGAATTATGCATTCAAGTGTTGTATTTTTGCCCAGAAGTATAGGTGTAATTATTTGCAGAAGCAAATCTACTGCTGGGGGTGGAGGGAAATATGGAGGCTCTGGAGTCTAAGGTTCTCAGGGCAGAGACCTTGTTTTTGTGTGCATCTAATGCACCAGAGATGCTGTGTAAATAATACATCATTGCATTGATTGAAAGCACCCTGAGAGTTAGGAGTTGCCTCTTTAACTGAAGACGAGCAGGACAGCCAAAGTATTTTGCACTTAACAGTATCTTGGTTCCATTTCTCCAGTGCATTTTCCCTTTTCCTGAGGATTCCGTCCAGCTCCTCGGGAAATATGTAAACACCACTAAAGAAGTTTCAGAGGTGGCCTGAATTAAAGGTGTACTGGAGTTGCATTTGTCAGCATCAGAACTCATCCTCCCCCTTTAATGTATTTATGATTATCAGCTCTTTTATTTTACACCACAGAAAATATACTGGCAGCCCCAATAAGGTAACTAGGGTGACCAGATATCCCTATTTTATAGGGACAGTCCCGATATTTGGGGCATTTTCTTCTATAGGCACCTATTACCTCCCACCCCGACCAGATTTTTCACACTTGCTGTCTGGTCACCTTAAGGGTAACTAAGAGCATTTGGGGTTATATTTATGACCTGTGTGTAACAGAAAAACATCAGCTGTAAACTTCAAGCTAACCTGACCTGGGTCAATTTCTAAACATCATACTCAACCTCTATAGGAGCCATTGCTAATATACAGAGTTTTATTAGCGGGACTCTCTACACAACGACCTGTTACTGAAACTCCTAGTTTGTTAAGTGGGGAGGAAAATATCTTCTTAAATGTCTCTCTTAAAGTAGAATACATTTTTAATGCAATTCTGTCAGGAATCCAGACCTGTCCTAGTTTTCGGTCTTATCTACTCATGATATGCGAGATGGCTTGACAGCCATTTGGGAAGCACTGCATGCTGGTGTGCTTACCTGCAGTAGCTACAGACAACAGGACTGAGATTTTTTTAACCTGCTTTCACCTTTGAAGACATTTGAGTAGCAAACACAACTCAAGACAGGAGGCCAAGGAGTTAGGAAAACATCTGCAATGCTTTGGAAATTTTCCTCCTCTCCCTATCAGCAACTGAACTATGGAAGGCACAAAGTCTTCGCATTGTCCAAAATCAGGCTTGCTCTCAATTATATTTATAGCACCCCTTTTCCACCTATTTCAGGTCATTTTTTAAAGATCAGGTAAATCAAGTTGAAAATTATGTATGCTGGTATTTTGAGACCATAATTTGAGGTTCTAGATATCACAGTGTTCTATGTGCCACACACACACTCACAAATATTCTTGCCCCAAATAGCTTCCCATCCAAGGCTCCAAAGCTTGCAGACCACTGCTTTCCTAATTTTTATTTCAATGGGAAGCCACCAATGTGGACTCATTGAGCCTAAACAGAGGAGAGAAAGGGTATGTCTACACTACGAGAGTAGTTCGATTTTACTTAAATCGAATATGTGGAATCAATATTACAAAGTCGAACGTGTGTGTCCACACTAAGGACAGTAATTCGACGTTGTGAGTCCACACTAACGGGGCAAGCGTCGACATTGGAAGCGGTGCACTGTGGGCAGCTATCCCACAGTTCCCGCAGTCCCCACTGCCCATTGGAATTCTGGGTCGAGCCCCCAATGCCTTCTGGGGAAAAAAAATGTGTCGAGGGTGGTTTTGGGTAACTTTCATCATCCAACCGTCACTCCCGCCCTCCCTCCCTGAAAGCGCCGGCGGGAAATCAGTTCGCGCACTTTTCTGGTCAGTGACAGCGCGGACGCCACAGCACTGCGAGCATGGAGCCCGCTGCGACCATCGCTGCAGTTATGGCCGTTGTCAACACCTCGCACCTTATCATGCACCTTTCCCAGAGGCAGATGCTGAGAAATCGGGCGAGGAGGCTACGGCAGCACGGTGAGGACCTGAAGTCTGAGAGTGGCACAGATCTGTCACAAAGCATGGGACCCCGCGCCGAGGACATCATGGTGGCAATGGGTCATGTTGATGTTGTGGAACGGCGATTCTGGGCCTGGGAAACAAGCACGGACTGGTGGGACCGCATAGTGCTGCAGGTCTGGGATGAATCACAGTGGCTGCGAAACTTTCGCATGCGGAAGGGAACTTTTCTGGAACTTTGTGAGTTGCTGTCCCCTGCCCTGAAGCGCAAGGACACCCGGATGTGAGCAGCCCTGACTGTCCAGAAGCGAGTGGCCATAGCATACTGGAAGCTTGCAACCCCGGACAGCTACCAGTCAGTCGCGATCCACTTTGACGTGGGCAAATCTACCGTGGGGGTTGTTGTGATGCAAGTAGCCAACGCAATCGTTGAGCTACTGCTCTCAAAGGTAGTGACCCTGGGAAACGTGGAGGTCATCATAGATGGCTTCGCTGCGATGGGATTTCCATCTATAGCCCCACCGCAGTTTGGGACTCACATCCCTATCCTGGGACCAGACCACCAGGCCAGCCAGTACATTAACCGAAAGGGCTACTTTTCAATGGTGCTGCAAGCACTGGTGGACCATGGGGATGTTTTACAAACATCAACGTCGGATGGCCGGGCAAGGTTCATGACGCTCGTGTTTTCAGGAACTCTGGTCTGTTTAGACGGCTGCAGGAAGGTATTTACTTTCCGGACCACAAAATAACTCTTGGGGATGTGGAGATGCCTATAGTCATCCTCGGGGACCCAGCCTACCCGCTAATGCCCTGGCTCATGAAGCCCTATACAGGCGCCCTGGACAGTGAAAAAGAACTCTTCAACTACCGGCTGAGCAAGTGCAGAATGGTGGTGGAGTGTGCTTTTGGACGTCTCAAGGGGAGATGGAGAAGCTTACTGACTCGCTCTGATCTGAGCGAAACCAATATCCCCATTGTTATTGCAGCTTGCTGTGTGCTCCACAATCTGTGTGAGAGCAAGAGGGAGACCTTTATGGTGGGGTGGGAGGTTGAGGCAAATAGCCTGGCTGCTGATTACGCCCAGCCAGACAGCCGGGTGATTAGAAGAGCCCAGCGGGACGCACCTGTGCATCCGGGAGGCTTTGAAAGCTAGGTTCCTGAGTGAGCAGGGTAACCTGCGACTATTAAGTTTGAAGAGGATAGTGAACATTTACTGGGTAAAGAAACGGGGGCAGGTTCAGCTTCTCTGTAAACAGTTACATACCCCGTTCACCCCGTTCCCCCCCTTCCAACACACGTTTAAAAATAAAATCACTTGAAATTTGTTAATGAACACAGTTTTCTTTATTACTATTTTCGCGGTAAAGTGTTGAACCTGGGACGCAGACTGTGGTGGGGAGCGGGTGTAGTGTAGTGATGCAAAGGACGCTTCTAAACTTCCGGAATGACAGGCTCCGCACTGGTGGACTGGTTGTTTCAACGGAGCCTGCCACCCCTCCTGTTCGGGACTCTGTGTGGAGGGGCTATGTGACTTTGTGGCAGGGGGAGGACGGTTACCGATCCCCTGCTGCGTGGCTCTGTGATCCAGGATAAGGACCGCTGCATAAGATCTCTAACCGCCCTCCCCCGTCACAAAGTCACATAGCCCCCCCACACACAGAACATGAAAACCACCTCCCAGACTGACCAGGGTAACTAGTGACTGCAATGTGTGTGTGCCCTGCTGCTGAACCTGCCCCCGCATCTGTACCCTGGTAAAGGTGACTGTCCTGTCCAATTACCAACCCCCTTCCCCCCCTTCAAACAGACTCTCCTCTAAAAGAACATGATGGAAACAGTAATTAACAGAAACGTATTTTTTATTAGCAACTACACATGAAACTGGGGGATGAAACTGGGACGGGGGCTTGGGTGAGGCGGGAAGAAAAGGAGCTATCAAATTTTGGGGAATGACAGCCTTCTGGTACTTGAGCAGTCTGCAGGGGTGGAGTGAGAGATTTCACGGACTCTGGCGCCCCTCCTTCTTGGGACTTTGGGTGAGGGGGGTATGGGACTTTGTGGCGGGGGAGGGCGGTTACAGATAGACTGCAGCGGGTCTCTGTCCTCCTGCCTCTGGTCCTGCAGAACATCCACAAGGCGCCGGAGCGTGTCCATTTGCTCCCTCATTAGTCCAAGCAGCGTTTGAGTCGCCTGCTGGTCTTCCTGCCGCCACCTCTCCTCCCGTTCCATGTGTGATCAGTGGATTTGGGACAAGTTCTCCCTCCACTGGGTCTGCTGGGCAGCCTGGGCTCGGGAGCAGCCCATAAGTTCCGAGAACATGTCCTCCCGTGTCCTCTTCTTCCTACGCCTAATCTGCGCTAGCCTCTGGGAGTGTGATGCCTGGGTAGGTCGGGAGACAGTCGCAGCTGTGGGATGGGAAAAAGGGAGTGAATTCCTCAGAAAGATAAATTTTGGGGTGAACAAAGAACATAGGTGCTGTGCACGGTCTTGTTCACAGAGAAAGACTTGACCTTGTCCTGAGTGCGCATGTGATAATTTTCGGCCTTCGCATTCAGTGCCTGGGGTCTTGCAGTGCAGATCAGACAAGCGGGACAGGACAGCGGAATTTGGGTAACAGGCTGACATGGTAAGCCGTAGTCTTGTGGCTGCTTAAAACTTTAATAGCAGCACTGGCCTCCTTTCACGTTCAAAGCAATGCCAGTCCCTGCTGCCAGCAATCCGGCAAGCATGAACTCGGCCCCTGTCCCACCCCCTCGCGGCTGTCCCAGGGAAAGATCCCTGTATGCTGCTCCTCTCCCGCCTCCACCGCGTGGCTCTAAACCGCCAGTTACAGTTCTGTAAAGGAACAGGCAAGCAGTCCCAATACTAACATTCCCCTACCTAATTCAAAGCAGGTCACCATGAGCGACATCACTCTGATGAGGATTTCAGAGATGGAGAAAGAACGGATGCTTCGGGAAAGCCTGCAAAGACCAGGGCCGAATGCCGCCATGCTGTGCAAGGCAATGATACCCGAGTACTTGATTGTCTCCTGGCGCGGAAACGTTTCCTACCACGGAGGACCCAATAAGGCCGCTCTCCCTAGGAACCTGATGCAAAGGCTTTCCAATTACCTCCAGGAGAGCTTCGTGGAGATGTCCCAGGAGGATTTCTGCTCTATCCCCGGACATATAGACCGCATTTTACTGTAGCTGCACTGGCAGGGACTAAACAGTAGAGCGCCTAGGGCAAAACAATCATGCTAAACCGGACATTGTTAACAATATTAACAATGGGTTTTTCATGATTAGTTTGCCCTAGGCGCTTAACGTTTCCGTCCTTGGCAGTGCAACTACTGAAAAAAAATCTAATATTCCTGTTCTGTTCAAAATAAATGTTTACATGTTTAAAACACTTACTGACTGATCCTTCCCCTGATTCTGTGTCCGGGTTAACGCCTGGGGACGGTTGGTAGGGGATCTCTGTAAGGGTGATGAAGAGATCCTGGCTGTCAGGGAAATCAGCGTTGTAAGCGCTGTCGACTGCCTCGTCCTCCTCATCTCCTTCCTCATCTTCCCCGTCCGCTAATATGTCAGAGGAACCGGCCGTCAACAATATCCCATCCTCAGAGTCCACGGTCAGTGGTGGGGTAGTGGTGGCGGCCGCACCTAGGATGGAATGCAGTGCCTCGTAGTAACGGGATGTCTGGGGCTGGGATCCGGAGTGTCCGTTTGCCTCTTTGGTCTTCTGGTAGCCTTGTCTCAGCTCCTGGATTTTCACGCGGCACTGCGTTGCATCCCGGCTGTATCCTCTCTCTGCCATGGCTTTAGAGATCTTCTCGTAGATCTTTGCATTCCATCTTTTCGATCGCAGCTCGGAAAGCACTGACTCATCGCCCCACACAGCGATCAGATCCAAGACTTCCCGATCAGTCCATGCTGGGGCCCTCTTTCTAGTCTGAGATTGCATGGCCATCTCTGCTGGAGAGCTCTGCATTGTTGCCAGTGCTGCTGAGCTCGCCACGATGTCCAAACAGGAAATGAGATTCAAACTGCCCAGACAGGAAAAGGAATTCAAATTTTCCCAGGACTTTTCCTGAGTGGCTGGTCAGAGCATCCGAGCTCGGACTGCTGTCCAGAGCGTCAACAGAGAGGTGCACTGTGGGATAGCTCCCGGAGCTATTAGCGTCGATTTCCATCCACACCTAGCCTAATTCGACATGGCCATGTCGAATTTAGCGCTACTCCCCTCGTTGGGGAGGAGTACAGAAGTCGAATTTAAGAGACCTCTATGTCGAACTAAATAGCTTCGTTGTGTGGATGGGTGCAGAGTTAATTCGATGTAACGCTGCTAAATTCGACATAAACTCCTAGTGTAGACCAGGCCAAAGAGTGGGATAAAAACAGGATTAACCACCTCATGTAACAGATGGTGAACTGAGGCAGAGAGAAATGAAATGATCTGCCCAAGGTCACACAGGAGGAGGAAGGCATAGTCTGTGGTTAAGGTACTCAGAAGATTAAGGTCCAGATTCTGGTTAGGCTAGATTCCCCTATGTCTGCTGCTCATCTAGCTAAGGGACATGTGGAAAAGAATTTTCACTGGGCAAGTTTTGCACAGCTCAATATGTTATTTTATTTGAAAGGAAATATATTCCTGCATTTTGATAACAAACTTTAAGTAATAGATCAATCAATATGGGGGAGAAAGCCCCCAGCAATTAACCAAGGATGCTGATGATATGTAGAACTCATAATACTCTGACTTTACCAGAAATACTCCTGCTGAACTTTGTTTTTTTTTTTTTTTAAACACAATCTATATTCAACAGATTGATTGCTTTGTACTAATTTCATCAATAGAAGCCCGCTGTTCTGAGAAGGAGGTTAAGCTAGATATTGCACGGGGCTTGTCATTTCTGACGTGCAGAAACCGAGCAGAATACAAACCAACTCAATTTTTTTCCTTTCTTTCCTTTCCTTTTTTTTTTTTAAATAGCAGGTTGTAACTTTTCACCCTGGACCAGAACATTTCTTTTCAGGCGAAAAAACAAACAAACAGGAGCACTTTCCACCTCCTGATTACTCATGCGTAAGATTTCATTTCTAGAGGAGCTGTGAGGCCCTGAGCTTTTACAATGAGAAGCAAATTGACGCTTGAAAGTCTTGATTATAGTGAAGTTCTGATGTCATGGCAAGAATATAAATAAATTGCACAGTCCTACATTATTTAACATGTATCTCATTTCAGGGGAAAAGATTGCGCCAGAAAGATAAATCTCTGAGTCTCTCCACATCTTGCGGCTGTGGGGGAGCTGGTACTCTGAGCCTGAGCATCGGGTATTGAGGGGGAAATAATTTAAAACAGGCAAACAAGAAAAATGAGACCCAAGTTATGTTAGCCTACCAAGGTTTAGCCAGTGCAATTAACAATGTTGAGACAGGCCTGCAATGATCTGTGTATGCCTAGTATATCACGCTCTTCATTAGGGCTTGAATGCATGGATTAATTAATTGTTGTAGGGTCTCTTGTGTATGCTGGGCACACCATATTATCATAGGTTTGCACACATTTGCTGGGTTGCTGCCATGTTGTAGACATTTTATATTTGTGTGCTTCTATAGCTCTCAGTATAACAACTGAGCACATCACAAGCAGTAGCTAACAACCATATTTATCTGTGAGGTAAGAAACACAGGCTGGATGGTGTAGTGGTTAGGCTGCTGGCATAGGACTCCGGAAAGCCAGGTTCTGGTCCTGGCTCTACCATAGGCTTCCTATATGACCTTGGGCAATTTTACTTAGGGAAGTGTTGTGGTCTCCATTTCACAGGTGAAGTATTGAGGCAACAAGAGGCTAACTCACAGGGATCATGTAAGGATAAATTAAAGATTTTGAGGTACTTGGATATTAAGACAGTGGGGGCCATGTAGAATGTACAATGCCCATTTTATATTTGGGGAGTTGAGCCAGAGAGATATTAGATGATTTGCCCAGGGTCACACAGGAAGTATGGTACTCACAAGACCTGGGTTCAATTCCTAGCCATGACACAGTCAAGCATCTTTATAAAAAAAATAGAAAAAAGTTAAGCGTGACAGGTTGCAAGGCATTCCCTAGCCCAGACCCTAAAGGGTTAAAGTAACAGCCAGTTAGATTTCCCCTGCTCTCTAGTAGGTCAGGGTTAAGGACTGCCTGGGAGGTAGTACAGGGGGAACAGCGGAGCCCCACCCAGAGATCTATATGTGGAAACTCCTGGTTGAAGTTTGTGTTTTGTTCCTGCTGTTTTGCTCTGTTTGGACTCCTTATTAAGTTCTCATAAAAGTGTCCCTGAGAAGAAGGGATCCCAAGTAACTGAGGACTGCCTGACTTTTTTTTATTTCATGGGCCAGGAAACTAGTGCATTTCCTCACACTAAATCATCACCATTCTTTACAGTCTCTTTCTTAATGTTTATTATTGAATGATAAAGCAGCATCTACTGCTACCTTTTGAAGTTGCTGAGGGGGATTTTACTTTTTTTCCTGTCTCTTGTAGTTTGCTAGCACTCTTAAATCCTGGTTAAGATGGTGCTACAGGACATCTGGAACCAATGCACTCAGCATTCTTCAATAATGCAATTAATTCAATTGAGTGAACTTCAAAAGGTGTGTTAAGTGGTAATGTCTCAGATCATTAACTTTAACAATGTCAATGTGTTCTCACTATTACATCTACCATAATTAGTGTACATATTATTTAATGGCATGCTAGACACATGGAAAATTCTCTTGACTGAGAATCAATAGTGCAACCCTTAGACATATCAGTGGTTGGAAGCCAGAAACATGCATGCGCACACACACAAACATAATATAGCTCCTGTCATGTATACATTATTCTATTCCCCCTTTATAGAGGAGCAAAAAGGAATCTGACCTTCATGAAACAGGCTGCTAAAACCATACTATAAATATAGATCCTCTCTAAAAGAGCAATGAGGGAATTAGGTGAACATTGTATACAGACACTGTTTTGATGATATAATCTGTATGTGTATATGCGCGCGCGCACACACACACACAAAACTTGTGAGTGATGGTAGGGACACTCCAATAATAACAAGGTTATTGCTTAGCAATGTATCTGCTCCTGCTGCTTATTCCCAGTATAACTGCCTGGGTCATCAGCAGGGTTTGAACTCCAGCACCAAAAGCACAGACTTGAGTTAAAGGAATAAACTCTCATTACTAGTATCAGTAGTAGATTCCTATCCTCTTATGTGGACCATTCACTATGGTGGAATATGCCTCTTGCTGGGCTATTGCACATTCTATCAGCAAGAGGAGCAGGCCACACTGGGAGGAGAGAATCATAGAATATCAGGGTTGGAAGGAACCTCAGGAGGTCATCTAGTCCAACCCCCTGCTCAAAGCAGGACCAATTCCCAACTAAATCATCCCAGCCAGGGCTTTGTCAAGCCTGACCTTAAAAATCTCTAAGGAAGGAGATTCCACCACCTCCCTAGGTAACCCATTCCAGTGCTTCACCACCCTCCTAGTGAAAAAAGTTTTTCCAACCTAAACCTCCCCCACTGCAACTTGAGACAACTACTCCTTGTTCTGTCATTTGGTACCACTGAGAACAGTCTAGAGCCATCCTCTTTGGAATCCCCTTTCAGATAGTTGAAAGTAGCTATCAAATCCCCCCTCATTCTTCTCTTCTGCAGACTAAACAATCCCAGTTCCCTCAGCCGCTCCTCATAAGTCATGTGTTCCAGCCCCCTAATCATTTTTGTTGCCCTCTTTCCAATTTGTCCACAATCTTCTTGGAGTGTGGGGCCCAAAACTGGACACAGTACTCCAGATGAGGCCTCACCAATGTCGAATAGAGGGGAATGATCACGTCCCTCGATCTGCAGGCAATGCCCCTACTTATACAGCCCAAAATGCCGTTAGCCTTCTTGGCAACAAGGGCACAGAGAGGCATTCCAGCAGAAGGGAAACAAGGGACAGAGGGGAAGGTTTCAGATTATAATCCCTCCTCTGGACCAGCATCCACTATATGTATTTCCTAGCTGTCTCTATGTATATATTGTGCTCACCACTTTGGCATCTGAGTGCCCTATTAGCAATTCCCTAAAACCTAAGAAACAGGGCTCCTTCCCTTCAAGTGTGACAGTTTCCTAAGGATTAAAAACTGTATTTGAATTATATAATCCTTCAGAGCTCCAACCTCTCTCATTTGCCTGTCAGCCATACCCAGAATGCCACTGCTGCTCAGAGCTCTTTTCCATCTCTGTACTACATGGTGCCTGAGCCTAAGGAGCAAACAAGTGCTTATGCATTGCTGTGGCTGGAGACAGTTATTTCCCTGTGTAAGAAAGTGCTGTTACGAGGTTACAGGACATGTGCGACACCAAGAACACAACCCCCAACGTTGTTATTAAGATCCTGGATCTAAGGCAAGATTCATATATTCTGCAAAATGGCTTCGCTCAGTCAACTCAGTGAATCAAAACATTCCCCTAAGACACAGAATGGTTGGCAGAAGAAGTAAGCTCTTTGCTGTTGTCTTTGCCCATAGCATTCCATGGTAATCTTGTCAGCGGTGCAAGTGTAACAAATTGCATCTGTTTATTTCTGCTGTTGTCTCCAAGGCGATAGTAGATACCATTTAAACTGAAATCCTTTCCTCCCTGATGCACATGTGCGCGCGCACACACGCTTTGAGATTGGGGCTGTAATTGCAAGGACCTTGGGCTTTATAAAATGTATTATGGATACCATGATAGATCAAGTTGGAGTCCCTCCAGTTGCCTATAGAGAAAGCTATGGAATGCCAGGCAGATTTTATGGTTTGAATGTGTTTCTTGTTGAGTTTGTAACTTCAGGTCTTAAATAAATAACCACTGAATCAATTAAAATAAATGAGAGAAACTTTTGTCTGCTATCCTGCCCTCCTGCCACCCAGAGTGGCAGATACTGTAAAATGACTCTTGACTTCACTCAAACACATGAGTTGCAGTTGGACCCCCATAGGCTACAACTTACAAGGGAAGGAAGGACAGATAGACAAGAAGATACACTGTTAATCTGTCACTGAGCAGGAGGTTACTTCCTGAGGAAAGCATAGAACTGACAGCTAAGGATTAGAAGAGGCAGATGAATTTGGAGGAACTGAAATATACTCTGTCAAGCTTCTGGTTGGGGGGGGGTGGGTGGGAGGGGAAGGAGATGAGGTGGGGTCAGGGCGAGGAAAAGAAAACAAGCAATCACGGGTAATTCCATTTCATAATGGACAGCATGATATATTCCAGTCTCCCTCCTTGTTTGTCTTGTTAACAACTGGTAGCAAAGAGTTTTGGGTTTTTTTTTTTGTTTTGTTTCTTCACACCCTTGAAATGGAAAGGACTTCAGTTTCCACCATAATTTATCTACCTCTGTCTTCGCTAGCACTAATTACATACAATCCCCTGAAGCAAGCCTCTTGTGCTCCCCTGTAAAGGGGATTCCACACACCGCACATGCACCTTCTTGTGGCTAGGTCTAGGAATCAGCTCTTGCTCCGTCTGGTGCCCCTTCCGTCGGTTGGTCGTGCTACGGCCCCTCTCTCTCCATGACTCAGGGCACTTCCCATCCACGACTTGGTCCTCCAGCCAGGTCACTTTAGAGTCCCCCTTCCGGGGTAACAAAATCCCAGACAAGCTGTCTGTATGGCATCTCAGGTAGTCTTCTGTTCCCAGATCTGGTCCTGTGCCACTTTGCCAGGGGCTGGTAGGGTAAACCAGCTCACCCTCTACTCCAGGTTCCAGCCCAGGAATCTTATGACTAACAATCCAGGTCTGCTCAGTCTCAGATCCTGTTGCTGGTTCCCTGGGCTCCAGAGAGACAGGGTATTTCAGGCTCTTTATTCAACCTCATCTGCAGATAATACACACAGGCCCAGGTCCTTTCTATCTTCTTGCCTATCTGTGGGGTATACAGAAATTCCTCTGCTCCCTGTGGTTACTTCACCCTTCTCAGCCTCCTGCCCCAGTCCAGGGCAAAACCCCTGGACTTACTCTCCCCCAACCAGTAGCCAACTCTGTTTCCCTCTAGGGAGTGATTGCAGACCATCTCCCTGCAGCAAACTAACCATCCTGCTCAGCTGGGCTTCATGATCAGTTAAGCCTGGCTACCCTCCAGATGCAGCCAGGTCCCATAATTGGCCTCTGAGGCTCATGTTAACCCCTTTCGGACCTGTGTGGGTTACACACCCAGTTCTGAAACCAAGTGTGCAGCTCAAATTTTCCTCTCAGATAGGCCAAATCCAGGAAAAATCTGGATCCAGACTACAGCTAGTCAAAGAGTAATTTTTCCCCGCTGCAGAAAGCTGCAATGAAAACATTTTGATTTTTCAGCTGAAATTCACATACCAAAAAGAAAAAAAAAACGGTTATCAAATGTTCAGTTTTTCAATGAAAAATTCAAGTTTTCTGCCAAACACAAACACTTCTCTCTCACACACACTTTGTTGAAAACCCAACACTGAAAAATCGCTCAATGTCATGCTTCAGGGCATACACTGACCTCTAACTAATAGAGGTTAGGAAGAAACTTTCCTTGTGGGCAGGTTATTTCATAATTGCCTATTGCAGGCTTTCTTGCATCTTCCTGTGAAGAATCTGGTATTGACTATGATCAGAGAAAGGATAGGAGACTAGAGCAATGTTTATCAAATGCAGCCACTAGAGGTTTTTCCTGCCACCACTACAGCCTCATGGGCAGAGATGGGGAAGGGGGAAAAGCTGCGGCCCCTGCCTGCGGTGCCCAGGGGCTCCAGGGAAGGGCTTCAGGCTCCCCATCTTCAGCTGCAGGACTCGGGGCGGGGGGGACACTTCATCCCCCCTTCGCTGGTTCAGCCAGAGGCTCCGGCAGCAGGCTGAACCCATACCACTCCCTCCAGCTTCAGCTGGAGACTCTAGTGGCAGGCTCTAGCCTCCTCCCCCCACCCGGCTAAACAGTGGGGAAAGAGGGGTGGGCTTAATCCCCCTTCCCCCTTCAGCCTTGGGGCCCTGGCAGCAGGCTCTATGCTTCAGGCCCCCCCCCTTCAGCTGAAGGGCTCCAGACTCCAGCCCCCTCCCCTGGCTCTGACTCTGGGCTTCACCCCAGGGTGGTGGGACTACAGCAGGGACCACCTTACTGGACACCATGGTCAAGAGGCAAGGAGCAGGGTGAGCCTGGGGTGCAAGGCTGCAGAAGGGAGCTCGGGGCAATGTGGGGAGGAGGAAGCAGCGGAGACCAGTGGGAGGCAGCAGGGGCCAAAGGCACCTAAATACAACTGTACATTATTTTTTTGAGACTGTCATTTATTTATGTAGGGTTTTTTTTTTTTGCAATGATTTACACATGTATATGTGCATATTTATTTGTTTTTCCTAAAGTTAATTAAGTATTTTAGGAATATTTGTCAGAGCAGCCACCAGCAAGAGTTGGTGGTCACACCCTGAGCCCCCCAAATTTTTTGAGAGACCCTCTGGACTAGATGGATCTCTTGTCTGATCTAGGATGCAGAATTTCTATGTTACTATTCAAAGTGTCATAATGGGGAAATGACTGACAATTCATTTCCATGTTGCCATTGAGTAATCTTGAGATTTGGTACAACTCATTCATATATTGACACTTTAATTACATATTGCATCATTTCATGTTACAAGTACAGGCTGCTGAGTACAAGGAGGTGAGCAGGGAAGGGACACCTTTTTTTTTCTTCAACCTTTGACCTTTTCAGCAGAGGTCTCCCAGAAGGTCACCAAGTCTTTATCAACTAATTTCAACCATTCAAAGCCTGAAATTTGGTCACTCATTCATTATGGACTGTTGATTACAGAAAAGAAATTAAATTAAATACATCTGATAGTTCACCTAAAGGTCCTTAGTCTAATGATTTACAAAAATTAAATTAATTCTCTAAGTGAGGCCGTCGTATTGAAAATGAAGCTTCCACTTTGGAGAAATTAAGGTCATGTGAGATCACAGGTTCCATAACAGATTTTAGCACAGTAGATTCTCAAAGATGAGCTAGACTAGCTTGCATGTGCCCAGAATGACATGAGGAAGTGGGCTTGACATGTGGTCAGTCTGTGCTTGATTGTGGATGTGGCCTAAATTTCCCAAAGTGTAGATGCCTGACCCAGGGGTGAAAGTGAAATTGAGCTGTTACCAGTATGGGGGCTGTCTCCGCCCCTCCCCCAGAAGGGGCGGGGCCTCGTGCAGAAGGGCTGGGGCCGGGGGTCAGTATCCCCCAGCCAGCCCATCCGCGCTGCCTGTCCTGTGCCGCCGGTGGCTCCAGCGGTGATTTTAAGGGTCCGAGGCTCCGGCCGCTGCCGCGGTAACAGCAGCAGCAGCCAGAGCCCCGGGCCCTTTTAAATCACCCGCCATGGCAACGCTTTAAGCAGGGTCCTTCAGCGCTTTAAAATCAGCTGTACGGGCCAGTACCGGTGGCCACTTTTTACCTGTATGCCATACCGGCCTGTATGGTCTTATTTTCACCCCGGCCTGACCTGAGATTTTACTGAGCACCACCTTCTGAAAATCAGGGCCCCTCTATGGTGCCTCCAATTGGAGACTGTCAGTTTGGGGTATTGGGTTTGACCCACCACAGAGGGGATTTTGAGCTGCACGCTTAATTTCAAATCTGGGTGTGGGAAGCACAAGCAGGCTCAATTCAAGCCCTTCTCTGTAGTCAGTGCTGGTGAAGACAGAGGCAGATAGTGGAAACTGAAGTCCTCTCCATTCTCCGCTGTCTGTTTCTGAGAATTTTAGCTATACGTACTGTGTGTGTAGAACAGTTCAATAACAAATAATTAAAATCATTCCCAGAGCTATGCAATGTTCCTGCTGAGCTCTGATGATTCTGATTATACAAGCAAGACAGGACATGGCCAAGAGCTGTTGCACTGGCTTCATTTCCTTCTGGAGCAGAAGAGGGCTGGAAGAAATCATTATACCACACTATCCAAGTGCATGTGTCTCCCCAACTCTGTGGCTCAATTATAGAGGGGGTAGCTACTTTCCAATGGCATTAGTTCATCAGCTTATGTGGTAGGAATCTGTGCTTTGCAGCCAGAGGTCCTGTGGTTTAGCTCCTGCTAACGTCGCAGTTATTATTTGTGAAGATCCCCAGTCATCGACCAGGACCCCAAAAGCTACATTATTGTTTTCTAAATGGAAAGAGAAGGAAACTATATTCTACTTTGCAAAAATAAAGGGAATCCACTGGGATCTCCTTGATTTTCCCATTCATTGACTCCACTAGGAAAGATCCTACAGCAGGTCAACCTACCCTTCTGTCAGAGGAGAGCAGGGCAGAGCAATCCTCTGTTCTCAGCCGATCAAAGCTGTTTTTGTGTTGGTCATAAGGGGTTGGACTTAAGTGTGTCCTGATGTGCCCATATCTCTATGGGGGTCTCTGCCATGCTGGATGCCTTTGCCAGACCTACATGCCAGGGAATGAGCTCCTACTTTCTTCCAGTTAAATGTATTTCTTGAAGCTTCCAAGAAGGATAATACAAATGAAAATAATGATAACCCATTAGAAAAAGCACTTGAGAATGAAGTTTTCAATGTGTGTGATGAAGGGCCTGCTGATCACAGACTACTCCTCCTGATCTACTTTAATCAAGCGGCTGCTGATTAGCAACATAGCCCAAACTGCAGCATTCAGACTCCCATACAAATTTGAACTTCCCCAGAGTTCAGAGGTGTGTGGAGAAGTGGAGGGGCTTGGTCCATCTCTACTGATTGTGAACAGAGGCGTAACTTGGTAGTGTTCCCATCCCTCTTCTAGCACAGCTACACACACAGACTCACACACACAAGAGAGATTGCCCAGTCCCCAAGGGAGAACTGTACTTACAAATGTAAGCTTCCTCCTGATGCAAGTTTGTGGATGACACTAAGCTGGGGGGAGAGGCAGATATGCTGGAGGGTAGGGATAGGGTCCAGAGTGACCTAGACAAATTGGAGGATTGGGCCAAAAGAAATCTGATGAGGTTCAACCAGGACAAGTGCAGAGTCCTGCACTTAGGATGGAAGAATCCCATGCACAGCTACAGGCTGGGGACTGACTGGCTAAGCGGCAGTTCTGCAGAAAAGGACCTGGGGATTACAGTGGATGAGAAGCTGAATATGAGTCAGCAGTGTGCCCTTGTTGCCAAGAAGGCTAACAGCATATTGGGCTGCATTAGTAGGAGTATTGCCAGCAGATCAAGGGAAGTGATTATTCCCTTCTATTCGGCTCTGGTGAGGCCACATCTGGAGTACTGCGTTCAGTTTTGGGCCCCCCACTACAGAAAGGATGTGGACAAATTGGAGAGAGTCCAGCGGAGGGCAACAAAAATGATCAGGGGGCTGGGGCACATGACTTACAAGGAGTGGCTGAGGGAACTGGGCTTATTTAGTCTCCAGAAAAGAAGAGTGAGGGGGGATTTGATAGCAGCCTTCAACTACCTGAAGGGGGGTTCCAAAGAAGTTGCAGTGGGGGAGGTTTAGGATGGATATTAGAAAACACTATTTCACTAGGAGGGTGGTGAATCACTGGAATGGGTTACCTAGGGAGGCGGTGGAATCTCCATCCTTAGAGGTTTTTAAGGCCCGGCTTGAGAAAGCCCTGGCTGGGATGATTTAGTTGGCGTTGGTCCTGCTTTGAGCAGAGAGTTTGGACTAGATGACCTCCTGAAGTCTCTTCCAACCCTAATCTTCTATGATTATGATCTCTTTCTATAGGACCTCCTGCCTTTCTCTTTTGCCCCAGAGACTCAAGCTTCATATATTCCTGATTGGAGCTCATCATACTCATCCAGGTCTGGCTTAACTGGGAGAGTCAACAGATAGCTAAAATACTGAGTTACAAGTGGTTTTATGTAATGGAAGTATCAAGTTTTAGTGTCCCCTATGGAGCTGGAGAGCTGAGTTATAGATTCTTGGGCAGATGATTTGCATGGCTCTGATCCAGCCCCACTGTCAATCACACTATACATTTATGGAGCTTTACAAACCAAGTTTTAGGTGAGATTTGTGTTAGTGAAAGTTGTGTAGATTACAGTCCTTCCTACACAGAGCAGATTCAGCATGGGAAGTGGCAATTCAAGATTTCCTCGGTGTTAGCCAACTACGAGGTCATTTCCGTTTCAAGGGCTCATTCAGCTCTTTCCCTTGTTGTCAGCAAGGTGGACAGATCTGATCTGGACACCTGGTCCAATAGCATTTGGCCTGAGACTCTCTTCTCACAAGCTTATTAACACAGGCCACCAATCAACTGTCACGGAGGGGGTCACACATCATCGACTGGCGCTTGAGGATCCAGAAGCAAAAAGATTCACATCCCATTCTTAACCAAGTTCCATCCCCCCTGTAAATTTTTACACTTTGGTCCCATTGCTCATTTTGTTTCACAGCTAAAACACAACACAAAACATGTTGCGCTTGTTTTTTTTTTCCCTTCCCTTTCCCAAAGTAACAAGTAGTTGACACCCTTTTAAATATTCAGCAGTGCAAGTGTTTTGTCATTTAGGCTCATCACGTTGCTACATTGGGGAAACTCTGGCTCAGTTCACCTCTTAGATTTCCCAGCAGAAATAACACCAGAGTCTGGTGTGAACTGAACATTTGCGATAAGCAAACTTCGTCCTGCTGTTCATGAACTGAAACCTGACACAGACAAGAAAATGACAGCCACTTGGAGAGAAAAAAAAAAAACAAGTGGCTGTCATTTTCTTGTCTTTACAGAAAGATCAGAAGCGTCATACTCTAGCACTCCATCCCCACTCATTTCTTTGCATCTGCCTTCTGAAAGGTACCCCTAAACATGATACAGAACTCCCATAACTTTAAGATGAGCAACACATGTGGTTTTGAGGGGTAAGTCTGGGGGGGAGGAGCTCTTGTTTACTTAAATGTTCCAAATATCACGAAAAAACATCACTGGGACCCTGCTAAATGAAAAGACGTTGCTCTTCACACACAATTATAGGAAAGAAAATGAAAACGAGATGGAACCATTTCTCTGCTTTGAAATATTTATCACCTCAAGTCTCACCAGCAGGGATTGTTATTCCTACATTAGGCTGACATCTGGCAGAGAGGTTGGGATAAAGAGGGAGCGGAGAAGAGCCTAGTGAGAGGTTGCCAAGAAGATGTGATAATTCATTTCTCTGACATGGGACCAAGCATGTCATTAAATGTCAAGTGCTAGATTAACAGATGTAGAGAAACCAAGGGACTGAATTCCTGTTTTAACCTGTAGGCTCTTAGCACAATATGGTGAAACGGTTTTATTTTCTCTTTTGAAATGGCAGTGCAGAAAGGCCCCCTCAGTCAGAGCCAGGCCTTATGGCTAGACTTGTAGGTAGCAGTGCACTGTTGTTACCTAAAACAGCTTGTAGATAATGGAGGGAGAGATATTGGTTTGCATTTTGATAGAGATGAGCTAGAGCTGTGTGGTCCCACCTGTAGACTTTGCGGTTTTGGATAAAATAGGGCCTGGATTCTGAAACATTCCTGACCTGGATCTGAAGTGTCTGCATAACCAAAACCCACTCCCTGATTTTGCCCAGACCAACCTTTTATACTTAAAAATGATAAACAAAAGAATCCCAAAATCAGTAGGTACTAACTTAACTACAATGTGATCCTAGATTGTTTAATTGGATACTGAGACACCAACATGACTGTGTGGTATGCACAGACGCACACCTATTTTGTGCAGCTTCTCTAATATACACTGTAACCCAAAGCACTGTCCAGAGTTCATGGAGATAATAGCAAAGGGAAAGGGAGCTCACTAGTAGCAGGAACAGGAAAGGTACCTTCAAGCTCATGTTTGAAATGCAATGGGGGGAGGGAGCGGATAAGGCAAAACTGATATACAAAGGCTACTCCAACTGACAGGAAATGCAGAGAAAACTCTCTTTCCAACCAGGGTGAGATTCGGTGATGGCACAGAAAGGATGTCTCTCAAACATACCCTTATTCTATTGCCTGAGCCTCAAAAATTTTAATTCCCCTTCATAGCACCCCTGTCAAGTTTGGAAGGTCATTATTAGCCTCAGTTTACAGGTGGTTTACAGGAAGGCTAAGTGACATTTCCAAGGTCACACAGCTGTGCCTGTAGCAGAACCACATTTTCTGAAGCCAAGTTAAACATCTTAACCACAAGAAAAATCCAACCCCTCTCATTATTATTATTCATTTGTATTTCAGTAGCACCCAGGAGCCTCACTCATGAACCAGGACCCCACCGTGCTAGGATATGTACAGATACTGAACAAGACCTATGTTTACAATATGCAAACGAAGATAAAAGATAAAAAACAAAATACTTTTTCTGGAAGGTTGCAATGTGACATTACTTTATTTCTTAGAATCCAGAACCTTAACGTATAACAACCAAAAGCAGAAAGGGATAAAGCAGGCTGCTCCCTAAGGCAAAGATGCACAACTCAACCTAGATTGTTCTAGGTTGGTTCTTTACAGACTGTAGGGAAGCATGGGATATAGTTCTTGAGCATCAGAGTCCCTCAGCCTGCAAGCAGGACCAGGAAATACCTTGAATACTGTATTAAAATTACATGCTATCACTTTAAATGTAATACACACAAAGACAGTCCCTCTCCCAAAGATCTTAAATCATGCACACATCCTTCACTCAGATTGTGAGTGCATATGTCTAGGGCCAAGCCTGCTCCTGTTGAAGTAGATGGAATCCTTGAATCTGCTCCTACTAAAGTTGGTGGCAAAATTTCCAAGACTAGAAGGGACCATTATGATAATCTCATCTGACCTCCTGCATAACCCAGGTCAGAAAACTTCCCCAAAATAATTCCCAGAGCAGATCTTTTAGAAAAAACATCCCATCTTGATTTTAAAAATTGCCTGTAAAGGATAATTCACCACAAACTGTGGTAAGTGCTTCCAAAGGTTAATTACTCTTACCGTTAAAAATTTACACCCTATGTCCTGTCTAACTTCAATTTCCAGCCATTTGATTGTGTTATACCTTTCTCAGCTAGATTAAAGAGCCCGATATTAAATGCTGTTCCCCAAGTAAGTACTTAAAGAGAAGGTTAAGGGGTGACTTGATTAGTTATTATTAAGCTAAAGAGATTGATTACAGGATTAGAACACCTACCTTATAGTGAGAAGGCGCTCATTCTCATGGCTCTTCTCTGAACCCTCTCTAATCATCAACATCCTTCTTGAATTGTGGACACCAGAACTGGATGCAGTGTTCCAGCAGTTGTCCCACCGGTGCCAAATACAGAGATAAAATAACCTCTCTACACCTACTTGATTCCTCTGTTTATGCCTCCAAGGATTGCAGGAACCCTTTTGGCCACAGAGTTGCCCTGGGAACTCAAGTTCATCTGATTATCCACCATGATCCCCAAATCTTTTTCAGAGTCACTGCTTCCCAGGATAGAGTCCTCCATCCTGGAAGTATGACCTACATTCTTTGTTCCTATATGTATACTTTTACATTTAGTCATGTTAAAAACACCCTGTTCGTTTGAGCCCAGTTTATCAAGCAATCCAGATTACTCTGTACCAGTGTATTTACTGGTCTTCATTATTTACCACTCCTGCAATTTTTTACTACTGCAAAACCTTATCAGTGGTGATTTTATATTTTCTTCCAGGTCATTAATAAAAGTATTAAATGGTATAGGGCCAAGAATTGGTCCCTGTGGGACTCCACTAGAAATGCACCCATGCAATAATGATTTCCCATTTACATTTAGATTTTGAGGCCTATCAGTTAGCTAGCTTTTAATCCATTTAATGTGTGCGATGTTAATTTTATTTCTTTCTAGTGTTTTAATCAAAATGTAGTGTGATACGAAGTCAAATATCTTGCAGAAGTCTAAGTACAGGTTGTTCCCTTCTGTTTTCATTCTTTCACTGCCTGGATACATTTCTTTTACTGGCTGAATAAACAATCCAGGAAGGCGTTCAACTTTCCAGAGTTTGTCTTCCAACTCATGCTCCAGGCACTGGGGCTACCTTGAGGCAACATTCTGAACAAGTAGCAAATTAGTGTGGGGTTATTTTTTTCTTTTTTTCTTTTTTTAAACAAGTACACAGTTGAAATTCAACATACATTTGTTGCTGGGTGACCTTTGCGATATTTTCTCTGCCTATGTGCACCAAGACAAACTGCTCCACCCCTTAATTACTACATAGTAAAGCATACAGTCCGTGGCAGGGAAATAATGGGAGTGTGCAGGTAAGTGCTAGTTCTTATATTTTTGGGAGGTTCCTTAAATAAAGGCACTGGGAGTCACTAGTGAGATGCATAACTACAAGCTTTATGTATAGTCTCTGCATTTTAGAAGCATCAGCAAAGCACTGACTAAACTCCCGCTGTTATTTAGATTAGATTTAGATCTCAGGGCAGGGATGGTTCTTTAGCATATGTATGTACAGCTCCTAGCACTAAGGAGCTCAGCTGAGCTAAAATAAAGTCCTGTCTTCAGTGTGCTTTGGGTTCAGTATAAAACTTGGGCAAGATTCTCAGGAGTACAGTCCCTGCTCTTTTGTCTCCCAAAGACCTGGTGAACAATCTGGAAAAAGGGGGGGTTTCTCCAGGATATTGTACGCGTCCCAGAGCAGACTAAAGCAACAGTCACCCAAACTCCACCTTTAGGGTTCACTGGGACTGAAGAACGCGCATAAAGTTAGAGCATGTGCTCAAGCGCTGTGCGGAATCTGGGCTCCTGTTACATACACAGTACCTCATGAACAGATGGGGGAGGGAGAGAGCAGTGTCATTCAAAGGACACGGTCCTCATTTTTTCCTGACTTATAAAATCATTTTTCTTACTGTTTTAATTTTTAATTTATTAACTTTCTCCAAGGCCAAAATGGAAAGCCCTATCTCCAAATAAACTGGTGTGGGTGTGCAGAGTGAATGGAAATTCGTTATTGTACGGCTGCTCGCATGTGCTGCTTTTTTAAAATGTATTTATAAAGAGTGCCAAAAGCATTCCCCCCATCCCCCCCAAAAAAGCCCAAACAAGAAAGAATTAGAGATTATCGAAGTAGGTCTAAGATTTTTCAGACATATTTAAGAAAAAAAGGAGGAGGTAAAGAAGAGCCTATGTGAGTAAAAGTTAGGGCCAGTTGACTTTGACTTTGCCCACAGAGGTCAAGCATTAGCAAATAAGACTTTTAGTACCTTCTCAGCACATAAGGGATTCTTCTTTGCAGTGCATGGTGCAAAGCCAGGAAGAGCCTGAGCAGATCCTGCAAAGATAGCACAGGTTTGTGAAGCATAGCAAAATAAAATAAAAAGCCCTCTTTACTTCACTACTGTCTGTGAAATCTGTTAATCCCCCTTTGCCCTCCTGAAAAGTGAAAAGCTGGGACCATGTCCAAGTCTTGATTTTTTTTTATTTATTTTTTTGTTAAGTACAGCAGCTTCCATCCTCTCCCAGCCCAGGGCTTTTATTGCTCTCCATGTAGAAGAATAATCAATAGTTGTTTTTAGATATTTAATACACCATGAGATTTGTAATTAACATGACATGGTTCCTATGAAAGGATACTGAGTATACAAGGGCAATATTTAGGGTGGGGATTCTCCCCCCCCCTTTTAAATACCACCACTGCCTAAAGTAAACATTTATTAGTACATTTATAACTCATCACCTGCAGCTGTCTTTATGCGAGATGGGCACCACATAACACGGCCATTGGAAAGGAAGCAAAGCAGAGCAGCTCCTTATGAAGAAAGGGTTTGTGAGCCAGCTAGTAGGAACCTGTGCTGCAATTCTACTGTGGAAGAGGAGAAAAGAAGAGAGAAAGGGGCAATAATAATATAGCTAATGGCTCTTTAGCAGACATCACAGAAGAAAGAAAAAAAAGTGATTAACTTTGGGAATGGAATAGCAAGAAGACTTATCTATGGTACAGGCAGTGCTTAGGAACATTGGACAGAATTGCTTGCATTAATAAGAAAGGTGATGATCCTTTGTTTAAACAGAGGGCAGATAAGGCAAGCAAGTGCAATAGTTTGGGTTGCGTAGCAAGCCTCAGTTTGCCATCTGTGAAACTGGAGCAATAACCATTCCTTTTCTGGGTGTTGAGAAGCTTAGCCAAATCTCAAGTATCAGAGGGGTAGCCGTGTTAGTCTGTATCCACAGAAACAACGAGGAGTCCGGTGGCACCTTAAAGACTAACAGCTTTATTTGGGCATAAGCTTTCATGGGTAAAAAAACCACTTCAAAAGTGAGGTTTTTACCCACAAAAAAAGTGGGGGGTTTACCCATAAAAGCTTATGCCCAAATAAAGCTGTTAGTCTTTAAGGTGCCACCAGACTCCTAGCCAAATATCAAATTAACTAACAGCTTTATTTGGGCATAAGCTTTCGTGGGTAAAAAAACCACTTCAAAAGTGTGGTTTTTACCCACAAAAAAAGTGGGGATTTTACCCATAAAAGCTTATGCCCAATAAATCTGTTAGTCTTTAAGGTGCCACCAGACTCCTAGCCAAATATCAAATTAACTAAGTGTTCCAATATCCTCAGATAAGAAGCATTATAATGAGTGAGATATACGACTGTATTTGATGCTTCCAATATTTTTTAACACCATCTTGTAATTAGAATTATCTGCTTCAGACACGTTAAAACCACCAGTGAAAGACTCCAGGACATTACTAAATTGTGAACAGCTGACCTCTAATATTGAGAAATGATGAAAAATTAGTGGGTCCAGATGTGCCCATCTTTTGCCAGTAGACAGATGTTCACTTTACACACCATTTAGGAATCCCCAGTGCATTTGACTACAAGCTGATACATAAAATGGCTAAATGATAGGGAGAACTGGAGAAGAGCTTAGAAAAATATAACTTCACTTTTCCCAAAGTATAGACACACACATGCGAAGATTCTGGAGAGAAAAATGCATCACATCACACACATCTGTCTCTCTCAAACTCCAGTCAAGAGCATCTTCATCAACTCAAGCCCATCTGATTTGGAAAAACCCTATATAGAAGAGATAAACCGAGATACATTCCCTCATGACACAGTTGACTTCCTCTTTCTTTCTCAAATCCTAAGCAAGAAATAAGAGCAATATATACAATAATTTGAAGGAACAAAAGCACTCTTAGAAAATGCCCCTCTCTCACTGTCAGCCATGTCCTTAGAAATTTAGCCAGCTCTGAGTTGCCTGCTCCATCACTAAGTGACATCCCTGTCCATTTGTTTTGTTGCTGCAGGAGCTCTTGTCTTCTTGGAGATTATTTTTCCCCTCTATTATGCTTGTCCAATGTGGCACTTATACTTTAATGCTTTATAGATAAAATGGTCTCTGTCAGTCCGCACTTGTCATGCCTGGAGAAGATTTTACTGCATCATAAAACCGTGTAATGCCCCAGTGTTTAAAAAAGATCTATCACTCTATCATCAGGTCTTTATAGTCTCTGCGTACATTTCTTTGCAATGCAAGGATGGCTCCCAGAGCAGAATAGCGACAGAGATAGATGGAGCCATGTCTGCTAATGAATGTTAAGAACTGTGTTCGATTCATACTCAGATATTATTTAACAGCTACAGAAACTTGTAGAAACACTCACATAATGCCATTAAGAATCATGAAGGGGAAGTGTAACAGAAAGAAAACTTCCCTTTCTTAGCCGGTTAATAGAAGATGGTTGTGCTTGGCTATGGCATTTCTATTTCCCATGTCCTCACAGATCTTCAAAGCTGATGGGAAGTGTGGTGCCAGGTGTACGAGTGACCCGCTCACCAAATAGTGTTTTAACATGCAGATTTCTCTCCTTTCCTGTCCATTCATGTGCCCCAGTGACACCCTTAACCAGCGGCTCTGAATGGTATATACTGGGGTCATAGTATTCATAAGAGAAGGAAACAGAATCTCTCTCTGTCATAAAGTACATTGTTCCCCCAAGCATAAAGTCCAGCAGCCCTCAGGGCAGCAGGATGCTGGATCCCTTAGCCCTTCAGGCAGCAATGTTCCAGGAGAGTGGATCATAAAAAAGACCTTCCTCCTATTTCTCTGCTTATCTGTTATCTCCTTCCCTGCATTCTTCTCGATTACAGGATTTGAGACAAGCACAAGGCCCAACATTAAACTTTGGATAGACACACTTTTTCCAAGTTCAAGGCTGTTCAGATCCAAGCGCATTGCAGGAAAGGCCTTAAGCTGCATGGTTTGGCTAAAGGTAGAGATCAGAGCTTTCCTACATTTCGGAGAAGGATTAAGAAGAGGGTAAGGATCAGGAGTTCTGTATCCAGCTCATCTGATATCCTGACCAGCCTCCTTTCCCTGCCTCCAGACCCTGAAATGCCTCCTGAGGCTGCTGTGGAAGCACACCCAGCTGTGCCAAGCATAGAGATCCTGATGGGGCCTTAATCCAGCTCCATGACCTATTTTCACACCAAGGGGCACCATGGTAAAGATGAATCAGGTCAATTCTGTATGCATTTGTGGGCAGCCATAGGGCTGTGTGTTAACATGTGCTTCTGTCTCTTGCAGCAGCGCTGAATGCTGATGTCTCATTACCAGGTATGATGGCAGCTAATCATCATTTTCATCTAACCACTGCTGTAGGGCCTGGCTTTGAGACTATACACCCTGCACAATTTCCATGTGCCAGGTGGCTGTGGGTGACCCGATTACCCAGTGATTGCTACTCAGCCTGGGATTCCTAACACCCTTTCATCTCCATTTGCAGCAGCCTCGCCTCTCATCCTCATTGAGGAAACTTTCAGTCTGCACATAGACATCTGTTCACACAGTAGTGAACAATTTGTTGCATTAGATGCTGAAAGTATTTTACTAAGTAGTTTGTTTATGCTCTGTGCTTTGATAACTCTTTTGAATAAACTTCCAGAAGCAGAGCAAGAAAATGGAAGCTGATGGAGGGCTTTTTCTGTGTTCATTTGAACAAAATATTGTTAGCACCTAATGCATAAAGCTCGGTCTTTTCAATACCCCTCTGCCGTTATCCCTCTGATTTAGCAGACAGTTGGTAGAGACCTTTCTACCAGATAAGCAGATTTGATTAATATGCAGTATATCCAGTTCCAGGGTTTTCAGTTACATTGGCCCTCACTTAAGGGGCTCCCTATATCAATCAGGTCACATAGGAACATAGCTGGGAATTACCAGTATGGATCAAACCATTGGTCCTATCCTGTCTGGTGTCAGGTCTCTCATAATGGCTGGTGCCACAAAGAGGTAAAACCCAAATGGAGCCAGATCTTGGAAAAAGTTGAGCACCCACCATGCACCAAATGTCCATAATGGGGCCAGATTACAGACGGTCCAGCGCTTATGCAAACACGGCCATAACAGAGTATCATGCTCATGTGAAAAGTCTGTTCCCAGCCCCACACAGTAAAGGAGGACAGTATATCTTACATTAGCAGATATTGAAGGTAAAACAAACAAAGAGAAAGACTGATTTATTGGTTCAAGCTGGGGACTGGGAGCCAGGACTCCTGGGTTCTGTTTCTAGCTGTTTCATCGACTGACCATCAGGCAAGTCACTTCTGTGATAAATGTAATGCTCTGAAAACATGGACTATTCAAAAGGCTATTGTATTAATGTTATAAATGTGACATGTGTCTTTATGGGCTTGCTACTAGGTATTGTATCCCTAGCTCAATTGGTAAGATAAAGGATGTTTCCTATGGGCAGGGCACGGAAATCAATGGGGATTAATTAGTGCAAATCCCCAATGCTGAAGCAATGCAGGTAACAAGTCTTTTGAAGTTCCCCTCTCTCCTCCCTCATTAATAGCATAGACTTGTTTGACCTGGATCAAAAAGCCTAAGAAGACAAAGAACTTGAAACTGTTCAAAATATCAGCCCTGACTAGAGGGGAGGGCCACTCAGACTCTATCCTAGAACTCTGACAGGTATGAGACCATGACCAAGAAACAGGACCCTATTGAGGATCTGAAATACTTTGGAGCTTCCAGGGTCTCTACTTGGAAGATGGGTGATGACCTGGGAAGCTAGGGATACATCTGAGCTTTTTGGGGGGGGAGTTTATGTTTTCTCTTAAATGCTTTTCTTCTGAATAAATAGCACATAGGGTTAGTGACCAGCCAGATCTCATAAAGCAGTCGTAGCCCTTGAGGTGCTGAACTGAAGTTAGATCTGCTAGGCGGTGATCACAGTGAATAACAGGAATCAGCAGTCAGCAAGTCCCCTCTGGAGGGAGTGAATGGCAAGTTTCTGCCCTGAGAAAGGTGCCAGTTAGAGGCCTAAGACCTAAGGAAACCAGGAGCAGGTCAGAAGGGCAGTTAACTCAAGAACTGTGACAGCTTCCCATTCATGTGTCTCAGTTTCCTCACCTGCAAAGTGGAGATGATACAAGAGAAATACCTAAACAAGGTTACAGGCAGTTGTTTGTGAGGCTTAAATAAACCATGTTTATTTAACCACTTAGAGATCCCTAGATGAAAGCCTGCTGGCCAGATTTTTAGATTAATCAGAAGCCATGGGCTGCATAGAATTAAGCAGGGAAGTTTGATTATTTGCATATGCAAATAGACATTAACTGGTCATTTGCATTAAAAATTGCAGTAACTGGGGCTGATTCTCCAGTGCCCTGTCCTTTGTGCAGTCTTGACACCTGTGCCAAGTGAGTGTGAAAGGCTACACCCTGGTCTGATTTGATGGAGCTATACATCCAAATTGCAGAGATGTCAATGACTCGACAAGACGTGAGGCAGTGGAGGCCCCACGTTAGGATGGCAATTCTGTATGCAACTGAGATTTTGTGGGTTGTTGCTTTTTTATCCTAGCCTAGAAGTAACAGAATATCATTATTAACATCACCCAGTGAAGCAGGCCAGTCAGCAGTGCCTGTTAATATACTTGGAAGCAGGAATAGAGAATGAGGTTTGTACAAGAGGAAGCAATCTGACAGGCACCAGGAAAAAGGAGCCTTATATTTTATAACCTTTCAATTTCCTTTCCTTATCACACATGAAACCCGCTAGCTCCTAATATCTGACTGGTCACTCTGTTTGGAAGTCTCACCTTCACCTTGCCCATATTTCTTGCTGTACTAACTCATGATATTGTCCCCCAATTGCATTCTGTCTGATGTTGACAGCTGACAACAGGTTATCATTTCCAGTGGAAAAAATAAACAAGAGGAAAACATTCATCCACCCCCAGAGATTAGAGGAGATGACTGTCAATCAAGCCTTGTCCGTCAGTATTTCTCCTTCCCTTTTTTTTTTT
Source organism: Terrapene triunguis (assembly GCF_002925995.2). NCBI lineage: Eukaryota > Metazoa > Chordata > Testudines > Emydidae > Terrapene > Terrapene triunguis. Next base: position 11,455,085 of record NW_020664404.1, read on the forward strand.
AATCTCAGAGAATGGAGATTAAGGTTGTTGCCAGCAGGCCGATAAAGGACACAAAACAAATAAAACCTGGCTCTTTTTCTTTGGAGAAAATCATTCTGTTACTGATGGACTCACTGTTCTGTTGTTGCTCATTCCACAGTGATGAGAAGTTCAGCTAGGTTAACGGCAACAAAGATATTGGGCCATGATTCAAAGTAACTTCTTACTACTATAAGTGAGTGGATCACAGTCTGACCTTAATTGACTTGCTCAAGGTCACACAGTGAGTCAGTGGCAGAGTGAGGGACAGACTAGTGCCCTAACCACTGGACAATGTTGCCTGCTTCAACAACAGGAGAGTTGTGGAGCAGATGTGACACCCAAGGAAGGGCATATGGAAGCATGCCCATGGCAGGCACATGTGCACATATAGGTAGGCAGATGCCCCAGTCCACTAAACCCATTCTGCACTCTTTCCTCATGCAAATAGTTGAATGTTTTAAGCCCCACACAGATTTCTGTATTTCACCATATTTATCCCCAGGCCTTCAGTGGACACTAATCATTGGGAATTATTTATAGAGTTTATGGGGAATAACACAATGATTTATCAACACCAAAAAGGAAAAATAGCCCAATTTCTCAGCAGAGACTGGGAGCGAGAAAGGGGGAGAGAAATCCTTTGAGTATAAACAGATTGCACTATTTAAACATGAAAATATTTTCTGCATCTATAAAACTTACCATGCCCAAGTATTTTAATTAATCGCAGCAGTTGCTATGGAAACCCTCCTAACTCAATTATAGATCTACAAGGAGGTGCAGTGTATTTATGATTGTGAAGCAGGTAGTTCTCGCACTGAAACTAAAGTGGAGAGCAGACACTGAAGAATTTAAAACGTTTTGATGGTCATTATTAGCAGCTATATAACATGGATTTTTGTTTAGCGTTGACTGATTTCTCCCACTCTGCATTCTGCTGAGGGAGGATGCAACGGCGGGTGTGTGGTGTGTGTGTGTGGCATCATCAATAGATTTGTGCCAAGCCAACAGAGTAAAAAAAGCTGATTTCACTTGACTCCCTCCTGGGCCGATGATGGCTGGGTGGGATGATGATGCAACAAGTGGAGGGGAAAATTGCATTGGAGAGGGGCACCATACCCTTCACAGGAAGTATGGACCTGTAACTACGGCCTCGTTAGGTCAGTAAAGAACTTTGGAGACACAGAAAGGATAGGCAGTGTGGCCAACGGGATAGGTCTCTGGACTTAGAGCTAGAAACTGAACCCAGTCTGTTATGTCTGTCACAAATTTTGTGTGACCTTGAGCAAGTCACTTAGTCTTCCTTGTGCCTTAGTTCCCCATCAGCAAATTGAGGATTGTACTGTCTCACCTCGGGGAGTTGTTGTGAGCATTAAAAACAAACAAACAAAAAACAAAAACCCAATGACTGGGAGGTGCCCAGCTGCTGCAGTATTGAGAGCTATTTTAAAGTCACTGTTCAGTCTAATGGTGTTATAGTACTCAAGGAGAGAAATGAGAGAGTCATAAATCATCAGTTTTCAACTTCACCAGATGAGGATCAAGCACTAGAGCCAAAAACTCAGAAGTCTCATAAAGGCCATATGAATTTGCTATACCCAGGGCCGGCTCTAGGTTTTTTGCCGCCCCAAGCAAAAAAATTTTTGGCTGCCCCCCACCCCAGCCCTGGGCTCTCCCCCCCACCCCACCCGCACCCCCTGCCGCCCCAACCCTGGGCTCTCCCTCCCACTCCACCCCACCCACACCCCCGCCACCCCAACTCTGGGCTCTCTCCCCACCCCACCCGCACCCCCTGCCACCCCAAATCTGGGCTCTCTCCCCACCCCACCCGCACCGCCTGCTGCCCCAGCGCTGGGCTTCCCCCCACCAGCGCTAACTCCGCCCGCTCCCCCCTCGCTTCCAGCCGGTTCAGCGCTGGCAGGGTCGGGGTAAGCAGCGGGGCTCCCGGGCCGCGCCTCAGCCCAGGGTCCCTCCAGCCAGGGCTCCCGCCTCCAGGACCGGCCCGGACCGGGGAGGACAGAGCTGGGGGACCGCCCCGGCAGGGGGCTGAGGAGCCAGGGCAGGGCAGCACCAGAGGGAGCGGATCCCCGGAGAGCAGGACATGGGCCACGCACAGCAGCGCCCCGCCCTCTCTGGCCCCGCTCCTGCTGCTGCTCCTGGCCGCCCTGCCGCAGTCCCTGGGCAGCTCTGGCCGCTTTGCCCAACCCCGGCTGCGGCGCTGGGGGGCGGCTGCCCTGCGGCACCTGCAGGCAGCTCCGTGTGCCCTGAAGGGTGGCCCCCAGACAGAGTGTCCTGCGCTCAGAGCCTGCCTGGCCATAAGGTGCGGGTGCTGCTCCCCGACGTGAACCGCAGCGGCCCCAGGGCACGGCCGGTGCTGCTGCTGCCAGGGCCGGCTCTAGGCTTTTGCCGCCCAAGCACCAAAAAAAAAGAGGCTGGCTGGCTGGAATGCTGCCCCTGAAAATGTGCCGCCCCAAGCACCTGCTTGGTTTGCTGGTGCCTAAAGCCGGCCCTGCCTATACCAGACTGATCCATTAGCCATGCAGTTCAGTATTCTGGCTCCAGCAATGCTCAACACCAGATGTTTCAAAGGAAGGTGTGAACTTACTGTGCAGTATCATGTTGCAGGGGAGAGGAGGAGGGGAGAAAGAAGGAAGCGGTATTTCTTCCTGACCACAGCCTGCAACTACTTTATTGCCTGGAAACATGAGGATTGGTAACCTTACATCTGTCATAAAAAAATCATCTTGCCACATAAGCTGGCTTTCATTCTGTCCTGTGTATGAATTGCTCCTAGCCTCAATTCTCCGGCATCCTTTGCTGAAACAACAACTTCACCAGACTAAAATCCCAGTACTTAATTTCTTTTCATAGGTCTGTGGCACCATTTATGTCAGGTGCTGTTTTTAGTCACTGTTGCATGCCCCTTCTCCCCCCCCCCCCCAAAGATGGTATCACTTACAGTAAGTATCCTTTCCTCCCAGTTTAGATTAAACGCCTTGTTAGATATTTCTAAAGGTGTCTTTAGCAAAATGCAGTGATATTTCGTACCTCTTCTGCCCCCATTCTTCAAGGTCATAGACCGAGCCTTCAGCTTGTTTCTTAAAGGTTAAGTGAGAGTTCCAGAAGAGCAGCGTGAACTTTGGAGAAGCTTTAAGCATAACAAAAATCAAAGCCTTCAGAGAATACAACATTGTTACATGAGGGGTGGTGAATATGAATGATAAACTGGCAGTTGAAAAAGCAGGGCAGAAAATACCAGCCCACTGTCACAAGAGCTACACTTTATCTTCTTTGCAAACACTCTGCTCCCTTTGCATCCATTTTTAGCCTACCCTGCTCTAATGAACATTATAGCCTGCAGAGCAGGAAGATGCTGGGGGCTTTCCATTTCAGCACAGCTCCCGAGCCCACTGTGATCGTACTTCCTGAAAGATGTGAAATGTTAACTCTTAGGATACTGGCATTTTCCAGACTGGTAGCCATATGGATACTTAGAGAGACGCATAGTATTACAGGGGTTGAACATATTATGCTATACTGTTAAAGAGGCACTTTAAAATTATAAGCCCCTATTTAACTTTCCCCTGAAATATTGATCCCAACCTTTAGAAAAATGTTTTCTAATATTCAGCCTGTATTTTCATCCCGTTATTCCTAGCCCTAAACCTTCAGATTACATAAATTACTGGGCTAAATGGGTGCAATTTAACGGCCTGTGATATACAAGAGGTCAGACAAGCTGATCTAATGGTCCCTGCTGGCCTTGAACTCTGATCCTATCAATAATTACAATATACAGTCCATCCTTCCTGTCCACACCCATCACACACTTGGAAGGAAATTTGGATCTCAAACTAGAGAGTTCCAAAGTATGGATTCCCGGGTGCAATGAGAGCGTCAATAATTCTTTGTCTTTCTTTATCAATTCTCACTCAAAGATCTCAAAGTGCTGTACAATTCCAAAAATAGGTCAATGTAAGACATTTTTTTAAATGAGTAAACCAAGGAAACATAGTAAAATGATTTTCCACTGCCACTAAGTGGAATAGAACAGGAATAGCCAAGAATAGAACTGAAAAGCCTCAACTTTCTGTGCCCACTCTTTAACCTTTGAGGTCCTCATAGAATGTTCCATACAGCTCCACCCAGTCCTTTACAATGAAACACAAGCAGCATCAGGAGGAATCAGTTAAATTCTTTGTTGGGCCTCATGTGCATTTGCCCATTTTAAATAACATGAGTTATTGATTCATTGAAGCTAATTACATTCTATTTTTTTTAATTTATTTTTTCTTTTCTTAGATGTCAGTGTGATTTCAAAGAAAGTAAAGAACTGGTACACATAGTGCAAATGGGTAATGTGCAAACTTTCCTCATCCATCTTTACCTGACCTGCAAAACTTTCTGCTACTCCAGTCCTGGGCTCCCTGTACAAGTCTGCCGTTGCTCTTCAAACCTGGTCTACAATCCCTGAGCTATTCCAGTCCTGGAGCTCCTCGTCCGTAGCTCTACAAATGCATTCCCGCTCTTCTGATCTGCAGCAAACTTTTCTCTTTTACTTCTGGACCTCTGGTTTGTAGTCAGATCATTATGTAGTGGTTATGATATAGGGACAAGTGGAAAAACACCACCAATTCAGATTGTATAGATACGCAAGCTTCCCCCCACCCCTTTAAAATAATGTAAAGACCAACTTTACTGATAATCTATTGGGAACATGGAAACACACATCTAAAAAGTGCTAATTAAAGCAACTATATTTAAAGAAGTTTTTTGTTCATAAAAGAATGGACTGCACGATAGATAAAAACAGTAGGTAAAATTAATTACTTTTACTATGGGGAAGTGTATAGGGCATTATTTACAAATTTTCCACATTGTAGTAAAATCCTTTAAATATGTAGAACAAATACAAAATTGCTCTAGACTAAAGGGATTGTGTACATCTTGGTGCAAGCATATGAATTCCCATTTATGCTAACATGTGCAAGAAAGCTATTCCCCTCATGGATGCCAGTAGCTCCTAATTGCCTGCTATTGTCTCTGAACACTCATGCACTTGAATTTTTTACCGGCAGTTATGCACGCAAATGCATTAGCCCCCCCCCCCCCCCTTAAACCCAGAGTCTGTGCATGCAAATGTATTAATTGCCATTTGTATATACAAATTAGAATTTGCAAGTGCATATTTATTTATTTAGATTTTAAAAGCATGAAAAGAGACATATCAAAGGATGTAGGTGCTCTAGCATCACCAACACTACAATAAACATCCCAGCAGCATTACAGTAACTACTTCATGGAACTCAGCCTTCCCCCATTTCATTGCTCTGGAAAGCAAACAGTGTGACCGAATGGAACAGCACTGGACTTGGAGGGTTCTATAAGGCTCTTCACACTGGCCTGCTGGATGACCTTGGGCAAGTCACTTTCTCTCTGCCTTAGTTTCCCCATCTATAAAATGGGGATAATCATACTAACCTCCTTTTTAAAGCACTTTGAGATCTATTAAATAAAAAGTGCTGTGTTAGAAATGTTATCATTACTCCTCAAACTCTCTAAACAGAGGTATTTTGCAGCATACTTGGAAAGTCACAAAATTTGGACTATATCAGACCCAGGAAGGAAGCAAGTTCCAGAGGCTGTAGCAGGGTGACACAGGGAGAGAGACATATTTTTCTATTATCAGGGGGTAGCCGTGTTAGTCTTTAAGGTGCCACCGGACTCCTTGTTGTTTTTGTGGATACAGACTAACAGATATATTTGGGCATAAGCTTTCGTGGGTAAAAAAATCTCACTTCTGCATCTGAAGAAGTGAGATTTTTTTACCCACGGAAGCTTATGCCCAAATATATCTGTTAGTCTTTAAGGTGCCACCAGACTCCTTGATATTTTTCTATGTGCAGAAATGACAAGTTCAATTAACAGTAAAGGATGAGTTAAAGTTGCTTTGGAATTTTGACACAATGTTCTCAGATCAAAAAGTTTACAGATTTGATCTTGTGACCAGAAATTACTTGTAGAACCACAGCTTCGCTTTGGATTCTGAGTTCAAGACTTTGTTGTTTCCTTTCTTTTAAGAAATTAGTTTAAGCTCTGAAAAAATCATCCCCCGCCTCCAGAATTTATAGGGGCGGGGGGCTTCAAAGCACGAGAATGCTTTTATGAATTTTCCTTCCACGACCTAGTTTCTCTAATGTCTTGTAGTCTAGGTTATTTCAGTCCAAGAAGAGAAACAAAGTTACAGCAAGTATTTACAAGATGTTTTCAAGTATTAAAACTCAATTTTTTTTTCTTGGTCAAAAAAGAGCAGCGCACAGTAAGACAGAAATGTGGGGTCTGCATTGATCTGAAACAGCATGATGCTACCTTTTGAACTAGTTGATGTATGCTGCTGACAGTCAAAAGTTGAAAGGCAACTAGCAAAACATCTTTCACTAACAAGGAATCAGAATGAATTGTCCCGGGGGGTGAGGGGAAGAGAGCATGATTCGGAAAGTTCTTAGATGTACATCAATTGTGAAGAAGTCAGGTATGTTGGGATTCCAACTGGAGCAGTACTGTGTCATGGTGACCTGATGCTAGGTAAAACATAAGACACCCTCCCAACCTCTTATTACTTAAGAGATTAAAAATAGGATAAAGCGTTTTGCCTCTAGCTCGCTAGTTCCAAGCCAGTCAAGTTAACAAGACTGAAAAATACAATCTGTTGGTGCTTTTATCTAATAGAGTATCCTACCCCATAGCAATGAGTACAGTACAGGTAGTTTGCCTACTTAGAACTAACACACAAGACACATGCTAGACATGTCACTCAATGCACTTCTGGAAGGTGCTCAGAAATTGGTGATGAGGGCCATAAAAATAAATTTCTCTTTCGGGAGAGGAAGAGAGAGAGTCTAATTTTAACTATGAATTTCCATAATTTCAAAGAGCTAGATTTTTTTGCAGGTTTGACCTTGAATCTGAATATCTCGAGTTTATCAACTAACATTTTTGAAAGGTAATACACATTCTAACCAAATCATAGATGCCTGCCATCTTAACATCACCTTCACAAAGATTTTTGATGTGGGATACTAAATGTGTGTAACATTAACCCTAGTTTGCCCTATATTACTTATGGGGAAAGTGGAAATCTATTGCTCTGTAAACCATGCTACCCTAAAAATGTAGTTCTGAAATCTGCAATCCATGTGGACATGTAAACCGGGGGATACCATCCCATCATCACTACTTCATACACAAAAATGAACTTGTGTTTTGTTATGATTCGGAGCTTTGCTAAGGCTTCCATTTAAAAAATATACCAGGGATTGAACCCTCCTGTAGTGGTGTCTATATGGCCAGACATTATAGGGGACAATATGTGCAAAAAATCTTGTGCCAACACTGCATCCTTTCTACACATGTTTTTCTTCTGGAGAGTAGAGGGTTTAAGGCTCCAGGAGAGATAATTTGGTACCCTTCACCAGCCCCTTTCACTAAAAATGGAGGTAAACCTGGCTCCGTCTAACTCCACTAATAATTAAAACTTCCATTGAAATGAACTTAGCATAGGAACAATACCTAGCTAAACTTTAAAGAGTCTGCAGTCTACTATACACACAATAGCTTTCACAATGCCATGTTCACTTTAACTCAAGGTCAGTAACTAGCATTGTCGTGACTGCTTCCTCATTGCCCCTGGCTCATTTTGTCCCTTTTATGTCTTTTAGATAAATACAGTTTACTAGCTTAAATATCCCTAAAGCTAATGAATTAAAAAAAATGCCTCTCTATATAATGGATGAATCTTCCCTTTCTGAAGATCAAATGAATTTAGATCTGGTGAAAAGGTCTGGATTAACAATCCTAGAATTTGCAAGTGCGGAGTTGCCTTCCCCATAATGGGCTATACCATCTAAGCATTTAGAGAGAGCTTGGTAAAAAAAAATTCTATCTAAACTCCTTTTTTGATGGAAAATACCCTTTTAACCAAGACAAAAAATTCCACAGAAACATACATTTTGGTCAAACCTTTTCAAAGTAAAATTTCAAAATTTTGCCAGAAAAAAAGTTTCACTAGAGTAGAAGGGGAAAACTTTTACTCAGTCTAAAAACAAAACAAAACTTTTTTCCACTGGAAAAAAATTGGGAAAAATAATGGCTTTTTTTCTCCCAAAAATATTTTTTATTTGGAAAGCCTAATATGTAATGTAAAATTGAAAACAAACAAACATTTTAAATTTATTTTGAAAGTTTTCACAGAGTAGGACTACCATTTTTCAGCCAGCTCGACATTTGTGCATAAAACACTCATCACCATGGTATCTGAGTAGAAAGATGCAAGCTGTTAAAAGGGAGTATCAGTGTTAAATATCCACCTCCTCCTTTCAGCCTTACTGGGGGACACAAAAAAACGATCCAGCAAGCACAAGACTGAGTACCCATTTAATGCAGAGATAACAAGTCATGGCTTCACTCACACAGAGACAGAGGGTATCAAATCCAGGATTTTTTAGCACCAAACATACCACTTGAACTACAGAAAATTCCTTTTGCTGCAAGGAAGTAAGAGGCTTCACAGGGCCATTGGGACCAACCATTAGATTGATCCCTGACCACAGACACTAGGCCAGCATTTTACATATACACCCCAAGAAACGAGCTTCTCCCAAATATTCCAGAGTAGTTCAAATCCCATCTGGGGTCCCATTTCATAAGGCACAGTTTCCATGGCCATCAATGGGAACTTGGGGACTTCAGGCTCAAATGCACAAGCTCCGGCCACTTTAGCTAAAGGAGAACTCCCCTTTGACCTCTATGATTCTAGAGACTTTGCTTTCTTATAGGTTGACAGTTGGATCATGGTCACATCCTTAAGCCAGGATAAGGCATCAAGGTTGGGCTTTATTTTAATTAAAGATAGTTTAGAAAAGATCCAGATGTGTCTATAGCAATCATTTTTATGTTGTTGTTCTTGTTCTAATTTTGCACTCTTTAGACAACACTGGTAATTGGGCATGATTTTTACCTCAGCAGCATTTGTGGAAGCCATATCTGATAGGGAATTAGTCCATGCCTTACGAGCACAGAGGCAGTCTCTGAGGGCCTGGATTTATCAGGGTTAGTTTAGCAGCTAGCTCCATTACAGCACATTATACATGACTGGACGTCTCTGAGGACACAGAAAGTGCTACTGAGGAATTCCAAAGACATCCTGTTGGAAGACACATTGAAAGAATGGCATTTTGTTTTCTTCATCATATTATGTCTTAAGCAATTTAAAATGACAGAGCTAATCTGTTGTAGGGATCAGCCATGGTGTTCAGTTTATTTTTGCAAGTTCAGGGATGACTACCACTATATAATTTTTCCTCCTCCCTCTTGGTGAATTCATCTACAACATTAGGATCATCACTAGGAAGGAAAGTTGGAGAGACTCGGGACTGTTTGCTTTACCTGAAGAAACATGATAGAGGTATATAAATTAATGGCATAAGTGAAGGTAGATCAGTCACTTCCATGCCCACTTTGCATGGACAAAGGACAGTCAATGGAACTGAAAGGCAGCAAATTTGAAACTGAACAAAGGAAATATTCTCTCACCCCATGGACAACTGACCCATGGAACTCATTGCCACAAGCAATATACCAGTGAGATACCAAGAATTTAGCAGGATTCAGACAAGTATTTCATAGTTTCATAGAATTTAATGCCAGAAGGGACCATTGGATAATCTAATCAGAGCTCAGTTTTTACACCTTGGACATTTATATAGACAACAGGAATACCTACAATAATAAGATCAAAGGGCATTTTTTAAAAGCTTGCTTCAAGGCATAAAACAGCTTCTAAGGATTTGGAAGATATTTTCCTGGTGAGCAGGTCTTTTTCACAATTGCACCTTCCCATGAAATATCTGGCTCTGGGAATTCCTTGGCACAGATTACTTGATTAGATAGCCGATGATGTCATAAATGGCAATTCCATGTTCTTTCAGAAATAGTTCCCTGAACCAAAGTGAAGGAGGAGTTATGAATTTACACCCCATTCTGAGAAACTGGCTGGCAATAAGTCTCACCCAGGGAAGAAACTATCTTCCCCTTCCCCATCCCCTTCACTTCTCTTCCCATGAAAGCTGATAATTTCAGCAGCCGGCAGAGGTCCATACTATTGTGTCAAAACTGTGGGAAAGTGATGCAAGAGGCTCACAAAGTTAGTTATTATAACACTCTGCTTGAAGGGGGAGGGGAGAAAAAAAAAGAACAGTTTGGATTTGGAACTGAAAACTCCATGAACATCTGGGCTGGGGGTGACCCTTACTATTCAGTGCTCCAGCTAAAGACTTCTCCACTGTGAAATAACAGAACAATGAAAGGCACATACACAGCTGTTTCTGTCATGTTTTTTTGAGAAGAGTAAATTTCTCCTCTTGTTTCCAGCACAGAATATTTTGACTCCAATTTTTTCCTCTCCCTGTCCTCCCACAAAGATCAGACTCCGAATACACCCAGCTAACCTTTAGCGTTGATGTAACACTTTACCTCTTCCAGCTCCTTTGCAAACAGCTAATTAAGCCTAGCATCTCTCTGATGCAGCAGCAAAGGTAATATTCCTATTACTGGAGATGTGGCTCTTCTTCCTAATTTCAACTTGTACAGTACATTTTATAGGGCAGATTCTCTAAATCAGCATATCTCCGTTGAAGTTCAAATGCATCTGTCTAAGAATATATACAAGATGATTAAGACAAGTACAAAATCAAGTTTTCATGTATTTTATATTCTACCACATGGCTTGGAAAAACAAAGATGCAGATTCCTGGGAATGCAGTGAGTGCTACTCAAATATTATCCTGGATCTTGGGACATCACAACCTTCACAAAGGTATATTAGTCAGAACACTATCTGTTCTTTTTTGTTTATCCTCTGTTTTATTAAAAAAATCCATGGAATCAAACCCCTGGTGGTGGATGATAAAGTAGAATTTCATCATCTCATCTATACCAACAGTACTGCATTGCGATATCAAACTTTGGGTGTGAACCCCACTCTTTGAACCCAATTCTGGACCCTGAATTTTTATTTAGTAGACAATCATATGTTTAGACTTAAAAATATTGCTCTGCATAAGCAGCAAAGGGAATTTAAGCAAAGCTAGTAAATAATTGTACAGGAATCATCTCAAGCATAGGAAAAACAAAGGAATTTGTTGCTAGGATCCTACAGTAAGTGCTGAATAACTGGGCAAGGAATTGCTGGGCACGAGTTGACCTTATTACATATGAACAGTTCATCTATAATGCATTTAACTCAAGTTCTTCTTGTTCTCATGAATTAACTGCACTCTAGTGGACTGCCACTGAGAACTTGTTTGGGAAAATAGCTCCAATAAAAATTACATCAATAATAACACCTCCAAACCATTTAACAACCAGGAAATGCTTAACCAGTGATTTTCTTATCCTTCTCTTGTCAGAAAATCTTAAGGAGATATAAACATTCCACAATTATATTTTTAAATACAGTGCATTTACTACATTCAAATAAAGGAAAAGAGCTATATGATTGAATATGATTTCTTCTTTAGATTTAGAACATAATGTCCTTATATTTCTTAGTTACTCCACTGGAGAAAATTTTATCTTAATGACTGTTCATGACAGATGATATCGCATTACAGGTCTGTTGTGAATCTTACTTAAAGGAAGGTGATGGGAACACTAACCTAACTTAACAATAGTTTTAAAAAACTAGTTAGGCAAATCTATATAAAGTGGTATTCCAGTGTTCATTTCATTATTTTTACAAGATCTCCCAGTGGGATCATGATGTATTACTGTTTATATAACTGAAATAGGGGACCCATTGTGTTAGGTGCTGTATAAATATATAGTAAGAGACAGATTCTAAATTCTCTGGGACAGGGGCTAAGGTCCCAATTTAGAAAATCACTTAAACATGCGAAATTTTAAGCACATGTTTAAGTGCCATTGAAATCAATCCTTTCCTGAATCGGTGCCTGTGTTTGTAAGTATTGATTGAGACAGGGTAATCATCCGGGCTTCATAGTACTTTACAGAATTACAGAGCATTTCTACATAGTATGTACAACATATCACCAAACACTGTAATGTACCCAAATGTAGAGTAATACATAACAGCTGTTCCTAGATTCAGAGATTCCCAGGCCGGAAGGGATCATTGTGGTCTGACCTCCTGTATAACACAAGCCATAGAGTCTGCAAAATAATTCCTAGACCATATCTTTCAGAAAAAAATTCAATCAATTTAAAAATTGCCAGTGATGGAGAATCCACCACAAATCTTGGCAAATTGTCTCAGCAGTTAATTATCCTAAATGTTAAAAATGTACATCTTATTTCCAGTCTGAATTTCTCTAGCTTCAACTTCCAGCTCTTGGATCAGGTTATCCCTTACTCTGCTCCACTACTAGATTGCCCGTGCAGGTACTTATAGACTGATCATGTCACCCCTTAACTTCCCCTTGGTTAAACTAAATAGACTTGAGGAGTTCAATGTATCACTAGAAGGCAGGCTTTTAAATCCTTTAATCATTCTCGTGGCTCTTCTCTGAACCCTCTCCAATTTATCAACATCCTTCTTGGATTGTGGTAACCAGAACTGGACACAGCGTTCCAGCATTGGTTGCACCAGTGTCAAATATTATTTTATAGTGCTCAGTAGCACTATCCTACACAACAAGTGTGTGTGGGGGGGGAGGGGAGGAGAGGGAATGAATACCGTAGATAATTAAGTACTTTAAAAGTGGAATTTGTATAGGTTTTAATTACTCAAGTGATAGGGTTAATATTTCTAGTCTTTATGAAAATTACCATGGTTTCTTTAGGCATCTCCACATGCATGATTGATCCCCTAGCACCAGGCTGGGATAACAATTCAATATGATGCCATGGGGAAAGAGTACCACCTGCTGAATCATCAACACAGTGTCCTTCTGTAACCTAGGATTGCTTTGAAGTTTTCTTATTCAAGTTACTGGCTAGGCTTTACCTTATTGGGCATGTGAGATCTGATGAGATTTTAGCCTGTGTTACTATGGCGCTGAAGAAGTGTACTTAACCTGCTTTTGCTATTACATTTCTATACTTCAAGACCACGTTAGTCTCAAAGCATGAATAATGACTTGAAGAGGTGAATTAAAGTTTGATGGTGTCATGCAAAGCAAGCCCCCACCGGCTTACAAAGTTGTTTTTTTTATTTGGTTTTTACACTTGTGCACTACCACCAGCAGCTAAGGAACATCAAGCAGAAATCTGCAGTGATCAGATGAAGTGGATTTCATTTGGCTGAAAGATTCCAGATTGTCCTGGAGACTGAAGTCCGCTGTTTAGAAAAAGCAAATGCAGCAGCAATGCAAAATCCATGCACTGTCCCCTCCTCCCTTATATATATATAGAAAAGCAAAGGTGCTTCAGCTCTCCCTGTCCATTCAAGCCATTGCTGTCTAGGTTGAGACTAAAGGCCCAATTGTAATTTTTTCTAGGATTATCACCTGTTTTCTAGTAAATGGCCTGAGCACATGTTAAGTCATTTTAGTAGTCATGAGGTGGTAAAAACTCCCATCCTCTACCTATCTAGGATCAGATTTGAGGTGGTGATTTCGAATGTCAAAGCCTCCATATAGTCCTTTACCAATAACTAATAAGCACTGTTGTCTGTATTGCCATTTGTTTGTGGAAGCTATTCAGTAAGTCATATTTATTTATTCTTGTTAAAAGGAGATTTCAAGCAATTTTCTATTTCTACTCCAAATAGATTATTGTCAAATGATTATCTGGATGAACGAGTTCTAAATGGACTGCTTTGTTCATTCATTACATCTTTGTTTGCATTCATTGCTTTGCCGATGCTTTTCCCAGTGACTGTTAAGATGCAGTGACAACTGGGGTTAAATTTTGTGCATGCGGCTCCTAGAACTAGGCCAAGCAACGTATATTTTATGCTGCAGTTAGAGACAATGGGCACCAGACAGCTAAGAGAGCTCCTCTAACATCCAGAAATTCCTGAGCAAAAAGGAATATACTTCAAACCAGTGGTGTTCAAAATGTGATTGCCTGGGAAGAGCTGACTTCTTTTCTTATTTCCAGCTGCTATATTGCATTAAAAGATGGTTAAAATTGTATTAAATACTTTCCTACTATTACTTTCCTTGTCGGAAAATGTTGTAAGCTGCCACAGGGACAGATATGCAATTGGCAAATGGGAGGGAAGGCAGTTCAGGAAAATTGCAAGTAGGATCGAAAAGGAGACATTAGACTCTTTTTTTCCATTAAGATATATTACAAGTATATTTTGTATGTGTTTTCCATCTGCCGCCCCCATATTATTCATTTATGTAAAAAAATAACTGGTATTGTCAATTCTGTTTACTGATCATGAAAAAATTAGTAACTAAACACAGATGATTTTTTCAGGTCACAACTGGCACTGGAATTGCTTGGGGAAAAAATGCCCATTTCTTCTGGGATTTGTTTTCATACCCAGATTTTAGACCCAAGAGGCCCAATTCTTCTCTCGTATACTGGTGTGAATCAAGAACAATTCCACTATAACCAGTGGAGTTATGCCAATATAGAACCACTGCATTCCAATCATCAGAGCAAAGACGTTTCAGACAGTTCAATTAAGTTCATCCAAACAGGAGCCGGATACTGAACCATTGCAGTTTATGTGCTAGCTTTTGAAAGGGGGATGATGATGGCTCTCTTGGTTTACTTGTGTTTGATTGAATGTGTTGTTCTGTAAGAGCTACCCCCTACTAAAACAACAGTTTGGTTCTACCCCTGAGAATAGATTGCACAATGGTGGTTTCTGGGTAAGCCCCGGGGTTCACAGCTAGTTAGTTATCAGCATGGATCCTACTAATGAATCATTCCTCACTTTAGAATCCAGCATTCTCTCCCCTTCCCCACCCATAAGCACAAGCCATGACAGGCAAGAGTGAAACCTGACCACAGAAAATCAATCTGTGGTCCAGCTATAGTTAGATTCAGTAAATAATGAATCAAAGACATAGACAAGACTATATCTGGAATTGCTTCACACTTTAAACTGCGTGCTTGACAAATCTTTAACTGTCTCCTGAAGTACTGCTTGTAATTTAGCCTAATACACTTAACACTTTCATAAAATTAACCTTTTTGGCTTTAATATTGAACTGCAAGAACAAAGTCAAAACATTAAATTATCCGCATTCATATAAACTATTTTTTCTACTTCCTGCTATTTAACAGTAATGGTTTCAGTTCCACACACTGATAAATTGCAGTTTGAGTCCAATAAGCCCCTTTCTGGACCCAAATAAGGAAGACCTTAGATACTGTGGAATGCAAAGAATTAAGTTTTATATGGTGCCTTTATAGTGAAGGTATCCCAGAGTGCTTTACAATAATAAGCTAAACACTGACAGTGCAGTCAATATTTATAAGCAACCGTGGAATCCTTTATAGAATCAGGGATATAGTTCACACCGAGTATGTGTGAGTGAGTGAATACTGCACAATGACGAAGAGGCCAGAGAATCTCCTACTTTCACCAAGACTGATATCCAACCTTACACATTTGTATTTAATCTGTTTCTACATCATCTTTTCTTCTATTTGCTTCCCTCCTGTATAAGCTTCCTCCTCATGCCCCAGATATTTCTTGCCAGCTGCCCATATGCCTACCAGTTGGAAGCACCTAGTCCTTTGTTATATTGTGTCATGCAGACGAGCTGAGTAACCAAGAGTAGGAGTAACAAGAACAACGACAAAGTTCTGTGTCATTGTTCTAAATCTATGTGCAGCAGGGCTCGCTTCTGATGCTAATCTGCTATCTAGATTTAGAATCCTCTCTCACTTATCTTATGAAATAAATGCCTATATAATGCCATACACAAACAGTATAAAACCCGCAAGGGGTGTGTTTGTCGTGTTCTTCCAGATTCTGCTTATATGAGATTTGTGCATTACTTCTGCCTCCAGAAGGCAATTTTGCCATTAGTGAGGCTAGCAGAGAAGAATTTACAACCAGCCTTCCCCGAAGTTTAAGTGTGTTCAAGATCTGGGAATTTGCTTTGGGTCCTAGATTACTTAGCCCAATGTTTCTCAGCCTTTTCAGGCTGGTGATCCCTTACTCAACATCAAAAATGTTCACAACCCCACTTACATTTAGCATAAAAGTAAAAGTAAAAAATGTATTCCTGATAAGCCTGTAATGTGTGTGAGTGTGTGTTTTGAGAGGTTGACACTGAATACTTGGCCTTGAAGAGAAAGGGTGTGCAGGGATTAAGATTTTCTTTGCTTTAGATGTATTGAAAATGTTCAACACCCTGCAACTCCCTTGGTTGCCTTTTTGGACCTTCCTGGGGGTCACATGAAATGAGAAATCCTAGCTTAGAATAATGGGGTCTCAAATCGTGATTGATGTGCACGGATGCTACTATAATATCAATAATACTACAATGTACAACACTGTTTTTGAAGTGGACCCGAGGGAGAGTTCTGTGTCGCTCGAAAGCTTGTCCCTTCTACCAACGGAAGTTGGTCCAAATATTACCTCACCCATCTTGTGTCCCTCACTGTTTTAAAAATCATTTTACACAAAAATAAAACAAAACCCCACAAGCCTTTCTTGGATGTTTTCACTTCCTGTCTTATGCTAGGAAAAGAAGTGGAAATACCATGAAACAGACTATTCTGGAGTAATTTCTGATTCTGCCAAACTGGTATTATTGAAAATCCCAGGAGTAAGTGTTAGATATTCAGACTGATTTCAAATCCAATGAGATTTTGGATAAGCCCCCAAAAACATCATTGCCTATCTGGCCAGAACTGATCCACTAAAACTTGAAATTAACCCATCATTGGTCTAGAGTTGGTTTTAAATTTGATTATTTTAATGTCCCATAGTTGTTGCCCCATGTCAGAATATGAAGAATCATCACCATATCTTACAATTATATATCAAGTTCCACTCAGACATTACAGACAAGAAGATTAAGTTAGGGCATCCAATTTACACATCTGAACAATGCTTTATGGGTGCATAAAAGTGTCAGTCACATGGCCTATCACTCAACTACTTCTGTCTCTGGGATGGACCATTCCTCACCAGCAAGGCTACACAAGGTTCTTCAGAGAGGATATGAAGAATGACTCATCCATGTGGAAGCTACAGTGGGAGATTCAGTAGACAGATTGTACAGTAACTTCATTTACCCTTATTTTAATATTTAAGCTGTAAGAAAAGTTTGAAATACAAACAAACTGGTTTTTATTTCCTTCAGCATTCACTCTCTGGAGAAAATATCTGATGACTTTTCAACAACTTCCCTCTGATAAAGGCTGCAGCAGGCATTGTTATTCCAATCTCTACCTGCTTGTCTAATGCAGCATGGAGGGACATCGCTTTAAATTGAATTGTGTATTATCCAAAGAACATAGGACATCTTCAAAAGGGAGAATTTGGAGATATTGTAATGTAATAATGTGGTTTTGAAATTTGCACTGAATGAATATAGAAGCGGGAGCATTTATTGGAGATGGTGATTGGCATCTGGTGACCCTTTGGAAACCACTCCAAGAGACCAAAGAAACACTGGTTATGGGTCCTCCATGAGTCTTGATGAACTATTTCTAGGAGTTTTAAGTTGCAATCATAGAAGTACTGCTTTGTAAGTAATGAAAGCTACTCCGTGGTCATTGTTATTCAACTCCATCACCTGCTATTGTCTGCAAGCTCAAATTGGCTGTCTCATCTATCAAACGTACCCTTCCTACATGCTCTCTATCTGTATAAGCAAGGAAGCATATAAAATTATCACTTCAACAAGTGTTTTGTGAGGGTGCTGCTCTGATCCTGAGAGCATCCTTTTTTTTTCTTCTTCTCAGCATCTGTAGGCTGTTCTGCATCTGACTTTTCAATAGTTACTACAGTTGGAATGAAGCCCCAAGCTTTAGAGGTGGAAGGGTTTTGGGTAGTGTTGTTTTGTTTCCTTGTATGTGTGTGTGTCTGTGTTTGGAGGTTTAATACTATCTCTCTTTTCCTCTGATGCCTATGACAATATAATGTGCTCTAATTGGATCTGTTATACAAGGAAAAAGCATTGAAGAGGTGCTATGGAATTATAATACAGCACAGGAGCTGTGCAATTATTGTTTAATACAAAAAAAAACCCCATTAAATAAAAAATCCCCAAAGTTCCTTGAATGCTTTGTGCTATTTGGGATGGATGACAAAAATATTGGTAGCAAAAGACCCTCTCCCTTCCCCCACATTCCGACAATGCCACAAGCATGAAGCAGGTCTACAGGATTGGGCTATGTCTTAGGAGTCTCTTTCTTTTCCCAGTGCCCATGTGAGACTCCCACGGCTATCTGTGCAACAGGGATGCCGGGAAGGACAATGGGTGAGCCTGGGTAGTTCTTGATTGGAGCACTGGCCAATGGGACCAGGAAATGAGAGGATGATCCACTGGGTACAATACTTCCCCCCACCCCGATCCCCATTCCCTTTGTGGGCTGTGCAGTGACTCAGTCATGGCCCACATGGGCTACACAATAGAATCAAGGAGCCCAGATGTACAGCTTTGTGCACCCAGCCTTTAGGTAGGGGGTGGATTCCTACCCGCACACATGTGTCCCCTGCACAAAGAACGTTTTACCCAAGGTTTGAACAAGAGATGCAAAATTGACCTCATGCCTGTAGCTCCTTAGTAACTAACATCCGGAACTCTGGATCAGTTTCACTCAGACTGGTGCAACCAACGAACAACTCATGGGGTGAGAATGATCATCAATAACTAAAAAAAAAGAACTTAACTTGACGCAATCAATGGGTGAAAAAGCAATGGGTGAAGCAGAACATATATTTCATATTCATTCTTCCCCCTTCCCCTAAAGCAGGGAAATTACAGGAACAGATGTAGACTTCTAGAAAGCAAATGAATCAATGGGCAGCTAAATTATACAACCCATAAAAATCAATGGAACCCTAAGATATAACACTAAGATGTTCAAAACCCTGCAAATGATAAATAAAGCAGAACCATATTTAGGGATTGCTTTGCTCCGTGTCCTGTGCAGTGCTCAGGCACATTGTTGGCACATTACCAAATAAAGAATGACTGTACAAAAATAATAGTCAGCAATACAACTGTCCAGAGCTCACATCCCCCCAAGCTTCTCTTTAAATGCCAAATATCCTCAGTACTTATTGTCATCTGTCATACGGCTCAGTGTCTCTGACTGCATCACACTTGTTGTCTTCCTTTCTCTTGGAAGGACCATTTTACCAAAACTATCATTGGTTTCCATTGGGACTATGATTTGATCCAACTGCATATGCCTAGCAGTACGGTCCTCTGATGCTAATGACCTATCTCCTCAATCCTAACACCTGACATGGGGAGCTCAATGCTCCAGCATTTATATTTAAAATTGTGTCCTCTTTTTGTAGCTGATTGGTTTTTCAGGAAAAAGGGAGAGGGAAGACAAGACCTGCACCATAAACAGCCCAACTGCAGTAAAATTAATGTTTATTATATTTATAGAATGCATTATTTACGCTGTTTGGTCACACAGTTTCTGGAAAAAGAAATCACACCATATATCACTGGCTTTATTTCATTCCCATTCATCTGTAACAATGTATTTCTTTGGTTATCATGATCTCCCAAGTCACTGTGGCCGTAGCAAAGCATTTAAGCATTGATAAGTACAAAGTAATGCACACTGGAAAAAAATAATCCCAACTACACATTCAAAATAATGGGTTCTAAATTAGCGGTTACCTCTCAAGAAAGATCTTGGGGTCATCATGGATAGTTCACTGAAAACATCTGCCCAATGTGCAGTAACAGTCAAAAAACTAACAAACGAGAAAAATATCATCATGCCACTATATAAATCCATGGTATGTCCCCCCCCCCCCCGCCACACACACACACTTTGAGTACTGTGTGCAGTTCTGGTTGCCCTATCTCAAAAAAGATATTTTTAGAATTGGAAAAGTACTGAGAAGGCCAACAAAAATGATTAGAGGGCTGGAACAGCTTCTATACGAGGAGAGATTAAAAAGACCGGGACTGTTCATTTTACAAAAGAAATGATTGAAGGGGGATACGATACAGGGCTATAAAATCATGGATGGTGTAGAGAAAGTGAATAAGGAAGTGTCATTTACTCCTTCACATAACACAAGAAACAGGGATCATCCAATGAAATTAATAGGCAGCAGGTTTAAAATAAATGTAAGGAAGTACTATACACCTCTACCCTGCAATAACGCGACCCGATATAACACGGGTTTGCATATAGCGTGGTAGCAGCGGGGTTTGGGCGGCGCTTTAAAGGGTCCGGGGCTCCAGCTGCTGCGGGGAGCCCCGGGCCCTTTAAATCACTGCCGGAGCTCTGCCGCCACTACCCTGGGGCTGCGGGGCTTGGCCGGCAATTGAAAGGGCCTGGGGCTCCCCGCAGCAGCCGGAGCCCAGAACTCTTTAAATCACCGCTGGAGCCCTGCCGCTGCTACCCTGGGACTGCGGCAGCGGGGCTCGGCCGGCGATTTAAAGGGCCTGGGGCTCCCCGCAGCAGCTGGAGCCCCGGGCTCTTTAAATCACCTCTGGAGCCCTGCCACCGCTCCCCAATATAACGCTGTTTCACCTATAACGCGGTAGGGATTTTTGGTTCCCCACGACCAAATTATATCGGGGTAGAGGTGTACTCCACCCAACGCACAGTCAACCTGGGGAACTCGTTGCCAGGGGATATTGTGAAGGCCAAAAGTGTAACAGGGTTCAAAAAAGAATTAGAAAAGTTCCTGGAGGGCTATTGGCAATTAGCCAAGATGAGACAAGGAGGGTGACGTAATTTCTTTTATTGGACCAACTTCTGTTGGTGAGATAGACAAACTTTCGAGCTTACGCAGAGCTCTTCAGAAGAGCTCTTCTTCTGAAGAGCTCTGTGTAACTCAAAGACTTACATCTCTCACCAACAAAAGCTGATCCAATAAAAGATATTACCTCACCCACCTTATCTCACTAATATTCTGGGCCCAACCTCACTACATCAACACTGCATTAGCCAAGATGGTCAGGGACGCAACCTCATGTTGTGGGTGTCCCTAAACTTCTGACAGCCAGAAACTGGGACTGAATGATTATCCTCTTGTGCTTGTTCCTTCTGAAGCATCTTGCACTGGCCACTGTCAGAAAACAGGATACTATGCTAGATGGACCATTGGTCTGATCCAGCATGGCCATTCTTATGTTCTTATGTGTTTAACTTTAAGCACATCAATAGTCCCATTGACTTCAATGGAACTAAATGAAGTTATTCTTTAATTAAATTTATTCTCATCTACCTCCCAGGATTGTTGCAAGTACAAAGTTGCTAACTCTCACAATTTTGTTGACAGTCTGACGATAGTTTGTCTTTTTTCTTAAACCCCCAGCTCCTGGAGTCATGTGAAAATATGAGCTTCAGCTTTCATTACAAAAAAATGTTTATAGCCCACATGGATGTGGAGAATAGCTTGAAAACTCAACACAAGTGCTCCCTTAAGGCTCAGAAAGCAGAAGACAAATTAAAAACACTCACAATGTAATATACTTTTTTCCCCAAGATCTCATGGTTTTGAGGTGCCTGACTCATGATTTTTGGATGTTCGGACTCGACAATACTGTAAGTATTATCCCCAAGTTACAGATCAGAAAAATGAGTTTCAGAGAGGTTAAGTAAATTGCATAAGGTCACAAAGGGAATTTCAGACACTGACGGGAAGACATATTCCCTGTCCAGTTCCTAACCCACTAAACCATCCTTCCTAAAGGAGACAGGGTATTACGAGAGTGCTCTATGTCTATAGATATGTAAATGGCTCGTTAATAAAGTGACAGTAAATGGGGCTCAAGAACAGATATTATAGAACCTATAAAACTTCTTGTTGTGCACTACAAAGGGCATCCTTTGTGCAGCTCTTAACAGGGGGCAGGGAAGATGCAATTATACTGCTACATGAAAAGGGAAAACTCCCATAAGGATGCAGATTCAACCAGCGTACCTTTGGAGAGACCTCAGCCTGTCTCATGCTGCAGCCCATGTGCACTGCCATTAAAGCAATACAGATCCACATCTCCTGAACAGGTGGATGTGTGCTATAGAAGCACGTGACTGGTTCTATGTCTGCAGTACATTTTATCCCAAGGGTAATCTGTTTTACACACGGGTGTTATTTATTTATTTATTTTTAACTAGCTGTTTTTGATATTGGCAATAGGCAGAATCTAAACACAACGAAAGAATACACACAAGGGGTAATGAGGTGGCATGAATGTCATCTGGATGATGATGTGCACTCACTGTGAGAAAACATGGTGAGCACTGGAGGATGCATCGAAATGGACTGGGAATCCTTTTAAAGGTTAGTGACGTGTTTTCACTCTCTGCTCTGTCTCTGGTCTCTCAACAAGCAGAAAAGTGGATGACAGCATTTAAGTCTTTTCACTGCAGATGTTATTGCTTCCCCTCAACTTCTTGTCCTCGGAGACTTGGATTTACCATGCCTGGGACTCTGCATTTACCCATAAGAAAATGTGGCAGAGTCACTTTTCTCAAACTCCATGCATGTTATTGCAGCAAAAATAGAGGCCCAGAAAATGATTAACATCATCTAGCTAAATAGTGGGGTGTGATGGGTAAGCTCCGCCCTGCACTAGCCCCGGAAGTGACAGACAGGTAGCTCTGTCAGCGGAAGTCCCGCCCCATCCGTACTGGGCATGCTACAAATGCTCCGGTAGTATAAAAGGAGGGAACTCAGCTCAGGCTGGGCTGGCAGCCGAAGGAGAAGGACCTAACTGGGCAGCTCCTGCAGAGAACCAGCCAACGCTCTCAGAGCCGCTCGGAGCAGAGGCTTCTTCCGACCAGCACGAACCCCTACCGGAGGAGGAACCAGAGGAGGCGACGGCCCCGGAGACCCGCGGAGGACCTTGGGATTCGTGGGTGACCCCGACTCCCAAACTGGTAGGAACCGACCCGGGGTGGGTGACAGACTGGTACCTTGCCCCCCGTAAGCCTCAGCGTGTTTCGGTAGGACCATCCCTGCTGAGCCAGCAGTAAGGTCCTGCTGCCCTGTAACCAAGGGCTTGTTCTATGGAATTTGGCCACTAGGCCGTGTTGCCCTGTAGCCAAGGGCTAATTCCCTGGACTCTGGCCATTAGGCCATGCTGCCCTGTGACGAGGGGCGTATACCGTCACAGGCTCATTCTATGGACTTTGGCCACTAGGCCGTGCTGCCCTGTAGCCAAGGGCTAATTCCCTGGACTCTGGCCATTAGGCCATGCTGCCCTGTGACGAGGGGCGTATACTGTCACAGGCTCATTCTATGGACTCTGGCCACTAGGCTGTGTTGCCCTGTAGCCAAGGGCTAATTCCCTGGACTCTAGGGGTGGTTATATGGACTCTGGCCACTAGGCCGTGCTGCCCTGTAACAAGGGGCGTAAACCCTCACACGTGGTGGAGAATGTGGGCAGCGATCTGGACCTATTAAAAGGTGTGGGGGTTAAACCGAGAGTGCCCCGCTAACCCCCAAGATGGAGGCAGAGATGCTCCTGAAGTGGATGCTGGAAAAGCAACAGGAGCGGTCGGCCCAACAGCAACAGCAGCAGGTGCAGATGCTGCAACAGATGACTAGCCAACGACAGCTACTGATGACTCAGCACCAAGAGCACCAGCACCAGCACCAGCTCCTCCGGGAGTTGGCTGCCCAGCAGCAGGCGCAGCAGGAACGGCTGGTGCAACAGATGGCCGTGCTATTACGCCCGGCGGGAGCCACACCTGCCACACCCACACGGGGACCGGACTTAGGGATACGTTGGGGGAACTGCCAATACGCCTCACTAAGATGGGGTCCGAAGACGACCCAGAAGCGTTCTTGGTGACGTTCGAACGGGTAGCGACCGCCGCCAGGTGGCCTCCAGACCATTGGAAGTGGTTGAACCCGGAGGACTTGACGGGACCACAGGTGGCAGAGATGGTGGCCCTGGAACAGTTCACCCAGATACTGCCCCCGGGAGGAAGGGCCTGGGTACGACGACATCGACCGGCGACCTTGTCAGCGGCGGTGGCCTTGATGGAAGACTACTTATCCGCCGAAGGGGCCGAGGAGCCAACCCGAGCAGCAGGGAACCTGGGTCGCAAGGGCGGGACAGAAAAGGGGAATCTCCGCGGGTTGGGACCCCCGGAACCGTCGACAGGCACCCAGTCTGCGCTTCCGAGGCTTCCCAACCTCGAGTCCAGACACAAGACACCCCAGATGATGACCCGGAGGAAGCAACGGCCCCGAGAGCGAACAGGCCCCCTTGGGGAAGGCCCAGGACCTACCGAGACCCGAGAGAGGTGTTGGGGGTGTGGACAAGAAGGGCATTTTCGACGGGATTGCCCTTTCATGGAATGCAGCTACAGGCAAGCCTGGATGGCCGGACGAAGGGCGCGGAGGAGAGGGATAGGAAAGCTGGTGGTCCCGGTCGAGGGGATCCCCACAAATGCCCTCGTGGACTTGGGGTGCAGTCAAACCCTCATACGGGAGGGGCTAGTCCCAGACCTTAATCTCTCGGGCCCCCCGATCCACCTACAGAGTGTACTTCGGGACATCCGCCCGTACCCCACAGAGTGGGTGAAAATAGAAGTAGACGGACGAGAGGAAGGCCTCTGGGTAGGGATGGCCCCCAGGCTGGCCTACCCGGTGGTGCTGGGATGGGATTGGCCGGGCTTCAGGGAGGTCCTCCTGAAGTACCAGCCACCCGAACCCCGACCAGACAGGACTAAGGCGCCTAGAACGGGACTGCTCGGACGCAGACCAAGGAGTGACCCTGGCGAGGGGATCTCCACATCAGAGGAGACCCCCACGAATCACCCTAGTGACGGGCCCCGTTCAGTGGAGGATGCCCAAGCAGAACTGGAACGAGATGGGGACTTCATACAGGAGCAGAGAGAGGACCCAACCCTAAGCAGAGCCTGGGAGCAGGCTACCAACCCGGACACCGAGGGGGATCTGATGCCACGGCCTCCCCAGGGCCCCCACTTTGAAATTTGGCAGGACCGCTTGTATCGCATAGCTCAGGAACCCCAGACCCAAGAGATGTTCCGCCAGTTGTTGGTGCCCCGGAGACTGCGGCCTGGCCTCCTACAACTAGCCCATGCGAACCCTTGGGCAGGACACCTGGGGCGGGAGAAGACCCTACAGAGGGTGGCTTGCCGGTTCTTCTGGCCGGGCATACGCCGAGAGGTGAGGGACTATTCTGCATCTTGCCCAGAATGCCAGCGAGCCGGGCCAAGAGGGGTAGCCCCCGCACTCCTAGTACCCATGCCAGTCATCGGCGTACCCTTCAAGCGGATTGGGATGGATCTCGTTGGCCCCCTCGAAAGGAGTAAAATGGGGAACTACTTCATCCTAGTGGTTGTGGATTATGCAACGCACTACCCTGAAGCCGTTCCCCTAAAGACGGCGACAGCGCCGGCTATTGCGAATGAACTAATAAAGATTTTCGCCAGGGTTGGGATACCTGGGGAAATATTGACTGATCAGGGTACGAACGTGTCCTCTAAATTAATAGCAGAGCTGTGTCGCCTTCTCCACATACAAACACACCGGACGTCAGTGTACCATCCGCAGACCGATGGCCTGGTAGAACGTTTCAACGGCACTCTGAAATCTATGCTGCGGAAGTTTGTAGAGGAGGACCCCTCGCATTGGGACGCCCTGTTGCCAGCCTTATTATTCGCCATACGAGAGGTACCCCAGGCCTCGACGGGGTTCTCACCCTTCGAGCTCTTGTACGGGAGGCAGTCCAGGGGGATCTTGGACCTCCTGAAGGAGGAGTGGGAAGCCCAGGAGACGTGGGTTCTCGGGACCACCCAATATGTGTTACACCTCCGGGAATGGCTCCAAGCATTAGGGGCCTTCGCCCGGGAGAACTTGGAACGGGCCCAGGCGTGCCAAGAACGCCTCTATAACCGCGGGACTAGGGCGAGGAAATTCGGCCCAGGCAATCGGGTGCTGCTCTTATTGCCCTCAGCGGAGTCGAAACTCCTGGCCAAATGGCAGGGCCTCTACGAAGTAATCCGGCGAGTGGGGCCGGTCAACTATGAGGTCAAACTACCGGGGCGGCGTAAGGAGACTCGCATTTACCACGTGAATCTTCTAAAGGCCTGGAAAACTCAGGAAGCCCTGTTCATTGACCCGTCCACCCCAGAATCGGAACTCGGACCCCTAGTGGGAGAGAACCCTGACCCAAGGCCAGTAACGTTGGGATCGGGCCTCAACCCCAGACAGCGAGAACGCTTACTACGACTAGTGGAGGAATTCCCGGATGTTTTATCTGCCCGACCGGGACGAACAACTCTGAGTCATCATATCGCCACTAACCCTGGGAAAAGGGTGAGAGACAATCACCGACCATTACCCAGGAAAATGTGGGACACGGTCCGGCAAGAACTAGAGACAATGCTGGAAATGGGGGTCGTGGAGGAATCAACGAGTGAGTGGTGCAGCCCCATCGTCTTAGTCCCGAAACCCGATGGGACTACCCGGTTCTGCATCGACTTCAGGAAGGTCAATGCCATCTCCCGCTTCGATGCATACCCAATGCCGAGGGTAGACGAATTGC
Organism: Terrapene triunguis; assembly: GCF_002925995.2. Taxonomy (NCBI): domain Eukaryota; kingdom Metazoa; phylum Chordata; order Testudines; family Emydidae; genus Terrapene; species Terrapene triunguis. The sequence continues at coordinate 11,481,781 of NW_020664404.1, forward strand.
TGGAATGGCTCGGGGGAGCAAGCTATTTGTCAAACATAGATCTAATTAAGGGATACTGGCAGATCCCCCTCACACCAAACTCCCGGGAGAAGACGGCCTTCCCCACACCCTTTGGCCTCTTCCAATTTGTAACGATGCCGTTTGGTCTACATGGAGCCGCCGCTACATTTCAGCGCTTGATGAATAAGGTCCTACTCCCCCACGACCAGTATGCGGCCGCATATATAGATGACGTTGTGGTCTACAGCCACGACTGGGAGGACCACCTACACCATCTGGCGGGGGTGTTACAAGCACTCAGGGAGGCTGGCCTCATGGCGAACCCGGCAAAGTGCCACCTTGAACAAGAAGAGGTAACCTACCTGGGACACACGGTAGGAGGAGGGAAGTTAACACCCCCAATTAGCAAGGTGCAAACACTCAAAGATGTACCCATCCCCAAGACAAAGAAACAAGTACGCCAGATTTTGGGACTAGCCGGCTATTATCACTGTTTCGTTCCGGATTTTGCATCTATAGCCACCCCCCTGTCGGACCTGACGAAAAACTCTCAGCCTCGACAGGTTCAGTGGTCCGAACAATGCGAGAAAGCCTTTGAAACACTAAAGGAACGGCTCACCTGGGAACCCGTCCTACGACACCCAGACTTCCAGAAGGAATTCATACTGCAAACTGACGCATCGGAAGCAGGCTTGGGGGCAGTCCTATCCCAAGAAGTAGACGGGGAGGAACACCCAGTGCTATATTTGAGTCGTAAACTGTTCCCTCGGGAACAACATTATTCGACAATAGAAAAAGAGGCTCTGGCAGTACGTTGGGCCATCGACGCCCTGCGGTATTACCTGCTGGGGAATAACTTTAAGTGGATCATGCCCCCCTACGGTGGATCCACAGTATGAAGGACTCGAACCCCAGGATTATGCGGTGGTACCTCTCCCTCCAACCCTATGACTTCCGGGTGTTTCATCGCCCTGGTAAGGCCCACGGTAATGCGGATCCCTTCTCCAGGCAAGGGGAGAGGGAGGAGGGGGCGGACCCACCCTGGGGATCCTTCTTAAGGGGGGAGGTGTGTGACGGGGCAGCTCCGCCCCGCACTAGCCCCGGAAGTGACAGACAGGTAGCTCTGTCAGCGGAAGTCCCACCCCGCCCATACTGGGCATGCTCCAAATGCTCCGGGAGTATAAAAGGAGGGAACTCAGCTCAGTCTGGGCTGGCAGCCAAAGGAGAAGGACCTAACCGGGCAGCTCCTGCAGAGGACCAGCCGACGCTCTCAGAGCCGCTCGGAGCGGAGGCTTCTTCCGACCGGCACGAACCCCTACCGGGGGAGGAACCAGAGGAGGTGATTATATGGACTCTGACCACTAGACCATGCTGCCCTGCAACCAGGGGCGGTTATATGGACTCTGGCCACTAGGCTGTGCTGCCCTGTAACGAGGGGCGTAAACCCTCACACGGGGAAATGAGCAGGCTTTAATAAATGCCATCTAGCAGGTGATAATCCGTTCTGTTTGCCACAATAATGGGTGGTTCACTAGCACAACTGCCTCAATGGTTTTGCCTGCCCAGTTAGCTATGTTCACTTTTAAATTACTAATGCCTTTTACATCATTAATACATCATTAATATTAACATCAACGTTGCTCCCACCAACCTCCCCCATTCTCAAATCTGCAGACAGGTAACCTGACAATGATGGAATATATTGCATGGTGTATATGATGATGTTTTTACCTGCATTGTAATTTAAACTCTTCAGTCTGCAGAGTACTTTGGGAATTCTTCAGGATGAAAGATACTAGATCTTTTAGAGCTTTACATTTTCAAAGCTTCATACAGCCAAATATTTCTTCATGACATTCCCTGGGAAGCAATTCCTGCTTATCATGTATATTGTCTATATCGTGATTCACACCCCTGTGAGGTAGGGGACATATTACTAGGCCCATTTTACAGATGAGAAAGCTGAAGCTCAGAGACAGCCTGTCCAAGATGGCAGGACAGGTCACTGGCAAAGCTGGGACTTTAATGCTGAACTCTCAGTCCCATCCTCTAATCCCAGATATCATCTGTCAATGAAATCTCATGTGTACTTCTACTAGGGAGAGGGCTCTCTCTTCTGGAAGGATATAAATGTTCTCAAAGCAGAAGTAGGATACCCCGGTTCCATTCTAGTAACCAAGAAGCTATATTAGTCTAGATGCAGCTGTCTCCAAATTAGGATGAACTAAATATAACTTAGCCAAAATATTGCCTAGCGCATTACTAATTAAAAAATAATAAATCTACCTAGGTATTTATACAACACATCACTGTGACATCTCTGACATTATGGCATTGCAATGAATACATTTTGCCCCACTACTGCCTATCCCGTGGTAGATAACGGACAGTCAGGACTCCTGGGTTCTACTCCTGGCTCCATTACTAACATGCTGTGTGAAACGTGGGTGAGGCACTTTGTGCCTCTTTTTCCCCTTCTCTATAGGGGGGATAATGATACCAATCCGCTTTGAGTAAATTGCTTGAGTTCTATGGACTGTCTACTATGTTTGTACAGCACCTTGCACAACAGGGTCCCAACCTTGGCACTACTGTAGTAAACATGGTTAACAATATGGAGCAATAGAAGACCTAAGCATTAATATTATTATTAAACATCCACAAGAATTGGATTCTGGAAATCATATCAGCTTTTCAATATTGGCTCGGCTTAGAGGGTTTGCTCCTGTCAAAGGTTTGCTGCATCTTTTGTTTGTTTGCCTGGTTCCAAAGTGACTTTTTTTAAACTATAAAGACAATGGAAGTTTTGAATTCTTTTCTCATTATCTTTTCATAAGTTGAAGGGTTTAAGTCTTGTTTGTGTGATAGCTGCCAATGTTAAAGGAACATTTACCCTGAAGCTTTCATCAATTTTGCAGAACCACTATTATTTTTAACCCGTTGCCAGAGGCAAATCTTCCAGCAGATGATGTTGCAAATGGAGTTGAGAGAGGCTAGAAATTCCCTCTTAAGCAAGCAAACTTTATGTATTTGCTAGAATAAATTAAATAAATAATACTAATAAAAAGACAAGTCCCTCTAACTTTGGGGCGCCTTGGGAATGCTTAACTGGCTGTATCACAATGTGATTTCAATGGGACTGATGAGACACAAATTCTTGGCAAAGAGGGAAATTTTATCTGAGATTGGTGTAAGCCAAGTCTGAGATGAACAAGGGAGCCAGGTAAAAGGATGACTGAGGACTGGGAGTAGGACCCAGATCTTTTTATAATCATAGAATATCATTGGAAGGGACCTCAGGAGGTCATCTAGTCCAATCCCCAGCTCAAAGCAGGACCAATCCCCAGGCAGATTTTTGCCCCAGATCCCTAAATGGCCCCCTCAAGGATTGAACTCACAACCTGGGTTTAGCAGGCCAATGCTCAAACCAATCAGGTAACCAATTCAATACCAGCTCTGATTGGTGTAGTGATCAAAAGTCATATCCATTCTATAGATCTGTGACAACTGAGATGGAAGGGTCTCTGCCAGTCCTTAAAGACAAAGCTCTTCATATCACAATTACATCATGACATCCGCCGTGAAATGGGCTCCCCCTTTAGGGACTCTGAACGGAAGGCCCAAGGATTGAATGAACCATTGAATGAACCCTTCCTCATGCAGCACCCTCCATTTCAGGGTGAGGCCCGGTGGTAGAGCAGCATGATGGAAACTGACCTTGCCCACTCCTGTGGAGGAACAGAGGTCATCAAACTCCAGGACGGTTTACACAGCAAAATGGTCCCTCTTTCCATAATGGTGTCAGGAGAGCACTGGAGAGCTTGTATTAGAGAACAGTGAGAGAGGATTGAACTAAACTATTTCAGATTAAAAGGGTTACAATGGAAGCTGAATAGGCAATTTCTTTTTTACCAAGTCCAATGATACAAGAACAAGGGGTCAAGCTGATTAAATTAATGACCGGTACATTCAGAATAAATAAAAGGAAATAACTTGCTTCATATAGTGTGTATAGTGAAATCCTGAGGTGGAGGTCATCAGGTCAAATTCTATGGCTGGATAATTTATAAGCAAAATTAGCACTGGATAGTGATGCTAACTGAAACAAGAGTAATTGCATTTTATGCTATAGGGCATAAAATGATCACCATAAGGGCAGAAGGAGGAACCATTCCCCCCCCCCACACCACCCACCCACACACACACACATGTGCAGCATTGTACAGTTTTCTAGTTGCAATATGATAAATCTCTGACTGGATAGGTCAATGGTACAAAAGGTCCTACACACCTATGAATATTTCTCAAACAATAGTCTCCAAATTGTGGCTGGAAACAGGGTATTTCCAGAATACTCAAAGTATCTGGCTTATGTTAACGGTTTCAAGAATATAGCAACTAGCTCAAAGAGTTCTTATGGGGGTAGAAACCCCAGCCCCTTATTTCCTTTGTGACCCCCTGCTTCTCAGTAGCAAATTCCTCCCTCTTGTCAAGAAATGGAAGCTATAATCCTCCTTTGCATCCTGCAGAGTCCTCACTCCTAATAGAATATTCCTAGGTGATCCATAGCTTGCAAACCTTGTGGTTTCCATAAATGTTTCATAGATTGCGTGTCAGAGACAACTTACTTGAAAGAGACAATAACTCCCAGTGCTTCCTTCCAAGTCGACCTGGACTCATGATGCAGATTCCAAGGGATAGCTTTGGTGTGGGAAGAGATCAGAGTGTTCATTCAGTGAGCAGCAGCAGTAGTCGTCTATCTGGCAGATGCTTGCCTAGTGGGCAAACAACAGTGAAGTTGTGAAAATATAAGGGGTTGTTACAAGCCACTGAGAAACCTCTTCAAACCATCTCCAGTGCAGCTCTAGTCAAGGAGTCAATAGAAGTAGAGAAGAATCAATTCACTTACTGCTGAAGAGCAGCTACATGTAGACAGTTAGCAACACACAGACGGTGGCCTTAATAGTTTCTAGTAAAAACTGAATAGCACAGTTCAGTGCCCCCCCCTTTTTTTTTGAGGGGGGGTTACTGAGGAAGTACATAGTCATCTTGTGTTCCAGATTTTGAGCATTCATTAAAAAAAATAATTAAACTTCTAGCCTTTATGCTTGTGAAATAAACCTTCAGAATGTGAACAGAGTGTAGCTGATACAGCATCGTGTATCTAAGGCCTTGGCTACACTAGGGAATTCATAGCGCTGTGAGCGAGCGTGCAGCGCTGCAGGCGCAGATTACACTGGCGCTTTACAGCGCTGCACTCGCTGCGCTCGGGGAGGGGGGGGGGGGCGTTTTCACACCCCTGAGCGCAGCAAGTTGCAGCGCTGTACAGCGCCAGTGTAGCCAAGGCCTGAGTCTGCAGACATCCTGAAACAATGGGTTTGAGATGTGTGAACTGCTCCTGTTTATCTTAATAATGCTGAAGGCTAATGTTAAACATCCACATTTCCCCCTGTTTACTGCTAATCAAAGCACAGAAGAAATAAAAGTGACAATCACACGTGAAATTCTGCAGTCTATTTTGAGAGGTGCATTTGGTGCCTCATTTTGGTGTCTGAACTGGGTGGGGGATAGTTTGTGGTGGAACTGGGGAGAATGCCACTATTTTTATCTCCAATTCTGTCTCTGGTTTTCAGATGTGAATGTAAAGAAACAACCTGTAAAATGACATGGGAAATCAAAGGATGTAGAAAGTACTACTCAAACGGGAATTTGGCCAGTCCATCAGTGCTAACCATCCCTACTTTTATCAAAAGCACAAGGGAAACTTCAATGCCTATAAGTGGGGAGGACCTCGCTTTTAAGTGGAAGGCAGCCTCTCCAGCCATGCAGTGCATCTCCCCATCCCTCCGCACTATGTTGGAGCATTGGTTCAGTACTGACTCAGAGGGAACTGTGCCTACCCTGGTTGACCACATTTGCCCAGCAGAAATAAATTATAGTAAAATTAAGCACCTTGCCACTCAAAATTGGGAAGCTCTACAAACACATTACAGGTTAACAGCTCCTGCTTGTGTTGTATGTCATGTTCAAAGCCTCAGCATTCTGCATTTATTTCAAATTAGTCTCCAAAATAGTAAGTTATTTTGGAAGCTATAACACAGAATCATTAAAACATACAAAAGACTTCATCTGTTGGAAAAAGAAATATACACAGAGGGTGGAGAGAAAAAAAAACAAGCTCCAATATAAGAAAATGACAGCCGTTTCCACCTTAACCTCTTCAGCTATGGTTGCTAAGTAACCATGACACACCACTGTGTGTTTTCTGCGGAGTCTGGTCTCAGGCCTGACAGTTTGATTAATTCTTCTGAGTATCAAACCTGCATAGTGAATATTTAAACTACTCCAGCATTTATTAAAAAAAACCCTCCGTTATTGTCTATGATTTATACAATATGTTTTATAATTAAACTGCCATATATAGGTGGGAAGCAAAAATTATTTTCTAATATAAAAGTCTAGGCAGATTACTCACTGATTCTCACTCCATTCCCCTTATATTTTTACCCCATGCTAATAGATTCATCTTTTCCCCATGCTAATGAGTGTATTTAACTTTGGACTCTGTCTACAGGGTTTTAAAGAAACAATGAGAGAAAACTGCTTATATTGCCATTTCCTTTCCTCCTAAGAGCCTCTGGGCTGGTCTACACTACCACTTAAATTGATGTAACTTACACATTGCTCAGGGGTATGAAAAAGACCCCCCGAGTGATGCAAGTTACACCGACCTAAACACTGTCCACACTGGCGTTATGTTGGCGGGAGAGCATCTCCTGCTGACATAGCTTCCGTCTTTTGTGGAGCTGGAGTAATTATGCTGACGGGAGAGCGCTCGCCTGTTGGCATAGCATGTCTTCACTAGATGCGCTACAACAGCTGATGTAGCACTTGAGTGTAGACTTGCCCTGTGTCTCTGCGTAAAGATGTTCAAAGAGCCAATAAACTTTACTGCATTCTAACAAATGAGAAGCAAAGATGTCAGACATGTCTCTACAGAGACAGAACATGTCTGTGTTAGTCCTCACCATTTCATACCAACTGTAGCGCCAAAGTTTCAGCACTTGGCAGTCTAACTGAACATACAGCTATTTAATATTTTACATTTCAAAATCATAGAATCATAAAATATCAGGGTTGGAAGGGACCTCAGGAGGTCATCTAGTCCAACCCCCTGCTCAAAGCAGGACCAATCCCCAACTAAATCATCCCAGCCAGGACTTTGTCAAGCCGGGCCTTAAAAACCTAAAAAATCCTTGAATCCCAGAAGATCTTAAACATTTAATGTCTCTTGCCCCCACTTTTGCATGCTGATTTGAGATCTACAGGTGACAAGTGCTAAAAATTAGTATAAAGATTTTCGTATTAATAAGCAGCACACCGAGAGAGTCAGTGTATCAGCCCCAGTGATATCAGTGTATCAGCCAGCTTTGGGGTGAAACAGCAGGGCAGCCTATGGCCACATACAAACAGTGTTGGAGGAAGAATCCTGCATTCAGCTGAAATTGCCAGAGGAATTTAAGGAGGCAAAATGGAATTCTCCCAAGTTGGTGTTTTGACCAGGACACTGGGGCTAAAATTGCAACTCTGAAAAGGTGTCACTGATTGGATCTTTAATGAGAGAGAGTAATCAAGAAACCTTTGTTTTACAAATCATATCATCATCCTACATTTTCAATTATATCAATTAAGAAATAGGCCAGCATATAGCATGTGATTAACCATAAAATGTCCCTGAGCTAATGATTTTGAAATATTTGTATTGCATACAGAGCAATTTATTTTCCTTGTGGCTGTATGTATTTCCTTTACTCCTGAAGGCAGGTGTCAGTTAAAGACATTTTCCTCCAGAAGAATCCATTTTCACCTTCTCCTATTCCTGCCCTGAAGCCTGCATTATTTTATGCTTATGAAGTCACAACCTGTTGCCATGAGTTTAATTGTGACATCCTAAATTCATTCTTATCCCCAAAAAGTCTGAGACCAGGGCAAGGTTTGCTGGTGAAAATAGCTATTCAGCCTAGATATTTAACAATGAGTTAGAAAGCGTGAGTTCTAATATGACTCTGACAAAGACACTTTTTCAGGATTTTTGGATATGTCATTTTAACCTCACTGTGCCTCAGCTTCCCAACCTGTAAAATTGGCCTAATACTACTGACTGACATCCCAGGGTTGGGAGGGAGAGTTAATTAATGTTAATGTAAAATTGTATAATGGAAGCAAAAATAACAAATGGAAGTTGAACAGGACTCTACATTCCACAATGAATTACTGAATACTTTCACAGTACAGAGCAAGTGAGTGGCAAGGGAAATATGTAAATAGCAGGTACATTTTGACTTGTTTTTAAGACTGTTCTTTGAAATATTTCCCTAGTCTTGAAATTTCCTCTTCCAAATGTGAACTCAGAGCAGATATAAAGTAATCTAGACGGATGAATGGATTTTTTCCTTTACGTCATCTGAGGGGTGTGTGTGGAATATATATCCTCTTGCCAAATACTTTTTTTCAAGTTGGACATGGGCCAATCCTAGTTTTCAGGTTATAGAATCATAGAAATGTAGGACTGTAAGGGACCTCAATAGGTCATCTAGTCCAGGCCCCTACACTCAAGGCAAAGCTAAGTAATAACTAGACCATTTCTGACAGGTGTTTGTCTAACCTGTTCTTAAAAACCTCCAATGATGGAGATTCCACAACCTCCCTAGGCAATTTATTCCAGTGCCTAACCACCTGACAGTTAGGAAGTTTTTCCTAATGTCCAATGTAAGCTGCCTTTGCTGCAATTTAAGTCCATTGCTTCTTGTCCTATCCTCAGAGGTTAAGAACAATTTTTCTCCCTCCTCCTTGTAACAACCTTTTATGTACTTGGAAACAGTTATGTCCCTCCTCAGTCTTCTCCTCTCCAAACAAATCCATTTTTAAAAATCTTTCCTCATAGGTCACATTTTCTAGAACTTTAATCTTTTTTTTTTTTGCTCTCTTCCGGACTTTCTCCAATTAGTCCACATCTTTCCTGAAATGTGGTGGCCAGAACTGGACACAATGCTCCAGTTGAGGTTTAATCGGCACAAGATACTCCATTGATTTGTGTTTCTTTTAAAAACAATACTTCAGAATAAATAAATATTGTTGGGTGCTGACTATAGAATACAGCTATTTTCCAGAATCTAAGCGATACACTGAATGAAACCAGTGCTTCTGTCATTTCTCTTGAACTGGCTTGATCAATAAATGCATTTTCTCTCCTGTATGCAAAGAATCTCTCCTGAAATGAATTCCGTATTATAAACTCAGCAAATTCAGCCTCTTCCATTCTTTCTGCAAGCACTATTTTTTCTGCTCCGTTATGATGCTTATAGGAGTTGATTCTAACCATGCACAGAGTGGCACCTGCAATGTGGAGTGCTATGTTTGCTTCTCTTTTCTGCTTAATAAATACACTACACTGCATACATTTACTCCTGTAATTCAAGGAAAATCTTTATTCAAAGTGCTTTATTCAATTCAAAACCTCACACAGATTATAGTTATCTCTTCCCCTCTCTGCTTTTGTAACAGTTTATAATAGCAAAGAAGATTCTGTCTAGAGCAATACCACCAGAGGCAGAATGGATGTCTTCCTAAAAGGATGTTTTCTGGCTCAGGCCAAAGTTATTGGGATTGATAGCATCATTCTAATATGGCAGCAAGAATAATTCCCTCCACTGGATGGATTAATGGATGGAATTCCATGGCCTGTGTGTTATACTGGGGGGGACAGACTAATTGATCATAGCTGTCCCTTTCTGACCTTAGAATCTATGTCTGTGAAATTGTTGTGGATTTTGCTCTTTACACAATTAAATAATATTTAAAAACTGGACAGACTCAGTCGGGCTCCTAACAACTTTTTTTACTGAAGATACACAACATACAGAGCCAGCTACATAGACACATTGCTACTCTAGTTGGGTTCTGGCATTATTCATATACAATTTCTTAAACATGCCCAGCTTTCTACCACAGTAACATTTCTTTATTTGCCAGTAAAATGGCCAGTATGAGCTCCCCCTCATGTAGCACAATCTATTGTTCCAATTAACCATTCCACCGTTCACATGAGGGTAGAACTGAGTGTATGACAGGAGAGTGGCAGCAAAGAAAAAAGTTATAATTACATTACTATTTGTTAACCACTGATAGGCTCATGCTGTACAGACACAGGGAAATTATAATGTATTATCTCCAGCCCCATGTGCACATTTATGCTCTGATTTCTCCCCCTGCAGTATCATGGAAATTAATAACCTATGCCAGTAGTTCCCAGATTCCGTTCTTTGGACCCTTAGCAATCTACAGAGCCCTTGTTGGTTATATGATGCTCTCTCTCCCCCTTCTTTCTAGCAGTTCTATCTGAATAAAGATAGTTAAGAGCACACTAAACATTCTCCTACATATTAATTTTCCATGTAATCAAATGCCTTAATTGCCACAGGGAAATGACCTGATTGTGAATGGGAGAGGAAATGTTTGTGAGACAACCCCTCTGCTAAGATGTGGCCCATACTGTGAATTTCTTTAACACTCTTTGCCTTATACCACAGGGGTAATATCTGTTCTGAGAAACGCATCTCATTCTCTCTGAGTTACATTCTTGCAGAATAGTAGTAAAAACTGACTCCCCTTGTGTTCCCATTGTAATGCAACTGTGTCATTCTTGCTGCTAAAGGCAATTTGATTTGATTGACTAATTAGGCAGTCTAGATTACCAGTTATAGTAAATGTTCCCTTCCCTAACTGTAATAATCCATATATAAGACAAAGAGTAACACCACTAATAGGAAACATTTTCCTAATATTCATTGCTTTAAATGTTTAATAGGACATGCCAAAAGCTGGAAGATACCTTTATGAATCATTATTAGGAGTGTGAGCTAGTACAGAGACTAGAGACTCTGTTATGGTGCTTCACAAACAATGCAAGGTTTGTCCTAACCCCTGCTCTAGCCATTCTTAGAGCCTGTTCCCTTCAGAGACCCCTACACAAACTAGTAGATATTGTAATAAAAACAGATCAAAGTAATTTTAACTTTTTAGAAATTTCTTTGGTCTCTTTTACATCTGCTGGGAAAAGGAAGGAGCTGGGTGGAAACCTGCCTTTGGCTATTACCTGCCCTTCAAACATAACCCATTCATTAACATAGCAAACAAAACAAAGGAAAGAACTAAAGTGATGAATATTAGCTACAAAGTTTATGTATCTATATGTTTGTCAACTAGAGGCATTCCCTGCCTAAAAGAAACCCCTTCCAAACAACCAGAGCAACTCCACAGTCAGGCATTTATAGCCTTTGCAGAGTGTCCCCTGAAGTGCCTGCACCTGGTTACACAGCCCTCTCCTGGGGCTGCACTCAATCAGCTGCAGGCACTTTGCTGCTCAGAGATTTGGCAACTTTTGTGTCGGGGACACTTCTTTTCCTTCAGGAGTTGGTTGTTTTGTTTTTTGCAGGGGGGAGGGAGACACCTTTGGGTAAGAACTTGCAATCCCAATTTCACTCAGATCATGTGCTCTACTTACTGCCTACACCCCAGCTGTACAAGATGTCTGCCTGCAGTCTTTACATATATCAGAAGAGGAGGAGCTACTAACAACCCCCTTTGTAGAAGCTTAATTCACAAGAACCTTGAATAAAGATAATGGGCCTGATTCTGATCTCTCTGAGGTACATCAAGAGTAACTCCATTGAAACCAATCTTATAGGCCAGGCTCAAGGTGTATTGGCATAGCTGGGATCAGACAAGCTTTCAGAGCACTTACCTGTATAACACCCAGCTCAAGCCCATGCCATCTTCTCTTCATTTTCAGGAGTACTACATTCACCTCTGGCTTTTTTAAAAAATCATTCATCAGTCTCATAAATCCCCTGTGATGCTTCTTGGGGCTCCCAGGGCTGTGAGTCACTTTTTCCAACCTGCCTCCAGCATAAAGGAGTCTTGCCTGGACCAGCTGGGTGCTAGCTCACTAAGGCAACCAGCCTGCCAACCACTCACTCTCCGGTGGGCGCTGCCAGTCCTGCCAGCTGACGATAGATGCACCCCAGCACCTGAGTCCCTGCAAAGTGTCCCCCTGTGGTATCCAGCCCCTACCCACTGGCTGCACACAGAAATTCCAGATCCTCTGCCCCTAAAGGAACAGTGTACCCCAATTTACCAGTTTTACCTAAGCCCACCACTCCTGTATCACACACAGTACTGAGTTCAAGAATAGTAAAACAAAAGGAAACTTATTTAAGAAAGAATAGAGATTCAGCAAGAAACAAGCTTGAGTGATGGAAACAAATGGTTACATACAAAACAAAATCATAAAATGCTAACTAGGAACTACACCATCATTGAGACATACAATTCCCAGGTGACTCACTTCCACTCCAAGACCATAAGCCATAGTTTTCAATATAGTCCCATTATTCCTTAAATATTACCTGTACATATATCTTACAATGTTTATGAGTCTTGATGAGGTACAAGCTTTCTGTACAGATTTCACATGCTATCCTTTATGGATACATTCCATGGAAGTGGTGTAGCAGGTATAGCAAGTTTGTCAGGTCTGAGACAGGAGTTGCTTGAAAAGAACTGTGAACTTTTTGCTAGTTGGCACCAATGGGCATCTTGTCACAACTCCCATTGAGAACAAAGGAGAATCCCCTTCTCCACCCTTGAGAACAATGGGAGCTGCTGGGTGCTGAGCATTTTTTAACGTTATTAGGCTTATTGCAGGAATGACTGGGTAAAATTCCTCGGCCTGTGTTGTTCAGGAGGTCAGACAAGATGATTGCAGTCAGAGCCGTCCCTAGCCATTTTGGTGCCCTACGCAGCCCCCCCCCCACGGGGGGGCTGTGTGGGGCCCCAGGCCTCCACGGGTGGGGGAGGGGAGGTTGGCTTGAGGGGCAGAGGGGAACCGCCCCCCAGCACTTGCCGGCGGCTTGGCTGGGAGCCAGGGGAGTGGAGGGGGCTGGGGCCGGGTCGCTCCACTTACCGCCGCTGGTGAGTACAGGCCTGCCCCCTGCTGCAGTCCTCAGGGGAGTGGGGACGGGGCTGGGGCGAAGCGGGGCGGGAAGAGACAGGGCTGGGGCAGAGCAGGGGCGGGGGCCATGGGGAAGAGGCGGAGCAGGGGGTGGTGCAGCACACAGCTGCGTAGGGCACCAGGAAATGTGGTGCCCCAAATTTCCTGGTGCTCTAAGCAGCTGCGTACTTTGCATATGGTTAGGGACGGCCGTGATTGCAGTGGTCCCTTCTGGCCTTAAAATCTATTGAAATCTGGCCCTTCGTAATCAACAATACTACAATAAATGGGTCCCACCAACCCCCCCAAGACTAGCTGCCCTCTGCCTATTCACAGCAATTGACAGAATGTCAGGGATTCTGTGTGATGGTTTGGGGAGCTCAGATGATGTTATGTTTGTAAATTTCTCTTTTAGTTCTTCTTGTTTTATTGCAATCTCCGTGTGATTCCATCTGGCCCAGCAGTTAGCAAGGCTCCTCACAACATATTAAACTTGCCACCAGTGCCCATGTTGTGAGTCATTTTTGCCTCGCCATTTGCTTTGAACTGTGGTATGCCTGCTCTCTCCTTCGCCCCCTGCCGCTCTCTTCTGCTGCTGTTTATTACAAACATTGAGTTCGGCTTCTCTCACCTGGCTTATTGGTTTGTGACTCACTCCTGCATTGTGAGGCCATTTCCAGGTCTAAGTGCTGCCTCCACTCACACAGATTTACACCCTAAATCCAAGTAACAAGCAATGAGACATTGCTGAGTAATGGCATCCAGTAGGTCTGTGCCTAAACAAAAACTTGTAGGCCTTTCATGAACAATGAAAGAAAACAGAAGTAAGAAAACAGAGGTTAACAATGGACAAAGCACGAATTCACAAGTGGCCTTGTAAATAATATGTGGCTAGTAGATAAAGAAATAGTAAGAGAAGTAATGTGTGATAAGCCTGCCGCTGTAGGCTTACTAGCACAATCTGCAGCACATGGATAGTTTAGGATCTATACAGGGATTGGTTCACAAAATTAGTAAAACAATCAAAGTGTGCGATGCACATTATTACATTGTACATCATATATGTGTTGGTCTGTTTTAGAATATCTATAGACTCTGATATATCATTATGTATGATGGAGTTGTGGTGCACCCTAACCTATCCACCCCCACCCCACACCTTAGCCTGATCACTTCAGATGTAGCTTTATGAAATACCAGTAGAGAAAACACAGTGATGAGCCCAGATTTGAACAGAGTTTTTGGATTCCAGAGAACTCGATATAGTGTTCTTCCAGAACTGGATGAGGTGTTGTGGGCAAACTGAGTGGGAAAGGTCTCAGAGGAAATCCCGACAAAACTCACAGCATAATTCACGATATGCACAGAGAACAGCATAGCAACTTGATCTTGCCAGGTAACTATTCTGTACTAGCCAGCAGATGGACTAAGGGCCAGATTTTTAAAGGTGTTTTGGTGCCTAACGATGCAGGTAGGAATTAGTGGAATTTTCCAGAGCGCTAAGGTGCCTCACTCTTATTGGTTTGAATGGGAGCTAGTTGCCTATGCATTTTTGAAATCCCACTAGGCACCTATCGGCATCATCAGAAGCCTAAATGTCTTTTTAAAAATTCATCCGTAAGTGACCAAATATGTCCTTTTCTTCTGGCAATACTTGAAGAAATGCTTGTCTCTTTCACCAACAGAAGTTGGTCTAATAAAAAATATTACCTCACCCACCCTGTCTCTCATTCACCAACTACTCAGTTTATTAAAATATGACAGAAAAAATTGATGCTGACTTCTCTTCACAAGATTTCAGTGCTAAGGGCCTGATCCTGAGAGGTACGGTGCACTCAGAAATCCAAATGAGATCAGTGTGAGTTACAAGTACTCAGCACCTCTCCAGATTATGTCACCACTTGGCAGTGTAACTCCCAAACTGTTGTGCAAGGCCTTTGTGGGACTTCTCAGATTATCTTCCCAAAGGCTGGGGAGTCCACTCCCAGTTACATTTATGGGAAGTTCAACTCGGCCTTCCTTGCATGAGATCTTCCAACCTTTTATGAGCAGAGGTTGGCCTAGGAGGAGCTAAGAGATCAAGCCAGGACACAAGGACCTGCAGTGAACTTTTTAACCAAGCACTGACGTTGGTTAACTGTTGCTTGGAACAGTTTCTTCCTCCTTGTGCAATAAAGCTCTGATCCTCCAAACATTTGTACATGTTGTTAACTGTACTCACATGGGTAGTTCAACCAAAGTCAAAGGGTGAAATCTGGCCCTGCAGTAGTCAATAGTAAAACTCCCATGGGCTTAAGTGGGGCGGGGATTTATCCAAAGTGTTTGCAGGACTGAGACCTTCAACCACCACTCTCTCTTAATTCAAATCCCTACTTCAAGTCCATGTCTTGCCCCATGAAAGCTTCCCATTGACTTCAGTAAGACATAGACGCCTAAAGGCAGACTTTAAAGGTATACTGGCACCTGAAGATGCAGGAAAGCATCTACAAGGATTTTCAAAAGTGCCTCCCATAAGCGTTAGGTGCCTAGGCACTTTTGAAAATCCTACTAGGCACCTACCTGTACCTTCAAATGCCTAAATAATTTTAAAAATCTGACCCTAAGTACCTAAGCCACTTTTGACAATGGGCCTTAAATTCCTAACTTAGGTGCTTATGAAAATTTAACCCTATGAGTTAAAAAATGTATTAAAGCAATGCTCTCCAATCCGCCAACAACCCTGATGTATTTTGTGGCTGAATCATATTGTCTGCCTGAGTTAGATTATGAGATCCTGTCTTCCTCTGTGGATTGTCAATGCCCAGTAATACTGATGTAATACATGCGTTCTGGTCAAGGTTCACCAATCCATACAATAGTAAACAAATGCCTAAAGGTTCCCAGAACCAGTGCTTCTTCCTCTGTTACACAGAATTACTTTAATGAATGCGTAGACGCAAAATGAATCTCTCCATCCTATGGTCTTTTTATAGATCTTGCCCAGATTTGTTATTGAGTGATCCCAAAATATGACATGGCCCGGGGGCAGTTCTCTTCCCACACCCAGCTTCAGGCCTCACAGATTATTCCTTACTCTTTTTGGCAGGATACAAGAATCCCCACCTCCCCATGCATTTACCTAACTCACACCTATTTGCCCACATGATCAATGGCAATCCAGCCAAGTAAGGAGGAGGAATGATATCCGCTTTGGTCAAGCAGATTTTCCTCAATTTGACGGATGAGATGAGGCCATGATCACTCTTCTGAAAATCACTCTAGTGCAGCTGTTTTCCTGATTTACTTCCACTGGTAGCAGTTTAAGAAGAGTTGCATTAGGCTCTCAAATGTACTATTAGGGGCATTCCTGAAATTCACCCAGGGTGAAATACCACTGTTTCTGCTAGGAAATACAGATACCCATAGCAAAATTAGTAGTTCTTTGTGGATTTGCCCCAGGCAATGTCATTTTAACACCTAAAGCTGGAAAAATAATGAATTTCTTTCTGTTGTCTCTGAAAACTGTCTTTCATCTCCACAATTAAATTCATGGCAAAATTGCAAAGTGTTTCCCATTTTTGCAAACCAAATATTTAATACCTTTTTTTTTTTTGTTATTGAGAACTTTTTCACCTATCTCTGTTCATGAGCCTTCACAACTCTGCAGTTTATAAATTCAGAATTCTAGCTGTACTGTAGCTTTCCGCTCATTACCTGCTTTGCAAGCAATCTGAGATTATACCTGCATTGCAGTTTTCACCTCTACTAGCTCCGCTCAGCACTTTGTGTGCACTCCTCTTACCGCTTCACAGTTCACCTTTTAATTCCATCTCTGAAACTGAATGCTTAAAACTCAGATTCCTTAGTACTAAAAAGAATGCCTTGCAGTTATGTGACCTTTCATCTGAGGATCTCAAATCACTGTGGAAACACTGCACCTCACAACAGCTTTCTGGGGGCAACTAAGTGTTGTTATTCCCATTTTGCAAATAGGGTAAACTGAGTTTAAAGTCATGAAGCTAGTGTGTGGCAGATCTAGATTTAGAGTGCCAGAACCCAGTTCCCAGTCCCCTGCTGTAATATGCAGGCCCCACTGCCCTTACATTCATTTGCTATTTTGTACCAACCTTTTATAATTTAGTCCTGTATACTTAAATTTGTGTTATATTTATCGACTGGCTATTTTCTACTGGACTTTTTCTTCATGATATTTTGTTATTAATTAGTATTACTGTAGCACCTAAGAGCCCAACCATAGAAAAGGAGCCCTTTGTGCTAGGCACTGTACAAACACAAAACAAAAAGACGGTCCCCACCCGCAGGAGCTTACAGTCTAAGACAAGAGACAACAGGTAGAGATAGACAAACAGGGGAGCACAAGGAAATAATATCGGTCAGCAGAATGGACTGTGATGTCAGCCCACCAGCTGCCGAACCACTGTTGAGGCTTTTTGTAGGCATTATGTCAAAGGAGAGTTTTAAGAAGGGAATTGAAGGAGCACAATGAGGCGGTAAGGAGGTATCATTCCTTATTTTGATTGAGGTCTATAAAATCATGACTGGTGTAGAGAAAGTAGATAAGGAAGTGTTGTTTACTACTTCTCATAACACAAGAACTAGGGGTCACCAAATGAAATTAATAGGCAGCAGGTTTAAAACAAATAAAAAGAAGTATTTCTTCACACAACGCACAGTCAACCTGTGGAACTCCTTGCAAGAGGATGTTGTGAAGGCCAAGACCATAACAGCGTTCAAAAAAGAACTAGATAAATTCATGGAGGATAGGTTCATCAATGGCTATTAGCCAGGATGAGCAGGAATGGTGTCGCTAGCCTCTGTTTGCCAGAGGCTGGGACTGAGCGACAGGGGATGGATCACTTGATGAGTATCTGTTCTGTTCATTCCCTCGGGGGCACCTGGCACTGGCCAATGTCATAAGACAGGATACTGGGCTAGATGGACCTTTGATCTGACCCAGTAGGGCCATTCTTATGTTCTTAAATGCGCTTCACAGAGAAACCATGGATCAAAATTTATTCTTTCTATATGATCAGTGTCAACTTCGTGGAGAAAGGGATTCTCCATTGTTTATAAAGGGAGCTGCTGAAGATTTGGCTCCGAAGACTGAATGATGCATTTTCAATATAACATCTATAAGTGAATGCAGTAAGATGGCATGAACTTGAGCTGGTATTATACAGACAAGTGCTCTGAAAGCTCGTTTTGCCCCAGCTATAGCACTGAACCTTAAGCATGGTCTCTAACACTGGCTTCAATGGAGTTACCTTCGATTTACCCCAGTGTAAGTGAGAACAGTACTTGGGGAAATTTACATCTCCTGCATGCATTTGAACTGTTTTGGTAGCTTCAATCCCACTCACTTCACAATTAACATCTTACAGGGTCTAGCCCTACATTTGTATTATAATTTTAAATGGATAACCCCCCACTAATCTAACTGGTGCCTTACAAAACACAGGGGAAAAACATTCCCTGCCTTGACATTCTTGCAATCTAAGAGAGGCCACTGGAATACAAAATTCCCAGCTTTCTAATGGGTTCTAGTGGAGCTGGTCAACATTTGTCAAATTCTGAAACTTGAAAACAATGTTGATGATTGATTTGCTAAAACCCTTTCCTCTTTCTTGACCAAATATAGAGCTGATTGAATAGAAAAGGCTAAAAATGTGAATTTTCTTTTCAATTTAAAAAAAATCAAAATTTCAAATTTTATCACATTTTGAAAAATTTCAACCTACTCTATTTACAAGTTCCAGCCAAATATAAGAACGTAAACCTATGCTAAACCTGCACAATAGCTATGCTTCTTTCAGTATATCCTCAACCATACATTTGTATAACTCTCAATCAACCAGTTAAAAAAAAAGATATAACTGGAAATAAGATTGCAACTTTTTACCAGAGAGATTAATTAATCATTGGAACAGCTTGCAAATGGAAGTGGTACCTTTGTTATCACTTGGAGTCTTTAAATTGAGGTTGGACATCTTCCTAAAAGACATCTTCTAAAAGTTAATCTACAAGTTATTGGGTTGATAATGTTCACTTATGCAGTAGGGAAGAATAATTCCCTACATTCAGCAATTCTATGAAATTCTATGAC
>NW_020664404.1:11501034-11617056 GCF_002925995.2 Terrapene triunguis
TGGACCATCGGACACTGTGGCATGCCAGAGGCAGGGCTGGTCCTTTTGTCTCTTACCACCAGGTCCTCAACTAAGGGTGTGAGTATGCAATTCTAGGAGCTTATGCACAGAATGATACTACAGATAACCCCGATACTTGTATTATCTCTATCTTGTTATGTGGCTTGGGTCTTTTCTAGCTGTATTCATTATTTTAATAAAGATAATAAAGATATTACTTTGCCCTCAGTGTGAGTGTCCTTGTCATCCACCGCAAGACTCCCCACAAGATATTGAACTCTGTAGTGTTAATTCTGTGTAGCCTGATTCTGGGGGAAGAACCTTATCACAGCCAGATCAATTGGCCATCAATCCAAATATTATTAACTTTCAAAAGGGTCAGGCAACACTTTGGAAAAGGATTAAGTATAAGACAAGAGGCAACAGGTGGAGATAGACATAAGTCTGTCTGTATTAGCTGCTCTTCTTTTCATCCAAGATTTTCCCTTTCCACTGTTAGGTTTTTGGCTCTTTCTGTTCGAACGCTTTTTATTAATCTCAGGCTCTGGTGCTAGGAAGGAGGGGAGAATGTCGATGGAAGCGGTTTCCACAAGCGATCTGACATTAGGGTCCCCTGCGACCCATGAGCATTCACACAGAACTTAATCAGGAATAACTCCCTGCATAGACAAGCCCTAACTTAAACATTTTCAGGATCACCCCTCACCAGATTTAGGATTCAGCTCCATGTCTGGGGTCCTAGTGGAGGTCAAGTGCACTTTGTTCTAGGGACAAAGGTACTGGCTTTTAACTTGTAAAATATTTACTGTGGCATATTTTAGAATCACTGAGCTTTGCCATGGAATTCCAACACTCTTCCCCTCTGGATTGCTGTATTTTTCAACCTAGAGCTAGACTTGAGTGTTTAACTCTATTCTGCTAATTGATTGAACAATATTCTTCATGCCTTTGTGCTCTCATCTGTTCTTGATCAAAGTACTGCTTCATGTTTTGCTTCTGTAACTACATGCTAAAATATTAATAGCTTATTGGCTCCATTCTGGCTATAACATAGCAGAGCTGATGACATTTATATGGAGTGACATATCTAAATAAGCCTGGCTTTGAGTCCTTTTCTGCCCTTTAATGGTATCATGATGAAAGTATCCCTTCTACTGAGCAAAGAATTACTTTACTATGACACGATCAAAAGCTGTGGAGGAACACAAAGCTGGAGTCTAAGTGCCCAAGAGAAAATAAAATTAATAGTGTCTTAGGCGGATTGATCTCTTGATTCTTGTTAGTAGCGTGCTCCAAGGAGGGGCTGCTGATACAGCAGGAAAGTGATCTTCACCCGTTCTTGTGAAACTTGAGTAGCTAGTGTACTAATGAGAGCCAAAGTGGTGCGGTCTGGTTGATAAGGCACTGGACTAAGAGTCAGGAGACGTGTTTTCTATTCCCAGCTCTGCTGCTGACCTACTGTGGTCAGGTCACTTCTCCTGTCTATGCCTGTGTTTTCCTATCCATCTTGTTTGTTTAGATTGTAAGCACTTTGGAGTAAGGACATGGACAATATCAAATCCCACCTTCTGGACAGAAAATTCAGAACTGTGTTGTTTTGATCATGATTCCAAAATTCATTTGATCTCTTTTCCTTTCATTTATTTTTTTTAATTACACTCTGATTCATCAGACAATTAATAGTGACTCCCTTTTTTCTGCCTCACTTCCTTGCTCACTTCATTTTGTGCTCACCAGTTGAGGATTCATATTTGCCTTCTATTTTCTCCCTTTTCCTTCTACGGCCAACTTCCGTAGATATGCAGACGTTTGGCAATTACAGTGTAACTTAGAATGGACTGGAATGACGACTCTCCAGTAAACATTTCTCATTCATTGACTTTCTGACACAAAAGTCTTATCTATCCATCTGAGGTTTGGCCTCCATCCATAGCCATGAGGAGGTCATCTATCAGCACTTCAAAAGCCATTACTATGCTGTGGCCCAGCCTGAATCATGATTGTGAGGATGTTGGCATAAATTAGGCACTGCTGGACTACAGTTGTCACTGCTCTTTCACTGGCTGTTAACATTCTGGTAAACAATACACTATGCATTTGAAAACTTGTATTAACATTGAAGTCAATGAAAAGAATGCGTTTGACTTCAGAAAGCTTAGGAGCAGTAGAGCTGACTAAAAAATGGATTTTCCATCCCACAAAAACCAAAACAAAAAAACAAAAAAACCCAATATTTAGACAAAGATCCTGAAGCGGGACAAAAAGCAAAAGTTTTGAATTCTTTTTTGCGAATTGAAATGCTGGAAAAAATTGTGGTTTGGGTGAATTAAAATGTTTTGTTTTGATAAATTTGAAATACTTCATTTTATTTTTACTTTTTTCAAATATAGAATAAAGTAAATTTCAAAATGAAAAGTCAGTTCAAAACAAAAAAAACCCGAAACTTTTCATTCCCCAAAAGAGTGAAATGGGATATTTGCACCTTTTTTGAAACATTTTTCCTCAGCAATTTTTCCATAGCGATGTTTCATCAGTCTTTATACAGTTTCCAAATAAATGTAGGTTTTGTCAAAATGGCATTTTTGATGGAAAGTTATTTAATGAAAAATTTCCCATCAACTCTATGCTTCAAGCTTTTATTTTTTTAACAGAGAACACTCACGACGATGGGTGAGGGTCTAAACTTTCCTCAAGTTCAAGAGAATAGGGATGGGTCAGATCAGCTTCAGCCATGAAGTTAGATTCCATATCTAAACTTTTCAATAGTGTTGGGTGTTTTGAGGTAGCCCAACTTTATTTCAAATATTTCAAAAAAGACTTCATTGAATCTGGTTGGATATTATTTTTCTCTGCCAAGTTTTGTAATCTTGTCATAATTGCCCTTTTTTTCCTCTGAATTGCACTGTTTATTGACCTAAGTGAAATTTCTACAGGTTTATATATGCACAATTTGACCCAGTATTTACATCATTTATCAGTTTAAGCAGAGGGATGGATGAAGTGGTTTGGATATAGGAAAAGACCTAGAGCTGATCAAAAGGCAGGAAAAATATTCACAAAAAATGTTTTCAATATTTTCCCTGTGTTTTTTCATCAAAATTTAAATTAAAATTTTCAGTGACCTCCAAGAATCTCTTCTTCCCTCAACTTTTGCTTATTTTAAAAACAGTTTTGAACCAAGCCTTTTCTGAGGTTCCGAAATGTTCAGGTAAGCAATTGGATTGTTACACTTCAGGTTGTTACACTTCAGGTTTTTGGCCAAGATTGCAATTTTTCATATGAAAATTATTACACGAGAGCTAATTATTATTATTTCAGCAATCTGATTTCAAAGGGATTTTCAGAGAAAGGCAAGTATCATCTCCATTTTTATAGGTGAGGAAACTGAGGTACAGAGAGGCTAAATGGTGACACATGAAGTCTGGCCAAGAAACTGAAACATCTGAACCTCTGGGCACCAGAAAGGCCTAAGTGGTGGAAACTTGAAGATGTCAATGAAAAAATCTTTAAACAAAAAGTAGAATTCCTGATTACACAAAACAATGTGTAGAGGATAACTGGTACAAACTAAAATTACCATTGCTGGAAACAGCACATGAAGTCCTAGCTGTGATGAAAGAAGTACCAAAAAGGATAAGAAGGGAGACTTGGTTGTGAAGTCCTCAAGTTAAAGAATCTGTTGAGAAGAAAAAAGTTACACTTCAAAAATGCAGACCAGTGGCTTGAGCAGTGATAAGTTGGCATATATGGAGGCAAAAAAAGAAGTCCAAAGGAAGTGTTGCGACAGCTAAAAATCTTGTCTATCATGAGCTCTATAACTGACTAGAAAGATCTGAGGGAAAATGTAAATGAAGATGTTGAGCTGGTCAAATGCCATGATAAGAAACAAACTGAGGTTGGTGAGGGGCCTAATGAGGGTTGCTCCAGTTGAAGACAAGTTGAGGGATGCTAGGCTATATTGGTATGGACATGTCCAGCCGAGACCTGACAGTTATATTGGTAGGGTGGCCCTGGCAATGATAATGGACAGAAGAGAACCAAGGAGGAACCAAAGACTTGGTACATGGACCAAATATGAGTTGAGCTTAAAGATATCAATTTGCATGATAGCCAGGCATACAATCATGAGTTTTGGAAGAAGACTATAAAAATAGCCAAGCCAGGATAGCGAGGTGGCAAGAAAAAAGTAATAGCAGTAGTCAGGTCAAGGTTACACAGGAACTGTCTGGCAGAACTGGGAACAGAAGCCTTTTCCATTTGATCACAGAACCTCCCATGAGAAAGTCTGTTCTCATGAAGTTTCCAGAACAAATTGGCAGAACTGAAGAGGTACATATAACTGTAAGAATCATAGAATATCAGGGTTGGAAGGGATCTCAGGAGGTCATCTAGTCCAACCCCCTACTCAAAGCAGGACCAATCCCCAGACAGATTTTTACCCCAATCCCCTAAATGGCTCCCTCAAGGATTGAACTCACAACCCTGGGTTTAGCAGGCCAATGCTCAAACAACTGAACTATCCCTCCCCCAGAGTCCACACTTCACGTCTTTAGAAATAAACCCCTCTCTTCTTACCACCCTATAGCAGCCTGCCTAGCTTACACACAGCACAATCCTGCAAGGTACTCAGCAGCTCCTGAGACGTGTTAAGCACCCACAGTACAGCATAAATAGCTCAGTGAGAACTGGGGGATGCGCAGCACATGACAGGAGCAAACCCGAAGTGACAATGTTTGGAATCACTGATATTACAGCTGGACTGATTATGGTTTGACCCTGTGGAATGTTGCTGAAAAAATTCACAACCCTCTTAGGCTGTAATGGATAGATAACTACTGTGGCGGCTATCTGTTTATGAAGTGCCTGTTGTGCTATTAAATGTACTCACTGAGCTCTAAGGAACAACTGAGATCCACTCCTGGGTGGCTTAGCCTTGGCCTGAAGAACTGAGTGGTTGGGTAATGCTTTCCCACTTGACTTTAGAGTATGGTCCCAGTGTGAAGCTTTTTAAGCCTCAACTTACCCTTCTTTTGTTCTGCTTTTATGTAATTCCATTGCCCCCCGTCTATGGTATCTCTTTTCACATATTTCTCTACTGCTTTTCAGTGCTTTGATTTGTTTTTCATAAAGAGCTGGGCAAAGAGAAATAAACAAGCAAAACTGAAATCAGGGTCAGCAAGCTCTAATGGGTGCTACTGATTGAGTTGATACAATACCCCCCTCTTTCACACTTGCTAAGCAACTGCTTGCATAAAATATTGGTAATTGCCGTAATCTGGGGAGTCTGAGAGCAGCAGTCTGTATGAAAAGCAGCAAAGGATGTGCTGACGAGTCCACAGCAACACCGGTTTTATTTATTTACTACATATTGTTTTACTTAAGCCCGTGGACCAAATTCTCGGCTGGTGGAGCTCTGCCAATTTATGCTGGCAAAGGATTTGGTTTTATGTCCTCAGTTCACATCAGGAAATAGAGAATATCTGAGTGGTGATTTTAGAAACCGTGGACTTGTCTACACTGGGGATTTGCCCTGATTCCAGCTACTGGTGCAGCTGTAATGGTGCAAACTCCTACTGTAGATAGAAAATCCACAGTTTTCACTGGTGCAAATAGCCAAGGAAAGATCTGCAGGTGCAAACAGCTGCTTTGCCTGCACTTGGTGTTTACAGTCCTGCAGTGACATCAGTAGATGGAATCAGTGCAAATCCCCAGTATAGACAAGGCCTCCGTTGATCTGCTGGTTGATCATCTGGTCTGCAAGGGAAATTCTTTCTGTGAATCATCAAGTGTTGGCTGAAAGTGGGTGGTCATTTTTACTATTAGAGAAAGGGGTAGTTTTTGCCTCCATCATAGGGTCCTTGTCCTTCAGAGTCCTATCGAGGAAGCTCATTAGTGTTTGTTGTATTTATTTGCAGCCTGAGTTATTGCTGTACTGCAATTATGTGAGCTTCAACCCAGCTTGGGGAATCCTCCATGTACACAAAGCCAGTGTTGCTGTGTCTATGCCACATGCCCACCCTTGCAGCCAACACAGATGTTGTGGCTCGGAAAAAAGCCAGCATGCGCTATTGTGGCTTATTGGGGCCTTTCACAGATGGAATAAGAACATAAGAATGGCCATAAAGGGTCAGACCAAAGGTCCATCTAGCTCAATATCCTGACTTTCAACAGTGGCCAATGCCAGGTGCCCCAGAGGGAATGAACAGAACAGGTAATCATCAGGTGAACCATCCCGTCGCCCATTCCCAGCTTCTGGCAAACAGAGGCTAGGGACACCATCCCTGCCTGTCCTGGCTAATAGCCATTGATTGACCTATCCTCCATGAATTTATCTAGTTCTTTTTTGAACCCTGTTATGGTCTTGGCCTTCACAACATCCTCTGGCAAGGAGTTCCACAGGTTGACTGTGTGTTGTGTGAAAAAATACTTCCCTAGTTCTTGTGTTATGAGAAGGAGTAAATAACACTTCCTTATTTACTTTCTCCACACCAGGCATGATTTTATAGACCTCTATCATATCCTCCCCTTAGTTGTCTCTTTTCCAAACTGAAAAAGTCTTATTAAACTCTCCTCATACGGCAGCCATTCCATACCCCTAATAATTTTTGTTGCCCTTTTCTGAACCTTTTCCAAGTCCAGTATATCTTTTTTGAGATGGGGCGATCACATCTACACACAGTATTCAAGATGTAGGTGTACCATGGATTTATATAGAGGCAATATAATATTTTCTGTCTTATTTTCTATCCCATTCTTACTGATTCCCAACATTCTGTTCGCATTTTTGACTGCCGCTGCGCATTGAGTGGATGTTTTCAGAGAACTATCCACAATGACTCCAAGATCTCTTTCTTGAGTGGTAACAGCTAATTTAGACCCCATTGTTTTATATGTATAGTTGGGATTATGTTTTCCAATGTGCATTACTTTGCATTTATCAACACTGAATTTCATCTGCCGTTTTGTTGGCCAGTCACCCGGTTTTGTGAGATCCTTTTGTAGCTCTTCTCAGTCTGCTATGGACTTAACTATCTTGAGTAGTTTTGTATCATCTGCAAATTTTGCCACCTCACTGTTTACCCCTTTTTCCAGATCATTTATGAATATGTTGAATAGGACTGGGCCCAGTACACACCTCTGGGGGACACCACTATTTACCTCTCTCCATTCTGAAAACTGACCGTTTATTCCTGCCCTTTGTTTCCTATCTTTTAACCAGTTACCGACCCATGAAAGGACCTTCCCTCTTATCCCATGACAGCCTATACTTATGCTACTTTATAGCATCCATAAGCTACTTTAATTTACGATGAGGGACCTTCCCAGTGTGCAGCCTACTATCAGGGAGGCACAATCCCACCCTTGTCCCCCCCAAGCTGTGCTGTGTGTTCCCAAGCTGCAGCCAGGAATCTGGGTGTATATGACTACTGTAATGCAGGAAAAGGAACTTGCATCTATAATACTCTTCTTCCAACATGCTTTTTAGTTTTCTGCTTTTTAATTAGGCTTCCTAATATATCTATTCTTGTCCTCCCCAGACTGATTAATCAAGTGCATCATCAGGAAACTGAAATTCTACCATAAAACGATTGCTAATGTGCAAGGGGGGATTATTAAATTTCAGCTTTATTGCAAAAAATTGACAAAGATCAGGGATGAATGGTGTTCGTGCTGGAGTCTAGTAGCAACAGGCTCATCTGATTAATGAAGTGACAGTTTTATGCTGTGAAGAAGCAAAAGGACTTGACAAGACTCACAGTTTTGCTCATTGACTCTAACAGTTGGAATGATGTTTCCTAACATTCTCTCAAAGTTTGTCAGTAATATATTGTCCTTGTCACAATCTCTTCTGAATGGATTCTCAGATAGGAAAAAGCAGCAGTGAGGTGAGTGCCATCTAAGCCACTGGGAATCAGAATGGGAGCTAGGAAGAGTTCATAGGAGTGTCCCTCTCCATAGCTCTCTGACTTGACACAGATCAGGTTTCAATCACGTGGAATTAGTGTTGCTGTTATTTTCTTGACATAGAACAAGGAACGTGCTGGAAAAATGTGATGCATCTTCAAAAAAAAGAAAAAAGAAAGAAATAAATGGTTTTGTTGCATTAGGGGTTGAGTTGCAGAGTATGATATTATGAAAGTCTTTGCTCCTTTACACAGTGGGTCTGATGTGGTTTCTATGAGTAATCAAATTTCTATGATTAATTGAGTCAGTTGTAAGGGTTTTACACCGGTGTCACTACACAGAGTTGAATGAAGTTATTCCTGATTGACACTAGTGTACATGTGATCAGACTCAGAAGTTAAGGCTACTTTGAAAAAACAATCTCTTACACATAGAACGAAACCCCCAGTTCACCTCAAACTTCTGGAAGGATTTTCAAATTTGAACTCTATTTGGATAGCGTGCTGAACCAAAACCCTGGATCTCATAGTGTAGTTCATTATCAAATGCCTCAGAGAGAGGAGTCAGTCACATCACCTTTTTGTGCTTCATTTTCCCCCTCTGTAACATAGGGATAAAGATATTTTTTCCCCAATGATGTAAAGCTCTGTGAGCTCTACGGATGGAAAATGCCATATAAGCACCATGTATTATAGTATAAATGTTCTTATCTATTCTTTTATGTTAGATACTTATCTCGGTTTGTGTGGCCCAATATAGTGGAACCCCATTGTATTTTCCATTCAAGGCTCCATTTCTTCTTATAAGCCTCATTTATTCCCTAACAGTCAGTGAAATCCTTACTCCTATTTAGTAATGGGAGAACCTCAACATTTTCAGGACCAAATCCCATGCTGGTGTAAATCAGCATAGGTCTGTTGACATCAGTGGAGCTATTCCGATTTATACCGGTTGAAGATCAGGCTTTCAGAGCTTGGATCTGATTTGGTAAAACACCCCAAAATTCAAATGTTTATCAAAATCATCTGGCAGTTGCAGAAATGAGCTGGAAATCTCACAAGAACAAGCTGTCTCATGGACATCTCTCTCAATCTGCCAAGGTCCAAATGTTGGATGCAATGTGTGGCTAAAGTCCCAAAATGATACAAAAATAATATTCATGAAGGAAAGATATGTTGTAACTCAGCTAGAATTTGTGGGCATGTTGCAAGAATTGCTGGGTGAGGTTTGCGGGCCTATATTAGGCAAGAGGTCAGACTAGATGATCCTGGCCTTAAAATCTATGAAAACTTAAAATGCTGTTGGGATTCATTCCTTCAGTGAAAACATCTCTTTCTTTAACGTCTGTCCTATGACTCTTTATTTCTGATTTAAGTAATTTTCAACAATAAAAGTGAGGCGAGACCACCAAATCTGTGTGGATTACAGGGAGTTTTGGAACAACACTCAGTAACATCCCTAGAAGTGAGGGCTCCTAGAGAAGTATGCCTGTGAATTTTCTAGGTCAGTCGCTGCTGGTCTGGGCAAGAAATACAAGAATAACAGCTTCTTACGTAATGTTCAACCTCCTGCCACATAGTTTAAATTTAAACATGAAGGGCCTGATTTTCCGGTGCTCTGCACCTTGTGCAGTCTTTTACATGCCAAGTAGATTTGAAATACTAATAAATCAGAACAGTAGTGATTTACACTCACTTTGTATGGGGATAAATGGCTGCAAAAAGTACAAGGAAATGGAAAATGAAGCTCAAACTATTTTTGAGTGCAAAGAAGCAAATGAAAACATTGATTTTCCTTTACAGATGTGGCAGTCACACCTCAGGCTGCAGCCAAGTGTAACCCCAAGGTTGTGTGTCTGAGATTTGGCCCATAAGACAATTCTATTGAAAGCAAATGATTAAAAATGTAAATTTCAAACCCCATAGAGCTGGTCCATGGAGGAGGATGTCTGAGCTTGGCAGGGTTCTGTGGTAATTATCTAGACCCAAGCACGGTTTTCATTTCAATGGGGAAGGTGTTTGGCAGCCACTACAACAAATTCAGAACAGACCACATCCTTTCACAAAGACTATGAACCTCCAGCTACAGGGGCTTAAAAGTTAATGAAGTCACCCATCCATTATCTCCATTCTTTGGCACCAGAATGGAAGACAAACCTAAGGCTGTACTCAACTTTCTGGAACATGCTGGCAACTGCATTTCTCTGCAGCTCCCAACTGACTTGATGCACATCAGAATGTTTCCAGGAACCAGAGCACTTTGCAGCCAATAATGATTTTCATCTGGAGGGAACAGGGGATGGAGGCTAATTAAAAGAAACAAGTTTCTATGATTAATTGAGTCAATGGCAAAAAAGCAGAACATATTTCTCTGTAGTCGTTTGCTTGATGATGGGCTTTGCATTTGTTAATGGAATTCAGAGTTGCTCACTCTAAGCAAAAGTTAATTCTGTTTTTTACACTCAGGAGCTACTAAGCATTCAGCAAAGGCCTTGTGTGGCTGGTCTCATTTGACAATGGCAGCTAATATTTAGAAGGTCTCTGGGCAGGATGGTCTATGATAGCTTCATAGTTACCATTTCACATAGCCTTTGGAGTTTCTCTCCTTGGATCAATTTGACCATCTAAAATAGAGTGAAAAGAACTAGACTCTACTTCCTGGGAGGATGTTCAACTAGTGAATTTGAGCTGATCAGAAGTGGCAAGCTTTGCTTACCTTGGCAGCAGCTATAATTTTAAAAGTCCTGAATATAAGACCATGATTCAACAAAGTATTCAAGCTTATCTCTAAGCAGGTGCAGTCCTGCTGAAGTAGATGGAACTACTCACATGCTTAAAGTTAAGCATGTGCCTAAATGCCTCATTGAATCAGGTCTTAAATCAGGAAATGAGGATGAGTGTCACTCTTTATGAGTTGCAAACACCATTTCATTGGTGAGCCTCTATTCCTAGATGTAAAGAAAGGCCTAGAAAATAGTAGTGAAAATATAGTAGTGAGGTACCCTCACCTGGAATACTGTGTTCAGATACGGCTACTCTACCTTAAAGAAAAGCTATAGAGGAGATGTCCAGAGATAGGGGATGGAAATGATCAGAATACTGAGGAGACTTCTGTATGAGGAAATGTTGAAAAGACTGTTACTCATTTAGAGAAGAGAAGCAGAAAAACGGGGGGGTCATGACAGAGAGGGCATAGTGAATGGTATAAAGGAATTAGATCAGTCACACCTATTTACACTTGTTTATCACACAAGAGAAAGGAAACGTTTAATGAAGTTGAAAAACAAAAATTTAAACCTGAACAAAGATAAATACTTTTTTGCACAACACAATCAGTGGAACTCACTGCCGCAAGATATCACTTAAGTCAAGAGCTAAGCAGCATTACATAAAAAAGTATTGCACATTTATATGTATAATGAGATCAGGCACAATTACATCACATATGGAAACAACAGGGATAAGCCCTTATGCTTCAGAGCAAAAGCTAACCACTAACTCCCAAGCAGCTGATTATTCCATAATAGCCAATTAAAGGGTTTTTCTTTCACCTTTCTCTGGAATATCCGATACTGGCCACTGTCAGGACAAAAGAATAGACTAATCTGGTTTTCTGATTCCTTTGCTTCTAGCATCTCACGTCTTGTTTTTCTGTCTAGTTTCTTATGCCATGCATATTACTATAGTATCTGAGTACGTATACATCTGAGATGTTCAAAGAACTAGGTATCCCTCTCCACCACTTACTAGGAAACACAGTACTATTCCTTCACAGCTGGTGGCTCCCAAAACCTTTTTAATAAAGATTTATTAAAGCTGTCATTTCCTGGCAGTTTATCATCTAAATTAAATTGGCTAATGAAATCAAAACATTTTATTAAACTTTATGACTGCAGTAATTATAAACCTTTCCGCACCAATCCAGCATTTTAGACTGATAGACAGATGGCTGAGAGTGTGTGTTTCTGAGACATGAGTCCAGTATTAATTTATCGACATCTTATAAATAAATACAATATCATACTTCAGGAGAGAAGATATTTGTATCTGTATTAGGGATGGCCTGGAACTATCACCCTCATCTGAACAAAATCAGAATCTGGGGGATTTGCCTTTCTCACTGTATGGCAGCACAAAAACTATGTTCATGCACATGGATTTGCACCTCCAATTCATTTGGTGAGCAAAAAATGCAGATGTAAATTAGCAGAAGACAGGTGAATTGGGCACTTGGCTGGGATGCATGACACTTGGATTCAACTCCAGACTCTGAGGCACAAGAAAGGGAAGTGACTTTCCCAAGGTAACTTAGCAAACCAGTGGCAATTTCTTCATCTGTAATAATAAGAATAAGAATGGATGGGAAACATTTTTTTTGTCCCATGAGAATTTTTGAGATTTTGAAAAAATTCCCATTCCAAATCAGGATAAAAAGCTGCAAATTTGAAAATTTTCTCAAACTGATAAAAAAAATCAATTCCAGTTAATAAAACAAATTGTTTTGATAATTTTGATTGATTTTTTTAACCTTTTTAAAATATAGATTTAGTTAAAACGAAAAGTCATTTCAAACTGAAGAACAAACCTTTATGTTTTAAAAATGTCAAAATGGGACTTCTGACAATTTCAAAAACATTTTTAAGATATTTTTAAATCAGGACATTTGTCAAAACCAACTCTTGCCTGTGAACAGTTCTGCTTTTGATGAGTCAGCATTTAAAAAAAATCATTTTGTTGAAAAATTCCCAACCAGCTCTAATAATGCTGCTGACTTCCTCCATTAAAGCTCTTTGAGATCTGTTAATGAAAATTGCTATGGTAGAACTAGGTATTATTATTATTATTATCCAAAATGTACACATCCTTCCTTCCCTCCTATTCATCAATCAATCAATGACCATCATCATCCCTAGCTGCTATCTAGCCTTCCAAAGTTAGCCCAGTATGTACACACACACACACACCAACCAATTTTGGCAGGGCTCAGTACATAGATTCCTACCATAAAACCCATGCATGGCAGTATGAAAATTCCATATTGAAAGCTGCAGATATGTTTCTCCATAGCTCCCCTATGAGAGAAGCCACAGTACGGCACTCAGTCAGATCCTCAGTTTCACTTAGGGAAGAAAGTTGGTGGGGTTTAATGTCTTCCTCTAGGGCAGTGGTTCTCAAACTGTGAGTTGGGACCCCAAAGTGAGTCATGACCCCATTTTAATGGGGTCACCAAGGCTTGCTGAAGCCCAAGCCCTACCACCTGGAGCCGAAGCTGAAGCCCAAGGGGCAGCGAGGCTCAGGTTACAGGTCTCCTGCCAGGGGCTGAAGTTCTTGGGCTTTGGCTTTGGGCCCCGTGCCTGGGGCGGTGGGGCTTGAGAGGGCTCAGGCTTCAGTCCTCCCTCCTCAGGGTCGTGTAATTATTGCATCGCGACCCCCTTCTGACAACAGAAATTAAGTTTGAGACCCCCTGTGCTAGGACATCCAGCACTGGAGGTACCACACAAGTGACTTAATGGCCCATTTGTCTATTCCGGTACGGTAATCGCTGTATCGTGGTGAGCATGCAGGTTTGTACAACTAACGAGTGGTATACAAAATACAGTTCTCTGCACTCACTAAGAGAAAGATTTAGAAAGACCAGATACCTCTAACATTGCACCAGAACCATTGGAATACCTCCAAGCTGGGCCTCCAACCTCTGTGCTCAGTGGGGTGCAAACTTTCACAGCTACTACCCCGGTGCTAAGGTCTGGCGTGGGGTATTGCTGCAAGACACCATGTGTGAATATTGCAGACAGCAACTGCTAGGCATTAATGGACATTGGCAAAAGTGCTAGCTGCCAGATTTCTCTGGATGCGGAAGAAAACAGACAGTGTTTCATGCAATCCAACTCAGAATTATGGGGGATGCTACACATGGAGGCATAACCCAGTAACACCTTCTTTTAGAAAAAGATTCCTATGAAAATCTTCATATAGTTGACATGGATCATGAAAAGGGAGATTAAAAAAAAATAGAAGCCAACTTCCACAAATTAAGTGGACAGCTGCACCCTCATTGATGAGCCCCCAATAAATGTAAAGATATCCTGTAGTTTCTGTTTGTGCCTTGGCATGCTGCTTTGCCAGACTTTAAGCTGACACCATTTGGCGCTGCTAAGCCCTGCCTTTATGCTAATTTCTGTAGTACAGCCCTTCCTGATTTATAAAATTTTCACTGAAGATATCTCTCCTCATTCTGAAAGTCTGTTGGCTTTGCAGACTTCATTACAACTGCCTCTTGACTTTCTCTAGCCCTTTGCATGCACTCTGTGCACACAGCACTTTACTGTGGTACAGATGACAGAGTTAAAATTAACAACAATAATAACTGCAGAAAGCAAAAAGATTTGTTCTTAAATGAGATTTGAGAAGAAAGCGGGCCTGACACTCTATTGCCCTGTACCTTGTGTAGTGATTTAAACCAATGCAAAATGAGTGTAAAATGCAAGTTTCATTTACAATGATGTCCCTTTACACCACTCTGGCAGTGTACATGTAATATAATTCACATCTGCTTTAAGGCCCCTTTACACTGACAGTCGTGTAAATTGGCTTTAGTGTAAATGAGAGTCAGGCCCTTTATCACTCACCTTGTGCTCGTGTAAGTGATGACATAAAATGCTGGGCAACAGAAAATCAGGCGAGCTGATGAAGAGAGGCAAGGCTAAGGGAGGCTGCACCATGAGGTGCAGAGGACAAAGGTATTGTAGCATAAGTGGTAAGCCTTTGAGAAGTGAGGGGAAAGTGGGTGGTGCTAGGTATACAAAGGGAGCTCAAAAGGCACTAAAAAGTGACAACTGTTTCACAGCTGGCCTGCAGTGAGTCCAGTGGTATTGAGAAATCAAAGGGCAATTTTGAAATGAATGCAAAATGAATAGAAAATCAGATGAAGGTGTCTGAAGTTGGAGGCAACATGGCATGCAATTCTTAGGCTCTCTCTGCATACCTTCCTCCTGCTCTCGGTTATGTCTGGGTATCAAAAGTGAGGTTTGATTTCTTTACCTAGGTATCATATCTTTGATAGTCTGTTTTTCTCTTGTGGTATAAATTTCTTCCCTAGAAATCCAGTTGGAAAACAAGCCAAGACCTTAAAATATATATATTTTAGCCTTAATAAACAAAGAAGAATAGTTCACACTAATGATGCATATTATGCAAGGTATTAAGGGATACTTTGCAGAATTGCTCTTCGCAATTAGCAATGGAGTACTTATGAGTATTCATAATTCCAAACAAGGCCTACAGGGGTTATCTTGGCATAGATATGCCTGGCTGGTTATCCTGAAAAGGGACATATATTTTTATTCAGTAATGATCATATTTGTATTGTCAGAAGTTACTGATTTAATTTCTGCTTTCTTTTTATTTAGGAATGCTGATTTTGTCTGTGTTTGTGTGTCTGTAAAATGTATTGTTCCTCAGAGTTGTTTGGCTGATAGCTCTGGAGACTGGAGTCCAAAAAAGTACAGAATTGGTGACCTCAGTGCAATTCAGTACCCTTTCAATGTGCGTCAGCCCTGAACTGGATGAATCACCTTCAAGGCTGAGGCTGGAATTAAGTCTCCAGACCGCTCTACTGGGACTACCAACAACATTTTTATCATATAGACAATTCTGTGGACTAGACTAAGACCTAGCAGCTCCTTTCAAACAGATCACCAAGCTGCCCGATGACTAATCTTTCACTGGGTTGACATTCAAGTTGAAAGCTGGCTGTTGCTATCCACCTGTAACCTACAGAGAAAGCCTCTTTAGCCCATTCGCAAAGCCCTGAGCAGTCCTGTCACCCATCTCTAGAGTAAGGTATAAAACAGATCATCGCAAATATTGTGCCCACATTATGATCATAATGAATACAGTCAAATAACAAGATTCCTCACATGCTCAGTCTAGCTGCTTGTACTTGTTGGAGTAGGTTAATTCCTGAGGCATTTACAAATGAGAACCAACACTTGGTGCAAGATTACACTGTGTCTCCTTAACCTACATGTCTGCAGAGCACCTAGCACAACAGGCCCCAAGGATATTTCAGGTCCCTGAGTGTCAGCACATTACAAAATAATAATAATAGGGGACAGATTGGGTAAGGGATTTATAATCTATCGCAAGCACTAACATTATGTCGGCATGTAAAAATGCAAGAACCTGGTGATGGGCGATAGAGCCTCTTTTTGTTTACAACCCAACCCTGATCAGCAATGATTTAAAGTAGTCCCAACTTGATGGCTCTTTAGTAGCCTATGGTGGTTCTCCTTCTAGTTCCAAGGGCAGGCAAATATCCCCAGAAGGAAACAACACTACCTAATTGTCACTAGGGACTTTGTTAATTAGATTGTAAGATCAATGGGGCCCTGGTCCGTGACTGGGGCTCCTAGGTGCTACCGCAGTACAAATAAATAAGAACAGCAGTGGCAACTTAGCAAGGTAGCTGGCAGTCTCAACAGAGTGGCTGAAGGGTGAATGGAAGAGATCTTGCATCCGTTGTTATCTCTAAGTCAGGGCTGGTATATACTGAAACGAGAGTCAGGAGTAGTTTGTACTGCTGCTGTCTCTGCATTATGCCTATGTGTATATTTTGGCTAATTTGTAGACTTTAGTCTCTACATGTGTTAATTTACCACCTTTCAGCATATATTAAACTCACATTAAAAATGCACAATAAAGAAAAAAATAATGTTTCCAAACAATTAATCTAATGCCTTACATATGTTTTAACCAACCCCAACCCTTTAACCAAAAGGATATTTTATCCTTGAAAATGTGGGTTATGTTACATTAAATTTAACCACAGATGTCTCAAATCATCTCAGGCTCCAGTGTGTATCTGTGCATTTCTTCAGGGTAATGAAGGTAGCTTAGAATTGAAAAGCTAATTCATTCACAACAGCTGCAGGTAAAAACCACAAGGTGGATTTAAATAAGAGCTGAAGGTGTGTATAGATGGCAAACCATGCAGTGCTGAATATGTTAA
Source organism: Terrapene triunguis (assembly GCF_002925995.2). Taxonomy (NCBI): domain Eukaryota; kingdom Metazoa; phylum Chordata; order Testudines; family Emydidae; genus Terrapene; species Terrapene triunguis. Next base: position 11,517,949 of record NW_020664404.1, read on the forward strand.
AGTCCTTGACGAGTTAAATGTTAAATGAATTAATCACAAAATAATTAAACATCTCAGGCATATTGAACACAAAATAAGTGGGACATGCTTGGTTTTCCTCCACATGAATTCCTACTGATGAAGCACTTTCGGCTGTGACACAGAAATAAAATCAGGTCTCTTGGTGATTCAATGCAGATCCAACAATTAATTCCACATCGATGGGATTTTGTTTTAGATCTTTAGTTTTCTGCAAAAGCTTAATTTAAATATCTATGCAACAACTGATAACAATTTTCCCCATCTCCCATAGGGTGAGGAGGGTGAACATGTTTTAGAAGCAAACCAAAATACTTAATCCAAATAGATGCAAATCTTAAATTATTCTTTAGTAGAGGGGAATGGTTGGCTAAGGGGATTGGGAAGGGAATTCAGAGCCTTTCACCTCTATATAAGTCAGTGTTCAGAACTGGCTCCAGATTGATAAACAAATTCATTTGCCCCTTATCGTTGGTGTGCAACAAATGAGTTATAGTTTATTATTATAATGTTATACTTTTTATATTAACCCAGTAGTTCCTAAGTGCTCTTTTATTTGTTGGATGAAACAAACAAAGGTTTCAGTTCAGGAACAGCATAGTAAGAGACACTTCTTTTCCCCCTTACCCACTTCTTTGTTTCATCCATCTTTGCCAGTCTTGTTTATTTAGAATGTATGCTCTTTGGGGCAGGGAGTACAGGGTAATCAACTAATGGGATGATTTAGCATAGACTAGCTGTGTGCACAGCTCCTAGCCAATCAGTAGCAGTAACCCCAGTAATCATAGCTCACCACCTGCCTAGCCATTGTCAGATGTCAGTTTCCTGTAAGCATTATGGCAGAGATGAGTTGTAAGGAGTGACTTGAAGGAGATAAGGTGGTGGCTTTACAGATCTTGATTTAAGTGTCTATGGGGGGAGGGATAGCTCAGTGGTTTGAGCATTGGCCTGCTAAACCCAGGGTTGTGAGTTCAATCCTTGAGGGGGCCACTTAGGGATCTGGGGCAAAATCAGTACTTGGTCCTGCTAGTGAAGGCAGGGGGCTGGACTTGATGGCCTTTCAAGGTCCCTTCCAGTTCTAGGAGATGGGATATCTCCATTAATTTATTTATTTATTTATATTTATTTCATGGGCGTTCTTGGGAGGTGGTATTTCTACTGTTTAATCTAATTTCATTTATTACAACACTTAAAAAATATTTTGATCTCACATTATATTTGAAGGCTCGGTTTTACCTTTAGCTGCCTGGTTAACTCTGCTTGGACTTAGGAGTCCAGAGCACCTCTGAAAATCAGACCCTAAACACCTGAAATTCTGCACCTAAAAGTGGGATGCACCCAAAATTAGATGCTGCTTTTGAAAATGTGAGTCCTGACATCCCCCTCCCCTCCAATGACTCACGTTCCCTTCTGCAGAGCAGTTAGAATGCTCATCTCCATGACAGAACTTATCAGGGTCAGTAAAGTACTTTGAGACCCTTGGATAAAAGGCTCCAGAGAAGTGGAAAGTATTTTTTAATGTTTATAGATTTTAGCTCCGGTAATCAAGAAACACAAGTAAATAGATTTTGTCCCCACTTCAGAACAACGTTGTAAAAAGAAGCTTGCCTCCCTTCTCCAGTGTATGTTTGGTTGTGATAAATATAGTTCCTGACCTTTAGTAGAAGTTAAAGTGAAAAAAAGACGAGAAGATGGGCATGCTGTGAAGGCTATAGCCTATTTTACAAAGCATCCTACTGCATCGATCGGCTGTGCACACACACCGGTGAGAGCTGCTTTGCCGCTCCTTAATAAACTTATTTCATTTTTGCTTCAAGGATCCCACACAATACATTAACAACATCAACTCGAAAGAGCCAATAAAGAGTCTTGCGATGGATGGGAAGCAGGGAACTGTGCGCACTAGTGTCAGTGCTACTGGTTTGTTTGTTCCTCCTGGCTCCCCACAGGGCGTAATGCGCTATGGACCCAGCCTGACCCAGATAAAAGGATATTCTTAGCTGACCAACAGATAATTCCTTCAGAAGAAAAATCAGTTTTCTTTCAACACAGCCAAAAGAAAGTGCCATCTGAAACTCCTTGCATTTGTTTCTGTTTTAACTTCAACTGCTTAGCCACCCCCTTCTTGCTAATTACTGTGGTTCCTGGGTACTGAATACAATATTTTAGGCTCCCCAGGAGAAACAATATAGTTTAATAGAATCTGGTATCTAGCTGGATTCATTCATATTCCTTCCTGCTTCCTTCCCTAGAAGGCACAGCAGGGCTGTTCTCTGTACTGTAGCAATTTTGGAAAGCCTTCACAAAGAGATGTCCCTTCCATTGTGGCTTAACCATCCTAGAAATGGTGATTCTTCCTCATTGCCTGTGGGAATAAATTCCACAATTTAGAACTCATCATTGAAAATGGTCTGTCCCCAGCATCCACGTGGAGGGTGTCATCGGCTTAGGCGTCCCTGATGAGCCATGTGACCGGATTATTCTATTCTTTTCTGGTTCGTATCCCACCCTCACCATGGGGGTGTCTGAGCACCTTCCAGTAGTGCACTGAGCAACGTGACCAACATCTGTCATAGGAGGCCTGTTCTTTCTCTCACTGTTTCCCCAGGGAGAGACAGTCTTTATGTCGCACAACCATCCACATATTTTAAGCCAGTGAACACATGATGCAAGTCTTTGTTTCTCTTCCATTGTATAGTCTGAGTGAGAATTGCAGCACACTGCCATTGTAGCTTCATGCGTTTTCCACCCCCACTTTTTTCTTTTAAGTGAATTTCATGCTGGTAAAAGGTACCTTCCTAACTCTGGAGACAGAAGTCTTCTGATCTCCTCCAGAACTGGAACATCATAGGCAGCAGCAGGGAAAGTTCCTCTCACAACCTTCTACCTTCCTTAAATGCAGGTGTCGCTACAACTGTACTTTACCCCCTTCCTGGAGTGACCCCTGGCGGAGGCCAGAGCATTGTTCAAAAGCATCAAGTAGAGCCAGCTTTTGTAGCTGGTTTTGTAATGTGGAAACCTGCCCTGGAAATAGACTGAGATCACTATTTCATTTCCTACAAGGGTCAGATCCATCCCTACAGGGTCCGATCCTGACGTCCTTCTTCAATTTCAATTTCACTTACTCCTTTTACTAGGGTTGTCCCCTCCAGGATTGTCCTGGAGTCTCCAGGAATTAAAGAGTGATCTTCAATTAAAGATTGTGTCATTTGATGAAACCTCCAGGAATATGTCCAACTAAAATTGGCAACCCTACCTTTCACAAGCAAAATTCTTACCAAATCTCACACCGAATTGAAACAGCCTAGAAGCAGCAACTTCTATTCATTGCCAACATGGTTAGGAATCAAACCAGTGAAAAGCATTCTGAGCAGTCCTGGGTTATCCACTCCCCAAACTGGCTGCTTTTTGAGTTTGCCAGAACTTTGTCTTGATGCCTATGCAAATAGCGAATACATTGAGTTGTTCTCAATGCAACAATACTGGGATGAGTAAATGAACTCACTAGCATCAGGTCTAGCTCTGTGAACTCCAATTGCCTTGATTTCTAATGTAAACAAACATACTGAAAATAGAAAAATTTATAAAATGTGGCTGGAATAGCAATGAAAGTAGTTACTTGATTTTTCTCTAGATATTTATTACAGCTGAAGCAGTAATTAAATTGCTCTCTGCAGAAAGCAGCTAGGTTTCTGATTTAATATCGCATGCAGCAATATCAGGCCTCATGTAACATGCCTCAATATCAGGCTTCATTTAAGGCTTGTAAACAACATTAAAAGTAGCAATAGGTGAACTTCAAATGGGTCAGGGGTTTCAAAAGTTGAAAGAACATTCTTGGGATTGACAGTGTGTGTGTGTTGACTGCTAGTTAGAGCAAGGAACTGAAAATCTGTCACTATGTGACCTCAGGCAAGTATCTTCCCCTGTCTTCAGTTTTCCATCTGTACAGTGGGTCTAATAATGATACCCTTTTCACAGGATGCAAAGTGCTTTGAGATCATCAGAGGAAATATCCAAGAGAAAGGCAAAGTGTTGTCGGTTTTGCCTTTCACAGGAAATTTTTATTCTACTCCTGCAATTCAGTCACGTGCCTCCTTAAAGCTTGAGACATTTAGATAGAAATGTATATTCACGGCAGTAGGTGGAAGGAGAGCGGATGGTGACTGAATTAAAAGTCCAGCATCCGATAATGAATTCTGCTTCCTTTCCAGCCTCCCGCCTGGCTAAACATTACATTGATTGCAACATTTGAAGTGTTGCCACATTCAGTAACGTGAGCTTCCCAGGATTTGATATTTAACTTTCAGGACAGAAGCCCAGATCCTTCCCCCACCCTCCGGCAGTGTGTTTACTGAAATAGGAAGTGTCATAAACAGCTTGTCTGTTTACTTTCCATCCATTGTTTTGGGGCATGTTAGGATAAGACAGAGCATGACCAGCATTCAGGAGAAGCCAGGGAAGTTAGCTTTCCTCCCCACAATATATCACCTTGTTTAATCAGAGTATTAGTATCTTGGATGCATTGTTATCGCTTTCATCAAGATTTTATCAGTTATGTTTTCTAATTGACGTGGCTTCAATTTTAGGCTTGCAGCTGGGTAATACATATAGGATATTGATTTCCATAAAAAATATAATTTTGAAGCTTCATTTACATAATGAACCATTCCAGATGACACTTCCTTTTTGTTACACTATGCATAACTTTTTAAAAAATATTAACACTTTGTCAGTGCTGGCAAATAACTTTGTAGTCACAAATTATCATTATGATTACTTATTTCAGGTAATGACCAAGTGTCCTAGGTGATCTCCAAACAGAAGAAGGAAGCAAGGTCCCAGTCCTGGTGAGGTTAAAATCTAAAGGGGATGGAAAATATATTTTAAGGATATGACCGTTGAGTGGATGGATGGATGGATAGATAAAGAAATATGTATGGAAATAGCTTAGATAGGTAAGCAGGTAGGTAGGGCTATATGTATGAAGATGGATAGATACATTATATAGATTATCTTGAGTAGACAGATGGAAAGATTACTTGGTGAGTTTGATTCAGCCTTGGGATATGCCAAAATCCACAGCCTATACCTCCAACAGAACCCTGTCCACACTTGAAAACTCTTCTCTCTTGAGGAAAACCTTGGAGCAGATGCCCCTTGTTTGTGCCAGTGGGATATGGAGTCTTTTTTCCTTTGTTCACCAGTTCAAATACATTCTAGGTCGGTGGTTTTTCCTGTTCATTGGTGGTTCAGTGGCCTGTGCGGAATGAATTGTGGGGATCTATGTTAGTTCCTAGGTAGGAACCTACCTACTACCTAAAGACAATCCCCATAACTGACAGCCTTATTGGGAATCTCTGCAAAAAGGACAAGAACTAAACAGGCTATGGAGTCTTTGCAATAGCATGCTCACGAGCTTTTCAGTATTTGCCTGGCTTCGCTAGGATGGGAGGTCAGTTTATTTGCTTAGCATTAGTCCACCCATTTCTAGACAGGAATGACCCAGTAAGGTTATTTGCCAGCACTGTGCTTATTATCATGAACAGTCTGAGCTAGCGAACCGGAGCGGCTAACAGGAGTTTTGCAAAGGACTTCTACAGGTGAAGAAGGAGCAATTACGTGACCCTTGGGGTAAGTTTGTTGTCTGTTGTGTGTGTGTTTGTGACTGATGTGGAGAAAGTAAATAAGGAAGTGTCATTTACTCCTTCTCATAACACAAGAACTAAGGGTCACCAAATGAAATTAATAGGCAGCAGGTTTAAAACAAATAAAAGGAAGTATTTCTTCACACAACGCACAGTCAACCTGTGGAACTCATTGCCAGGGAATGTTGTGAAGGCCAAGACTATAACAGGGCTCAAAAAAGAACTAGATAAATTCATGAAGGATAGGTCCATCAATGGCTATTAGCCAGGATGGGCAGGGAGGTGTCCCTAGCCTCTGTTTGCCAGAAGCTGGGAATGAGCAACAGGGGATGGATCACTTAATGATTACTTGTTCTGTTCATTCCCTCTTGGGCACCTGGCATTGGCTGCTATCGGAAGACAGAATACTGGGCTGGATGGACCTTTGGTCTGACTGAGTATGGCCGTTATGATGTTCTTATTACCCAGTGTAGAAAATGTCCTCAGGTCAGGATCACATGGAGGAAAGGAACAATCTGTCCAGTTTGTGGCCCAGTTCCATCTAAAAAGCCTTTTAATTGCACTAAAAAAGAGCCTGACTTTCTTGATATTTTATTAAACTTCACCCACATTGTGCTGCAATTTTCAGCTACTGCAGGAATGCTAGTGGAAAACGAGACAGGCATTTTAGACAGCATGGCATGGTTGTGATTTTTAACCAAACAACAGAGACCGCAGAACAGCTACCCCCATGCATGCAAACCAGAGGGATTCAACTGAACAATTAATATTAATTAGATTCTAGTAAGAGGGCAGTAAGAATAAAAAGAGATGGAATTATCCAGTAAGTATGCCAGGACATACTAATACCACTCTGTGTGAAGGAAATTTAGTATGGAAATCCATTTGTTTAACTTTGTTCTCAGTCATTATCACTGTTCCCCTGAATCATAAAATGCTCATTATGAAATAAACCCTGACATCAGCTTTATTATTATGATCATAAATCTTAATAGCTGCTTCCTTATTTTAAAGCTATAGTTCCTGTTTCTCATTTGGAGATTCTAACTTGTCTGGGATTTAGGCATTATTCTGTTTGTATTGCCTACTGATGGATATATGTGTGTGTGGATATGCTTGTGTGTGCCATACATAGACAGAGAGAAAAAATAATGCCTAATTAAATTAATGTATATGTGTATATGCATTAAATATATGCACGCACAAATATACACACAGATAACAAAGAATCATACAGGGAGAGAGAGGCTACTAAACCACCTTACACTAGTTTTACACCAGTGTAACACTACTCAAATCAATGCATTTACATTGGCATACACTGGTGTTGAGTGAGTGGTGAGTGAAGCCTAGGATCTTTAAAATGAGATTATGTCAGAAGGTAGAATGACTATTACCATTTTACCTTATTATATGGTCACAGATCCAATATTAGAACAGGGAGGGAAAACAGAGAAGGGGGAATGAAAGAATATGTGTTGCTGGTTCTTACACTATATTGTAAAAAAGGAAAAGGCTAAAGTGATTGTAGGGAAGATTTGTCTTACACCAAATGTATGTAACTAACAAAGTCAAGAAAATGAATATTCATACATAGCCTGCTGCTTAATGGAGTGCTACAGTATGTTCTATGTGCATTAGTTCCAAGACTGAAAGTTTGAAATCCAACATATTTGTCACTTACATGGTCCCAATACTGAGGGGAAGGGAGCCTCCTGCTGGTACTAATCACACTCAGGGACAGAACAGTCTGCATTAGTGCTTTAAAATCCTCACTTTGCATGAAACACACCTGAATTACACTGTTCATCTCCTCTGTCATCATCTCAGTATGAAGCAATGCCACCACTTTTCACGTATATACATGCTCACTGAAGCACATGTGATTTGCAACAGGGTATGTCTGACACTATGCACCAAGTTTGCAAATGCAATGCTCCTAGCAGCTAAAAGTACACGGGGGTGGATGCTTTGGAGTTAGAATTACAGCTACAACATCATTTCTACAGACAGAGATTTGCATTGTCAGCCGTAACCTGATGAATGTAAAGTGTCTTGGATAGCATGATGAGAATCTCACCATCCTACCTGTCATTAACCACAAATAAAACTGACTGCTTCAGAGAGGCCATGTGATTGACTGCTTTATCACATTCAACTCTGGCTGTGTTCTCAACAAAGCCAAACATGATCAGACTGGGTCAAGGACTTGGATGGGAAACCTCCAATGGGGAACAAAAAATATTGTGCTGCAATAAATAGTGCCAGTGATTCAGTAGGTGAGATTCTTCCCTCTCAGTCAGTACTTAATCAGGCCCCCTTCATGGTGTTGAGTGCTGAGGTAAAAGCAATCTTTTGGATTAAACAAAATCAATATTAGTTCTGCAACTAGGCTCTTTACAACATCTGCATTTTTAGGTGCCTAAATACCTTTGGAAATCTGAGCCTAGGTGCTTATGTCACTACTATCATCATAAAGTGGACTGAGGTTAAGACAGCGGTCCTGACCAATAATTCCCTCCATCTTGTTGTTTTGGCATAAAAAGAAGTTAGCAAAGGGAGATTCCTGTTGGATATTAGAATAATCCTAAAGGCCATGGAGAAACTGGTGAATATGTGATTTCTAGGCTACCTAATGACAACATATTCAATCTGCTCCAAACCCCCTGATTATCAGGGCAAGTGCTGGAGTAGCTAATATACAAGCAGGCTCAATTAACCCTAATTAGTTCAGAGTCAGGCTACAAAAGACTTAATTAGCAGTTATTAGGTACAGCTCGGAAAAGGAGCATAAATAATGTTTGGTAGCAAGCTGTGTTTAAGAATCTTGTGACTGATTGACACTAAAAGAAGTGGGGGTGGGGTAGGGTGGGGTGGGAAGAGAAACCAACTGAGTCAATATTCCCTTTTAGGAGCTAAATGGGAAATAATCCAGGCCTTGCATTCAAGGCTGTCAGTGGGGTTTTTGACAACTGTGTACAGATAAAATTTTTCAAAATCTGCATGTTCCAGAGGAGGTGCCTGAAAGTTTCATTTTGTGGATCTGGTACTTGATGTGTACGTTCTTTCACGCCACGCCTTGTCCTTTGGAATACCTGCCCACTGTCCATGTGTTGAAGTCTCTTCTGTCCTCTCTTTCCACCACATTTCTTCCACAAAACACCCCCTGTGCTGATCTCATCAGCAATGTCTCCATGTCCTCTTGCATTTAAACTGCTTTTGTCTCCCAGCAAGGTGCCATTCTTGCAAACACTTGCAAAATTTTACTCAGGGGAGAGGCCCAATTCCATTAGCAGGAGCTGCTCTCATGTATAAAGTTATGTATAAGTGCAAATGTTTGCAGGATTGGGGCCTTAGATAGTAAATGCCACAAGGGTAAGGACTACTTCTGTTGAGATATGCTATACAGAGCAGAGTGCAGCAACATTGCTCAGTAAATAATAAAAATAGTGGAAGTGATTTTTAATAATAATATGGCACCAGAAAAAGAAAGTATGAGGCTGAGCTATTGCAGCAAGCATATGACAAAGGAGATAAAAGGGCACTATGACATATTACATGGAATGAAGCACTGTGTTTGTACAACGCCTAACACAATGTGGATCTGGTCCATGACTGGTGCTCCTAGGTGCTATGATAATACAAATAATAAATTATCATAAAAATGTTATTTAATCGTGTAGTAGTATAGTGCCAATGTGCATTTTGCTTCACAAAACAAATGAAGTTGAATGATCGGCTAAGAGAAGCTTACAGAGCTAAAGCCTTAATACTACTTCAAAATTGGCTCCCACAGACCCTGTGCCCAGCAACCCCAATGGGATTCTGTATGGGGATTGTGCAATGCAGGATGGGTGTCTAAATGAAGAGAAGATCAATAGGGGGAGAAATCCACACAGACAGGGGAAATGGTAAAGCAAGGACCATATAATTATGTGGCCAGTTGGGAAGTGACCACATTCATTTTGATGGTTATATATATATAAAATGCTTTTATACTGTGCTCTTTGAGAATCCATGTTGCTTAGATGGTTTCTGATGCTCGTTAAGGCCCTGGTTTAGAAAAGCACTTAAGCAAGTGTTTTCATCCATCCCTAATCAGATCAGCACTTAAGCACATGTTTAAATGAGTATTGCCATCCCTATGCAGTGAAAAATCATGAGTCAAGCTCCCAAATTTCATGGGAGTATGGGCTAAAAAAAATAAATCAATATTTTTAAAAATAATAAATATGGAGTTTTTTATTTATCTTCTGGAATTGTCATCATTGGGGGTCACATTTTCAAGCTCTTCTCTGCAACCATGAAGGCTAGAAACTTACATTAAAAAAATATATATAATCTGAGATTCTCATGTAGCCACCTGAATCCAGGAGCTGGGACATTCAGAAAAACACCCAATGTTGCTAGACTCATGAGAGTTGGTAACATTGGAATAAGGATGCTTTCCTCAGCCTGAAATCCAGTTGGCCCCAAAAAACACAAACAAAAAAAGATTTTCTCTTTAGCATGGCCTATAATATTTGCCTCCTGCATATTCATCCTCTTGAGTCCACGTTGCTTACTGTCTCATGTTGAGCTGTCTGAAAGTTATTTTAAGGTCTAAAAGGATTTCCATGAAAGCGAGTGATGCCATCTGCAAGACCCTGAGCAGATTTAGCTGCACTCCATTAATCTTGATGCCCTTTCTTAATCCTATTCAAGGTTTTTGTAGATCTTCTCCAGGCAGCAAAGGAAAGCTTTTAATGAGATAATTTTGCTTTTACTAGCTTTAGGTTTTAGCTTGATCTTTTCTGTTTCTTTTTTTAAAGTTCTAAATGCCGCTGTACTAATCACATCCTGCTAGATGTGGTTAAGGGTTTCTTCTATGTAGCTATTCTTCTTCCCTTGCAGCGCCTCTGAGGTTCCATCACCTTTTCATAATCATTACAACTCATGCACAAAGGACTGCTGTTCTCAGCCATCTTCTACAGACCCACATCCAAGGTTTCATTACAGACGACCATCAGCTGAGAGATTGCTGCAGACCTCTGTTCTGTTGATGCTTGACTGTCCAGAAGTCTCTGCAGGTTTTTCCCCCCACCGATAACCTCTCCTGAAGGGCAAGAATAACAGTGATGATAAACTGATGAGTCTGTGATTTGTAAAGTCTTCAGGCCTGATTCTTATTTACGTTGAGGCCCCTTTACACCACTCTGGTAGTGCAAAGGGGCCTTAAAATGAATGTAACTATGTACTGTTCATTTGTAAATTTGTACTAGTCACATGCACTTTAAGGTCCCTTTTACACTGTCAAAGTGGCACAAAGGGACCTTATTTTAGATAAGAACTAGGATGTTAATATTTCCCTATAAAACCCCATGCCCTCAAGCCGTGATAGTCTGTATCCACAAAAACAACGAGGAGTCCGGTGGCACCTTAAAGACTAACAGATAACTTCTTGTGGAATATATAATTATTTCTGTATTAAGATCTATTATTTAATTGCAAACCTATCCATATGAAGGAGTCAGCTACAAATTTGGATTTAAACTCCAAATTTAATAAAGACAGGGGAGATAATTGACCAAGGACAAGAAAAGTGTTCCATTGTTCAATACCAGCATATTTTAGAAAATGCTAGGAAGGATTGTGATAAATAGAGAAAGACCTTTAAACTCCACAGCTGGATCAGGTTTTTACAGCTCTCATCCCCACCAAGTTTTATGTAAGTAAAATTCAGGAAACAGTTGTCAATATTTTGCCATGTATCACTGGCATCCTGGTAATCCTGAACCTTAAAGCTGCTTCCTTAATCCTGCTCAATTCCACAAATCTCTCCTCCTCTGAATCCTCAGGCTTTTGGAATTAGTGGAGTCCCACTCAGTCAAGAGGAGCACAAAAATTTTAAGTCACAATATACTCTTTCATCCCACTCTGTAAACCCAGCTTTGTTGTGCTGCCTTCTACAGCCATGTTGGACGTAGCATCAAGCATGTGTGTGTGCATGCCTGTGTGTCTATACTCACTCCATTTCATAAGATGTTCACCTTTCTGGATCATAAATATATATAGATAGATAGATAGATTTTTTTTTTCTCAATACAATTTCTCTAAAACACTCTTGAGAACAAAACGGTGAGACTTTGTAGAAGCAGCTGAATTCTATTGAAAGATAGCTTGTGGGGTTTCATTAGCTCATGTACTTGCCTTCTGCTAGAACAATAGAGGTGATATGATTTAGTTGGGGATTGGTCCTGCTTAGAATATCAGGGTTGGAAGGGACCTCAGGAGGTCATTTAGTCCAACCCCCTGCTCAATGATTCTATGATAGCTGCCTCCCAGGAACAGTAGCAGTCAGCTCTATGGAGATTCAATAAACTTAATCTGGAAGGGGCCCCAAAGAGCTCAGTGAATCAACAGTGGCACATGGAGCTTGTTAGTCCTACAGTAATATAAATCATAAGTACATTGAGGGCCCTTAGAGAGGGAAATCATTTCCTTCTCTCCTCTATTTTCCTAGCCTAAGAGAGAACGGAGCCAAGAGGCACCCAGACCATGCCATTACTTGAAGATCCCTGGAGCTGGACTGTTTGAGTTTTACCAGAGTACTACTCATTAAGATTATTTATTTGGCCTTCGCTTTGGTTTGCTCCAGCTGCAGCCTGCTTGTCTACGATTGGCACTGCAATCTCCTCTTTAGACCAAGCTAAGGAAAGTCTTGCTCCTAACCCTTTGGAATGTGAGCCTTAAGAGGAAGGTCTGTATTCTCATTGACATTAAGAGGTCCCTTCATACTGCCCTGTAAGCATAAAGGAGCCTTAATGTGCGTGCAGATTATATGTACATTCACTTGAAGTTCAGTCTATAATGACAGTGTCATGGGGTTCACTCACCACTAGCGGGGCTCCTCCCAGCTGCTCTGGGGATTAGCTCTGCCCAGGTCTGACACCCCCTTCCTTCTCTCCTTTACAAACCCCACAGCCTCTCTCTCTCTCTCTTCTCTGCAACTCAGGGGGCTCTCTCTCATTGTAACTCAATTCCTGGCTTGGCCCTCCAGCCAGGTTCCTATGTGTTTTCCTCCTTCAAGAGTATTAAAGTCTCTCCATATAACCTGACTAAGGCAGTCTTCCCATTCATGCCCAGGCGATACCACTTCCTCCATGGTTGATAGGGGAACTCAGACCTACCTTCTATTAAGGGTTCCAGCCCAGAGACTCTACAACCTGCAGCCAAGAGCTACACTGTCCCCAACCTTGCTGCTCTTTCCTTGGTCTGCTTCCTTCTTTGCCTCTATCAAAAGCTCCTTCTCCATCCTCCTCTGGGTATGCCTGTCCCTCAAAACCCAGATCTCAGAACTTGTATTTGCCCTCTCATTTTCCCCTTTCCATCACTAAACCTAGAGCGACTGCAGCCCACTTTCTTGTGTACTGCTTCCTGATTTTATAGCAGTTTAGCCTGCCCCTTGCCCAGCAGGGCTTCACCATCAATTAAAAGCTTATCCACATGGATTCTCCTCCAGGTGCAGCCTGTCACAGGGTTAATTGGCCCTTTCTGTCTACTCGGGCCCTGTGTGTGGCAGGCTCCCCATCACAGCCAGAGTGGCGTAAAGGAGCCTTAATGTCAATGAGAATAAGGCATCTAGTACTTTGTTTCTCCATCGGTTGGTGCTCAGCATTAATTCCCTGGGCCAACCTGGTACTCTTGCACAATTACTTACCATTTCCCTATTACATACAATCTTCCCTAGGCACCTGCTGATGGACGGAAGATTGATTTGTGGAAATAGGAGCCCTGTTTTAATTTGAGCTGGTTCTCAACCATCTCTGAATTTCTGACAAGGCTGTTTAAGACTGGCATGATTGAATCATAAGACCACTTGAAAACAGCAACATATGTTTTATTCTGCATGAGTAACCCATCCTGTCATCCAAGGAAAGTTCTGTCAAGGTGTTGAGCTGATGCAAAGGACGTTGCGTATTGGCTAGGGATGGATTTGGGCTCTCAGCTAATCTAAACTGATGAATCAAAGTCCAGCAGTGAGACAGACAGTGGGTCTAATTATCTCCAAAGGGAGGTATTGTTATACGTGGACTCCAGCTGTCAAGCAGTAGTAAGCATCTCCCGGAAGGTACTTCCATTTAAGATCAGAAGAACCAGGCTGTAGCACCCTAAGATGGTATGCGGTAAATGTAACATTGATTTGGTGGCTTGCTGCTTCCAAAACCCAATTATTTTTCCAAATGCAAGCCATGAATCTAAAATTCAAAAAACCAAATATCCTGAGCAAGGGAGAGTCTAAGGGCTTTTTCTAACAGGGCCTACTCAGGATCTGAGAACTCGTGAGGGAGCATATTAAAGGGTTGCTTTTCAAAGCAATACATGGGAGTTAGGCACCTAACCAGCTCTGACATTCAATGAGTTTGGGGCACCTAAAAGACCTTTGTGCCTTTGAAAATCTACCCCTATAGGAACTGCATTCTAACCGTACAAGCAGAAGACCAGCAGTCAGGACTCCTGGGCTCTGCTAATGAATTACGGTGGCAGCCTAGGTAATTCATTTCACATTCCTGAGCCTCACTTTCCCCATCTGTAAAATGGGGATAACCCATCTGCCTCACAAGCTGCTGCAAGATTTAATTAATATTTATAAATAACTTTAAGATCATTGGAAGGTGCTAGGAAATTATTACTTAATTAATTTTCTTATCATCTGATGCTTCTACAGCTTCCAGCAGTCTTGAGATGAAGACAAGGATATTTTGAGCTCCAGTAGCCAAATACACCAGTAACTATAGACTGACAGAAGGAAGTAGGGATCTAATTAAAATATCATGAAACCTTCCAAAGCAAAGTGAGGTGTACATAATAGGTTTCCCCATGTTTTTTTTTTGGCTGCTTGGGGCGGCCAAAACCCTGGAGCCAGCCCTGGGTATCCCATTGTAAAGACAAACTTATCTCTGTCAGGAATATTTCTGTGTAGATATTTAGGATAATAATAATTAATAATAAAAATATAATATTTAGCATTTCTATAAGTTTTTGTCTGAGGTCTCATAACATAACTAGAGCTGATCAATCTTTTGGTTCACTGGCAGTTTAAAAAATAATTTTAGGTTGGACGAGGCTACTTGGGAGAGCTACATAAACTTGATACAGATCTCTCCAACTTTACGGAAGCAGTGCACATCAATATTTTTGCTGCTATGCTTTTGCAGTATTAGTAAGCAATCTACTTAATGTTCAGTGTAACTTCAGTTATAAAATTTTAAAACGGATACAAATTTTATTCCCTTTTTTATTTCACGGACACCCATAAAAAAGAAGTCCTGTGATGTTAATGAAACCTATAACTTGAGTGAAATATGCAACGCTGACTGCTATGCACATTTAATTTTTATACTCACAATAAGAGTATATCAAAGCACCGCAAGAACACAAAAACTGCATACTGACAATAGGAAATAAATTAAAAGTTAACACTGTCCCATTATGATAGGGTAATGTGGCACAAATCATGAAGTCTGCACTACTATGCACTGACCTGACACTCCAGCAGTATTTAAGCACAAAAGTGTAAGTCAAGAAATGTCTGTTAGTTATTTGGTTCTTCTTTTATTTTTTATTAGCAGTATTACCTAATGTGGCACCTAAAGACCTCAACCAACATTAGAACTTCATTGTGGTAAGAACTGTGTGGCCATGGCCTCAGCTGGTATAAATCAGTGCAGCTCCACTGACCACTTACATGCTCACATACACATAATATGAAAATTTAACAAGAAGGCATTTGACATCATCTAGAGCTTGAAGATAAATCTCAGTATTCTTAAATTAAACTCCTCTTGGGATTGGTATTAAGGGAGAATTAGGTTTGCATTAATCAAGTCTTGGAAGATGCCCTGATAATGTCTTTGCAATTTAAACATTCTTATTGGTAATTACATTTTGATTGCAGAATACTTTTGTTTTGTAATTGAACTGTAACACTTAAATATGCAGATGCATTGTTGAGAGTATAGGCAACAAAATCCAAATTCATTTACTGCACCATGGGCTGTGGTTCAACACAGTACAATAACCCAGTGTAGAAATTCTTAAATAATTACATCAATTAACAACTTCCCTCTGATTTTTGTTTTCCTCCACCACTATCTGAAAGTTTATGGTTGAAGAATTTATTAGCAATTTAAACTATAGGCTCAACTCGGTGAGGCAATGGTAGTTGAGGTTTCATGGCACTGCTCAGGAGGAATTCAGCACCGTGTGATACTGAGTCCTGTGAAAAAGATGATTTTAAGATGGTGTAGGGAGGGTCTATAGGGGATTAAGGAAATGAAAATCAGGACTCCTGGGTTTCATTCCCTGCTCTGGGATAGAAGAATATCATCTGGTGAGGACAGAGAGTCAGGAATCCTGGATTCTATTTCCAGTTCTGGAAGGGTTCTAGGTTCTCGTATCTACAGGGGTGGGGACTCCTGGACTCTATGCACAGCTCTGGAAGGATTGGGAGTCATAGTAGCTAGTGTGAGACTGGGCTGTGGGGGGCTAGGATTGAGGACCCCTGAGTTGTAGTCTCAACTCTATCAATAGATCACTGTGTGGCTTTGGGCCACTTTCACCCCCTGTAGGTTTAATTATTCATTCGCATAGTTGGAATAACAATTTCTCCATCTCCTTGGTGCATCATGCTTAGGGCTGGGCAGAAAACAAGAATTCTGTTTCCTGCAAAATGTCAAGGTTTTTCAATTTCTTTTTGTTCCAGTGAGGGATGAAACCAAGACCTCAAAAAATTGTTCACCAATATATGTGTGAGAGAGAACATATACCACTACCAGAATTGCTTGTAGCCTGGTAAATAAGGCATGCACCTCCAATATGGGAGATCCTGGTTCAAGTCCCTTTGGGAGATCAGGGACTTTATTGTGGCTTTCACACATCCCAGATAACTGCCCTAACCCTCAGGCTATTCTGAGGTGCGTCTCTTTCTCTTGAGAAATTCCATCCTGGATATGGGAAACCTTCCCAACAAAAGATTAATCAAAACTAACACATTTCGGTGAAAAGTTTTCCTTTTGACAAATAGGCATTTTCCAAGAACAACAACAAAAAGTTATATTGAAACATTCCCAACCAGCTCTAGTCACGAGATTTAACGTTTTAAATGTTTTCATTGTCCTCAGCTGAAAGATGCTATACAAGTTGCAAAGTATTGTTGTTTGTTATTACATCAAGACAAATTCCTCCTTCCTGATGATTGAGACAATGCTGACTCTGAGGACATGGCAGTCCCAATTTAGCAGTTAGCCTGGGAGGGAGGGAGCTGCAAAAAAATAGCATCAAGGGAAACTTTTTGCTAACAAGGCTAAAAATGTTTAACTCAGCAGTTTTAAACAGTCAATGCAGATGAAGAGGAGATGACTGGGAATGAGATACAGGGCACCTGAAGGCAAGTACGGGACATACAGTACGAATTATTTCTAGATATCTCAATGGGCTGGAAGCAATATACTAGGCCAACAAGCAAAGCCATATGGCAGCTTACCTAAGGCTCCTATCGCAAGAGCTGTGGAGACAGTGCATATTGCAGAGGTCACCAACAAAGTGCCCCAGGATCAGTCAGCAGCTGCAGCATAGACACAGAGTACCCTGTGCTAGTTTATGCTATAGATTGGCATTTGGTCCAGGCTTCAGAGCGTCCTCTTGTTGCCCTTGAGAGAAGCAGAAAAGGAAAAATGGGGTGGCTCGAAGGATTCAGAACAGAGACTGTACCCAGATCTGGCCCAAGTTGGCAATGTCTTCTCTTTATTGCTTCAGTTAATCTGGGGGGGAGGGGAGCTGAGGAAAGGAGAGTTACATTACAAAAATGTTTGTATATAGGCCAAGAAAATGAAAAATGAATGCCTAAAGTTAAACCTCATCTACACACAAACTTGTAATAGTAATTAAATTGGTTTAATTAAACCAGTGTGTGGACACTTTTGAGGCTTGTCCACACACGGAGATATTCCTGAATAGCTGTTCCTGAAAATCTCCCTTAGGCTAGGTCTACACTACGGGGGGGGGGGGGGGGGTCGACCTAAGATACGCAACTTCAGCTACGTGAATAGCGTAGCTGAAGTGGCGTATTTTAGGTCGACTTACCTGGCTGTGAGGACGGCGGCGAGTCGACCGCTGCCGCACCGCCGTCGACTCCGCTTCCGCCTCTTGCCGCAGTGGATTTCCGGAGTCGACGGAAGAGCCATCAGGGATCGATTTTATCGCGTCTTCACTAGACGCGATAAGTCGATCCCCAATAGATCGATTGCTACCCGCCAATTTGGCGAGTAGTGAAGACGTGCCCTTATGTGGACAATCCTTTCCAAATAAGAGTGACAGGTTCCAGTTTAACTTAATCCACATAATGGAATTGTTCTGGAATAGCTCTTGCTTTTTAAATTCACACTCTACCTTAATATGCATTAATTTTCAAGAGTTGACAGGCCTTATTTTTGTTTGAGTGGCTTATTTAGGTTTAGCTTAAGCCTGTTCCCTTAAGCTAAATCAATGAAGGTCTGGTTTAAAAGAAAATAAGTGTCCATACAGCCTTTTGCACCGATGTAACCAAACTGATTTAAGAATACCTTACGTTAAACCACTGCAATTCTGCTTGTAGTGTAGCGCTTAAGCTCCTAACCCATATTTAGGCACCAAATGACCTGATTTTCAAAAGCACCTAATAGCGCCCATGAAATTAGGAACTTAACTCTAGGCCTCCTCTTTTATAAAGCTTCGCATATTTAGGCACTTGTGTGAGTTCTAACATGCTGGAAAATTCCACGCTCTAAGTCCCATTTTGTCTGTTTCTCAGCTACTCATCAGCTGGTTGTACAGATGCTGGAATAGTTTGTTTATCATGGGGTCTGGAAGATTTATGGCTGGGTCCGTGTTTAGGCAGCTTTTCCCTCTCTGCTGGCATGCATCCTGAGCTGCACAGCACGGGAACACTTAAACTCACTTAATGGAAAAATCTGTCCCAAATGCTCCCCGTGGTTTTCAGCTGGCTACTTTTCAGCTTCTGCCTTTGTTTAAGAAAGGTAATTACAAAGTTATTATTTGTAATGCGCCTTATATTTGGGGTCAGAAAGACAGCTGTTAAAGGGGAACATCATCTGTCAGGCAGGGCATCTGGTGACATTCCGAATGTAATTAATCAATTAGTGGAGCCTGCCATCCGGATGGACTGGCTGCATCTTTCTGTCCTACGTACTCGGACTGGGTTGCTTGTGGTCCATGGGCTGCAGGAAAGCTTCCTGTTGGGAGCTGGTGGGAGACGCACATGGTTCATCTCAGCCTGAAATTGCTCTTTGAGGATCTTGCAGCTGCCTGTATGGAAAAGAGTGGAGAAGGGTTGGTGAGAGGACCCATAAAATACCTTCAAGAGTGCCAGACAAATGCACTGTCCATGCCTTTCTTAATGTACTTTACGTGTGTGTGTGTGTGTGTGTGTACATACCAGAAAAGGCTCCATTTTCAGCTGTCACCAAGATTTTTCCACAGTAGACTGGCCCATCTCTAGAGGAGGGGGAAAATCTATAGCTACTATAGAGTAACACTAACCCATGTGTAAAAGCTGAGGCTGAGATTTCCCAATTGGCCTAAGAGATTCGGATGCCTAATACACAGCAAATAACTCCTTTAGGTTTCAGGCTTTAGAAAATCTCAGATTAAAATTCCTACTCTCCCTTTCTTTCCTTGTACACTGTGGCCTGAGTCTTTCTGGCCCTGTAACTCATGCTGTCATTTACACCAGTACAAAGGGGATGTAAAATGCCACACACACCCCCATCAAAACGTTATTTGACACTCACTTTGCACTCAGTCTGAATGATGACATAAAGTGCAAGGCAGTGGAGAATTAGGATCTGCTTTGTTTTTATCGCTCCTCAAAGAAGATCAGTCAATGGAATTAATAACTGCCTCTGTGATAAGAAGGTATTTCACCTGGGCTTATTTTTGATAAAGATGATATTAAAACATTGTTGAGGTCACTGATATTCATTCAACTGATAACCAAAAGTATAAAATATAACTTCATGAAACTTTCTTATTAAAGTCCTAGGTAGCATATGGAAAAGCAGAAGTGTCTGTCTGCTGTTGAACTCTAGAAGTTCACTTCCAGGCTACTCAGGCCTGATCTATACTACATTACTAGGTTGATGTAAGGCAGTTTACATCAACCGAGCTGTGGATGCGTCTACACTTGATTTTCATGCCTGCTGATGTAACTGTCCTGCTAAGCTGACTTAATAACACCACCTCCCCAAGCGGCATAGAGCCACGGTCGATATAGTTAGGTCAACGCAGTATCGGTGTAGATCCTGCGTTGCTTACGTTGACTGTTACTGGTTTTCAGGAGATGTCACATAATGCCCCACGCTGACAATACAGTTGATACAAGTACTCCTGGTGAGAACATGCACCACCGACACAAGTAGGCAAGTGTGCACACACACAAGCAATTTAATAACTGCGATGTCTGTATGCCAATTTAAGTTACATCAACCTAATTTTGTCGTGCAGACATGGCCTCAGGTGTGTGGTTTCACAGGTATCTTCCCTTGTCTCTTTTTTTTTTTTACGTGGGTTTCAGTAAGTCATTTAAAAGACTGGAGTATTGATGCCACTGCTCTTCTGAGCCTGCTCGGCCATAGAAGAAGTCAGTCAGTAAGAGTCTGAAGTTCACTGGAGCTTTAATGAACAATTTAAAATGAACCCTAAAAAAGTCTATGGCATTCAAGAGAGGGGAAACAATGAAGAAAGAAAGTGGGGGAAATTGTACTTTAAAAGTAAGGGAAGAAGAACAGTGAACATGACCCAGTTTTTTGAAAAATCTGCTTTGATGCACCTCATCTGCCAAACTGAAGGCTTTCTTTGGGAGGATGCGATTAGTAATGGAATGCACTGGTATTCACTTCTAGGTCACTGGCTTACATAAGACCCAGGTCAGTAGTAACCAAGAAAGCTGTCTGTTGACTGTGCAGGTGTCTATGTCAAATGGGTTAGAGAGTCTCAGCTCAAATCCCGGGGGGATGGGATTTTATGGAAACCAGGGTTAGAGCTGGAACCACTATTGGTACACTCTGCAGAGAGGCCCAGAATGGCATGGGACTTGGAACTTTTCTTTCATATGTAGAGGTCTCTCTTTTCTATATGGAGGGCAGGGTTGAAAGAGCACGTTGGCGGAGAGCTGCTGGGAGAAAGCATGTCTTGATACTGGTCACTCTGTAGCTGCAATGGGAATAAAGATAGGAATTCAGCTTTGTTAATCTGGGACACTCTTCCCTAGCCTACAAAAGTGATCACAAGAGTTCCAGGTTTTTTTAGTACAGGGAAAGCTACCCTGTGCAGGGGCCAGCATAACATCTATGCATCACTTACATCCTATTCACCCTCTCCAGGCTGAATTCCTGTCCCCACTGAAGTCAGAAGAGGGTTTTGCCATTGACTTCTATGGGGCCAGGATTTCAGCCTTAGTGGTTAAATGGAAGCTAAGTGGTGCATAGGCCTTGGCCTGGCTTCTAGCACAGTGGTGAATTTCACTTTAAAACATTGAAATATAGGCTTTCGGGTTCCCAGTACTCAAATGATGATGAGTTGGGCAAAGAGCTTCCCAGAAATAAGCTGAATGCACCTGTCAGCAATTTCACAAAGCTCTTTTTCTAAACGGATCCATAATTAATAAACAAGTAAGATGGTGTCATCTTTAATGATCACTGACTTCCTCAATTTTTATTTTATTTATTTTCTGAGGCGTTCTCTCTTCAGTGACTACTTCTCCCCGCTAAAGACCTCAGCTTATAAATGGGATGTGACAAGCTGAAATAGAGCCTGAAGTGATGGCTAGCATTCATGAATGCATTGTGCTGCTTAGCAGCTGCAAGCACATAAAGGAAGCTCCAGCAGAACCCTAAAATTTATCCTGCATGTGAGTGATAACTGGAATGAGGGTTATTTGTTATCTGCCTTCTGAGTGACCCCTACCTACTCTCTCATCACCTCTGCACGTCTCTGCCTACGGAGGGATGGCACTGACCCGTGCAACCTTCACCTTCACTATAGTAAATAAACCTAATTGCACATTCTAGAGCAGTGGTGGGCAACCTGTGGCCCATCAGGGCAAGTCGCTGGCGGGCTGCCAGACCGTTTGTTTACATTTGTACAGCTGCCCGCAGCTCCCAGTGGCCGCAGTTCGCTGTTCCCGGCCAATGGGTGCTGAGGGAAGCGGCGACAGTCTGTAATGTCCTGGCTTTACGTATCTAAGTCAGTGAGTAATGATACCTTATTGTGCTCAGCCCACGAGTGAGATCACTAGTGTTTGGTATTAAAGTCATTCTCTTTTAGCTCAGGAAGTAGAGGGCTGTGTTTTTTGAAAGACCAGAGTCCTGGTCCTGGTTCCCCAGTGGTTGTGTATGCGAATGTCATTTATATACCCATATCGTTTATCTACTGCACATGATTTCGTTACACATTGAGCCTAGAGAATTAGGCTAATGAAGAAACATTAATTTGCTCAAGGAATATTCTGCAGCATTATTATTTATTATTTGGATTATGATAGAGGATAAAAGGCCCAAATGAGATTTGGAGCTCCATTATGCTAGGTCATGTACACACATACAGTAAAAGACAGTCCCTGCCCCAAAGTACTTACCATCTAAGTAGACAAGACAAAGGGTGGGTGGAGAAGTGGCTTGCTGAAGTCACACAGCAATTCACTAACATGTTCAGGAATAGAACCCAGGTCCCCTCAGAAACAAGACAGACAATGGAAAAGGAATTCTTATTATCCCCATTTTACAGATGAGGAACTGAGGCCATAGCAGAAACAAGTGACTTGCCCATGATCAAATAGAGAAAACAGAGATGGATGCAAATCTGTTATGTCCCAGTTAGTGCTCTAACCACAAGACCATCCTTAGACTCTGCAAATGAGTTGGTGCCTCCAAGAAGCCCTTTTGGAATAATATCTCCAAACTTTTTCTGTCAGCAATTCCTCTGTTTTTCCTAGGCACTGGCTTTTTCCAGCACAGTGCTATGATTATTATTTAATGCCATTAATTCTTCTCTTAACAGTGTGTTAAACTATTTGACAGCAGTATGGTAATATTGCTGTCAAAGAGAATCTATTCTCTTTTCAGAATGTTAAAAGAAAATGCCTCTCTTTGCAAAAACTACATCTATTTTTTCAGGCTCCTAAGTCGAAGAAAGGGGAGTAAGTATCTTTTATATGAAATTCTGCGCCTCCCTCTAATAATTCACACTCAGATGTCTTTTTTTAAATGGACCTTTTAATTGAATTTTCTCTCTTTTTTCCACCGTGGAGTTGTGGAGGAAGGAAATATGTTTGTGTGAAAGATACCAGAATATTCATTAATTGACCATTACAGATTTTTGCCCTTTACCTCTTACAGGAGCTTTTAATCTTCAGAAATAATTGCCAGGCTTCTTCTAACATTTATCAAGAAACAGATAAACTTTAAAGTAACACGGAAACAAAGTAGACTTTGGTGCTCAAGTTAAAACAACAATAAAACTTCAATATGCACAACTAAATAAGTCTGCTTATATTAGCTATAAAGAGTCAATACACGAGCAGCATACCTGGCAAGATTGCCTCAGCAAGAAATGCTTTAAAAACAGAGTCTATTACAGTACATTATAACTGCCTTGCCCAGGGAAACAAGATCCTAACTGTTGTTCTTTGAGCTTGGAAGCACCATGTCATTATGCACTGAAATGGTAGAATGTAGGCTTTAGCCTACAAATGACCTTTCAGGTGCTGGAAAGAAGAGACTCATTAAAGTAAAAGAACAGGTCTCCATTCACCAAACTCTTTTCTTTTTGCTGCATGAATGCAACAGAAACATCATATTGATTCTAGCTGGGTTTGACATGAATTTGTGTGGGTTTTTGTCTAGATGTATTAGCACCAACTACTTCATTTTTTTTTAATTCAGCCTACTACAGCATATGTCCATTTGTGTTCACTTGAAGAGGAAAGATTAAGGGATATTTAAAAGCTCCAATCACTAGGCTCTTAAAACTGCTGTGTACCTTCTGTTCAGGCTAAAGAAAACCGAGGGGAGATAGGTTAGCAGTCTACCAGCACATAAAGGGAGGCAATAAGAAGCAGAGGGGCTAATTATTATTACTGGCCAACTAGGGCAGAACAGAAAGTTAATGGGCTTGGAGGACAATTGTACTCTGCAGAGTGACTCGGTAAAAAAAGCATTGTGGGGTTCCATATTTATCGTCTTACAATGACTCCACTTAAAATTTGCTCAGCTTACAAGTAAAAAGATGGGCTCAAGTGTTTTCGCCTGTATCAGTCACCCATGCAAACTCAACTTGGGATTTTAAAGTCGAGCAGTGTTCTTTCTAATCTAGATGTCAGTACGAGTAATAACCATTCTCAATCTGATTCTCCTTTGTTTTGCTCTAGTTCTATACTGGAATTCCTCTGACTTCAATGGAGGTAAAAACCGGGGTGATGGAATACAGAATATGGTCCTTTGTATGCAGCACGTTTTGCCTTCAGTCATGCTCATGCAACTCCATTATAATCAGGTCGGTCACATAGCTAATATTGATGACAATTTTTGCCTGCAGGTAAGCACTTAAGAGCCTGCCTAACTCCAAACACAAGGCTAAGAGGTTTGCTGAACTGGGGCTTTAGTTAACAATTCCATTGAAGATACACCAACCACTAGCTTCCAGTGGAAGGATGGGTATAAGTCAGAGAGTTAAAGGTGCAAGTACTCAAATTTGCACCTGCTGCAAAATACGAAGTCACACATTTGTGGATGTAAATGATACCTGAAAAAAATAGGCAGCTGAGCCTCAGCCCTTTGAAAAATTCCCCCTCAAATATAGATAATTTTTACCATGATGGACCCATTGGGATCATTGAATTGCTATGGGATTATCCATCTGCATTTCTGGTAAAAATATAAGCCCAATTATGCCCCTGGTGTAGGACCTAACACTCATTTTTTTTTTCTTCTTAACATCTTTAGACTCAATAGGATCATGTCGGAACAAACTCATCCTCCTCCCAAAGGTTAAAAAAAAAATTAGCAACTCTCTTGATAACCCTGAGGGCTTGGCAAAGGCAAGGAAGGTAAGGCAATGAGATGTATGTCAAATTTCAACTTCTTTTGTCTAGCCGTTATATTCTGTCCCATATTCTACAGTCCTAATGCAGGCAAAACTCTCATTGATTCTAGAGATAGTTGTGTGCATTGTATCTGCCATAGGGTTTTCCAGTATATCACCCATTACTTTAGTATCTGAGGCCCCGGTTCATCAAGGTACTCAAGTATATGCCACATACTTAAAGTTAAGCATGTGGCTGAGTTCCCTGCTGAATCATGGTTCACGTGTATTAGGGGTACAGGAGCTATTGGCAGCTCATTCGCCATGTATTGTTGAGCCACCTGTTGGATGCTGCTCATATTTCTGGCACTGAGAGATGTGAACTCTTCATGAGAAAGGAAAACTGACCACAGCAGGTAATGAAACCCAACGCCTCTCACTAAACTGCCTCATTCTAATATCTCAGCCTCTAATTAAACCTCAGCTGGGTACTAATTATTTATTCAATTATCATTCGTTATTATTTCAGGGGCCATCCAGGCTTCAGGAATAGATCAAGTCGTATTTTAAGGTCCGTTCAATAATGTCTTTCGGTTTGGTTTTTTAGCAGATGCATTCTGAGAGGGGCAATCCCTTCTCTTTTTGACACCCCAAAGTTTAGCCCAGGAAAAGGATCATCTACCAAATGTCAGGTTTTTGCTTGAGGCAAAATGCAAAAAAAAAAAAATTTCCCCCAGTTTACTGGGGCAAATTCATTCCTGATCACATTCTACTGATTTCAATGGAGTTAAACCAGGGATGAATTTGGCCTATTGTTTTAAAAAATCCCCCCTTCTATACATTTTCTGTTCTTATATCTTATTCTTCCTCCATCCCCCAAAACTTTTTGAATCTCACTTGTCTTCCCAGTCTCCAAATTAATTTCCATTCTAGGTTTCTCGCAAAGAATCTCCGAAGCCCCAGCTTTGCTGAAATCTTCCACCAATCCTTTCAAACACTGAAGCCTCAACTGCATCCAGATGTTTACTGATACCGTCAAAGTCTCTAACAAATAAGACTGGCACTGTGATGTGTCTGCACTGTGCTAAGACTCTGGGAATGATTCATTGTGTGTGTGTGTGTGTGTGAACATTCTGACTAGGTTCAATTCACCAAGTTTAGATTTCCAGCTTTGCATTACTTTTGCTTCTCTCCCATACATTGAGCCTGATTCTCCCCTGTATTGCTCTTTGTGTAGCCACCTACACCTTGGCCAAGTGGATGCAACATGCTGCCAAATTAGAAGTCTCCTTTCACTCAGCTTTTTGCTTGCTTTGCACAGGTGCAAGGAAAAGGAGAACCAGGCCTGGTGTCTTTCTCCCAGCTTCTCCTGCTTCTCCATTGCCAGCTTCCTCTCTTTCCCCTCCCATTCTCTTGCAGTTGTTGATGTGAGAGCTTCTACCTGAGTAGCTCCTTCTGTCATGAACAATCCTTCTTGTATATCACTGATTCCACCTGACTGAACTTCTCATCTGAAAACATCCCTTTCCTCCCTTGCCAGTGTTTCTTAAACAATATAAAGGATGAATTTGTGGTTAAGGCACTGGGCAGGGACTCAGGAGATCTGGGTTCAATTCCTGGCTTTACCACAGACTCCCTGTGTGACCTTAGGAAGTCACCGTGGCCCAGATAAGATAGCCCCAGTGAAAATGTCTCTGGTGAGGAGTTGGAGACGGAGTTGGATGGCAGGAGAATGAGTAATCCATCTGGTGGAATACAACCTGTCTGAGATCACTAATGCATAGTAACAACCAGGACATGACCTAGCAACCAAGCTGTCCACTCTTCTCTTCAGGTGCCTATAATGAACCCTGGTACCTGAGTGACTAGATCTCTTAAAGGGTTACTGCTTTCCAAATATTTCTTTTCCCTTCCATTTGAATACATGCCCATTAGGTTTTTTTTTTCTCCATTCACCCCCACCCTTATGCTACATATTGTCTTCCATTTTCCCAACCGGAATTTCATTTTCTTTCTTGTTCACGTAAATGTGATGAATTTCTACGTAACAAAGATCCTGGTTTCATGCAAATGACCCTATGCAAGAGGGAAGAAAAATCTATGCGAGACAAACTCCAACTTGAAAGGTGATACGCAGCTACTGGAAATTCCAAATGCCTTAATTTCTCACTGAAGTCAATGGGAGGGGAGGGATGCTCAGAACCTCTATGGGGTGTTTTAGCACCTTATAGTATCATACATACGTCCTGATCTCCTGTTGAAATCAATGAGAGTCTTGACTTCAGTGGGAGATGGATCAAGTGCTACTCTGTGAGTCCAATCATTTCTAAAGGGAGTAGGCAAGTGTAAATTGATGTCCCTCCATTGACTTCAATAGGGTCATGTCGATTTACACCAGGTGGGGATTTGGCCCAATGTTGTTCAAAGTTTTCTATCGAAGGCCATTCAGCAGCTCTTTAAGGATGTATTGACTGAGACTAGCCTTGGTCTCAAATTTGATAGATCCAGATGAACTAATGACTGTATGATTAAATTTTAAAGGGGGGAAAAAAAAGAAGAGAAACAAAAACAGAATTTAAAAGGGCAGTTTAAATAAAAATGTATGAAATTCAGTGCTAATGTCAATATAAATGCAAAACAAAAAACCCAGCTGGACTTTAAAAGAAATAACGGATTCTTTCTCAGATATTTAAGTCATCAGAATGGCATTAATCCAGTTGCTCATAACAGACGGGTTTTTTCCAGTCATTGTTCATTTTAAATGGTTTTAACAGCCCTGGAAGTATTCATGAATTCAGGTTTCCTCACTCCCCTAATCATGTTGTCGGCTTAAAATTCACATTTAATTAACCTCTTCACCCAAGGCATAAATCAATACTAATACTCCAAACGCTTACCATACTGATAGTGATTTTCATGTGGAGGCTGACTGCTGAAAATTAGGCATTAGGATGCCTGCAGGAAAGCGGCAAACTAGTTGTGTGGTGTGAAGCACAGCTAACTCGTAAACTGCAATAATGAACGGCCTTGGATAGGATGGGAAATCCATTCATTAGGGTTCCAGGAAAACATGAGAGCAGGACGAGGCCACAAAATGATGCGGCATCAGGGAGAATAATCATTTGGGTGGGAGCCACTATGTGGGATATGAGTTCCTGTGGCCCTAAGGATCCAGGGAGGTGGAGCATTGCAGCTGTCACAGAGGTTTGCTCACAAAAGGAAAAGAAGTTAGAACCATATCAATGTGGTTCTTTTTTTTTTTTTTTTTTTGGTAGAACATTTATTTTTGGAAACAAACCCTTTACAGAGTTAATTCTTCTGTCCCACTAAGGCAACCGATTAATTAATTAATTATTATTATTATCATGTATTTGTACTATGATAGCTCCTAGAGGCCTAACTGTGCCATGCACTGTATATTCAGGTAATAAAAGGCAGTGGTTGCATGGAAGATTTCTAATTTAAATAGACAACACAGACTAAAAGGAGTATTATTAACCCTATTTCACTGATGGGGATGTGAAGCACAGAGACTAAGGCCCAAATTTTTAAAGGGATTCAGACGTTGCTTCACTTAGCATTGCAATGCCTAACTGACTTAGGAACCTAAATCCACTAGGATCCTATTCACTTTCAGAGATTCAGAGATTCCAAGACCAGAAGGGACTAGTCTGATCATCTGGTCTGCCTCCTGTATAGCACAAGCCATAGAACTTCCCTGAAATAAGTCCTGGAGCAGATCCTTTAGAAAACATACATTCTTGATTTAAAGATTGTCCGTGATGGAGAATCCACCACAGCCCTTGGCAAATTGTTCTAATGGTTAATTAATCTCAGTGTTGTTAAAATTTAAGCCTTATTTTCAGTCTGAATTTGTCTAGTTTCAACTTCCAGCCATTGTATCACGTTATACCTTTCCTGTTATACCTTTCAGCTGGATTTAGAAGTCTAAGGCTAGGTCTACACTAAGGAGGGGCGTCGACCTAAGATACCCAACTTCAGCTACGCGAATAGCGTAGCTGAAGCCGGCGTATCTTAGGTCGATTTACCTGGCCGTGAGGACGGCGGCGAGTCGACCGCTGCCGCTCCCCCGTCGACTCCGCTTCCACCTCTCGCTGCGGTGGAGTTCTGGAGTTGACGGCAGAGCGATCAGGGATCGATTTTATCGCGTCTACACTAGACGCGATAAATCGATCCCCGATAGATCGATCACTACCCGCTGATCCGGCGGGTAGGGTAGACGTATGCTAAGTGTCTAAGTCACTTTTGAAAATAACTTAGGTGTTGCAATGCTGAGTGCAACAATACCTAAATCTCTTGATATACCTTTGATGCTGGCTTTCTGGTGACTAGGGGCGGGGGGGCGGGGAGGGGAGGAGGCACACCACATTGCTTCTTCTTTCTCCCACCATATTCTGGATGTTTATTTACCGATTGTTTTAAAAGCTCAGCCTATGAATGGGGAATGTCAGTGACTGATTAACTACCACAAAATGTAAATGAGGAATTAGATAGGATCAAAGGCAGCTTGGTTTGTGTGTGGGAAAACACTACTCTATCCTCTCTGAAAGCCATTTCCCCCACCACCATGTCCACCTGTGTCAGACCTCGGAAAGGAATTCCTCCTTGCCTGGGTCTCTTTATTTTGCTTAGTACAAAGCTGATGTCCCTTCTCTCCTTGTCCCTGAAGCTCAGCTGGTGTTAAGTTGGCCAATGGAACTATGCTGATTACACTCACTGAAGAACTGGACCATAGAGTTCAAGGGAGTTACCCCCAATTTATATCAGTGTAACAGCAAAAAGAATATAAGAGAGCCCCTGGTCTGTGGAGCATATAATTTAATTTATCAAAACAAAGGGTGGGAGGAGAAACAGAGAGGGGGGAGTAACAATGCCACACATCAAGTAAATGTTAGAATCGGAATACAAAGCCAGCAACTTTTCTCCTAGGCCACACTGCTTCTTACATAAAGGAGATATTTGCATAGCACACCAAGCTCATCTTCACTTCAGCCGTCTCCATTTCCCCAATTTAAAAGCATTCTAGTTCCCCCCAGCCAAACATCATGAAAGGAAAATGTACTAACTCAACTGACTGAGAGCCAAGGGGCAGCTCATGGGAAACCTTCCTGTTTGCAGCAGGGAAGATGTTTCCTTTCATTTAAAGTTAGATTTGAAATCAAAATGCCATTATAAACATGTGTGTTACAGAGAGGTAGAGGAACCAAATATAGGCCTTGAAAGAATGCATACGGAAACAGGAGGATAACTTTGAAACGTGGCATTTTAAAAAAAAGCAAAAAGTACCAGAATATCAAGTTGGATATTTTACCTTGAATCAACATTTAAAAAAAAAATATGTAAAGAAATATTACAAAGTACTTTATCAGATGTTTGCAAAAATTTAAACTGCCGTTAGCATTTTTTCTTGTTTTTTTTCTCCCCAGGGTTGTTTTATTTATTTATTTATTTATTTATTTTTGAGATCATTTGCTTCAGCTGCAATCCATATTATTTGCCTTAGGGATGAAATTAAACTTAAATTATATTCTTTTCCTGCTCGGTGCTACTTTCTTGGAGGTGATATTAAGCATCATAGTTCCAAAGGGACCGAAGTTACTCCTGACGCTTGCAAGTATAAGTGAGACCAAGATCAGGCCCATAATATTAAAACAAACTTTAACTTATTCTTTGCTGCTCGGAGTGTTATGTTAAAGTCACTTTGTTCAGAGAATGAGGGGAGACTCTGCATGTGTGTGTTAATAATACCAAAATATAGAGCATGTTTACTGGCACTATTCCTCCTATAACTGGAGTAACCACTGTAATTTTATGCCACCACAGTGCGTGGATCTACATTTCTCCACCCTAATTACACATTTTCAGCTTGTGTAATGTTCTGTAAGTATGGTATGATAGCAGCCCTCTTTAGCTCCTTATTTTTTTCTAAAATACTTTTAACAATCCCCTGATATTTAATTACATACTAGCCATTTTTCCTTAAACATATATAATGCCTTATTTTTATTTAATTCAAAATGCAACCTCAGTAGCATGGCTGAAATTTCTAACATATTCCCTGTTAGAGATGGCTGAAGTATAGTGTAGCTCTTTTTATCCTGAAAATAAACATGAACTGATTGTTTGCAAATAATAATCAAATAATCGAGAATAAATAAATTAGCAAAAAACAATTTTTTGCCAATGGTTTGTTCACACACTGCTTTAGCCTGTGAGTATTCACTGTTTGTTGCTTGAACTGTCAGTTTGGCTACCCAAGTCACATGGTATTGGTTCTTTTTTTCTGCGTGGGTGGACCTAGGTTTTAAATCAGGAGTCTCTTTTTCTGTACATAAGATATGTTTGAATATTTGTAATTTTTTGACAGATCTGTTATGTGAATAATAAAAAGAGCTTTGCAAAATGGTCACAGAGCACTTCTGGTGTGTATACTCTTGCAAATATTTATCTGCATTAGCATTCCTGGTGGGGTTTTTTGCTCACTAAGATGTCTGAGTAAGTGAATAAAAGGGGTTGCCTATACAAGGGAAGTGAATAGGTGAGCTTTATTCACATGAATATCCATGCTGTATTTGCTCAGCTCTAATCTCCATTCTCTAAGGCCCTGATCCTGCAAACATTTATGCATGGGTTTAACTTTACATTTTTAACTTTACTCCCTTGAGTAAAGGAAAATCAGTGTGCGAAGGTGGCTGTAGGAATGGAGTCCATATTTCCCAGGAAAAGCTATCATCACCAATGTGACTCCACACAGACCCTGAGGTAGTTAATTCTGACCCATTCAATCACTAAGACACAGAAGGTTGAGATGGGGTAGACAGTTCATCTCCCTGGCAGTGTAGAAGACCTTGGCTAGTGTCCGAACCCACATCTCCAAGGGAGAGTCTACAATTTTAATATATTAGCTTTTCTGCCAGGACTGTCAGCAAAGATACCAAACATGCCAACTGTGATGGTGTTTTTTGGGATGTACAGTGATTTCTAGTCTTCCCATGTTGGCCAAGTAATTTTAATTGTCAGGATGTTCTTATCCCTTCCTCTAACTAAACATCTCATAATTTTGGAACTTGTATCCTTTCCCCATATAAATGTCCCCTGTTTCCTAGACCTGTTTTACACCAGTATAAATCTGGTGGATTTAGTCCCGAATTACACCAATGATAAGCAGGGGTGAATCATGCCCGTTTCAAAGGCCTGGTGTAAACACACACCATGCACCAGTTTTACTAACGGTGTGATTTTAAACAGATTTAGTTAAACCAGTGCAGAATGTTGAGTGGACATTCTTATTTCAATTTAAACTGGGCTTATTTTGGTTTAGTTTACTTCAGTTAGGAATTGGTTAAACTAAACTGAAATAAGCCACCCAAAAGAAAGAGAGGGGCGTTTGAACCAGTTTTACTAAAGTGGTTTCAAGAGAGAATTAAGTGAAAGTGATGCAACAGGTGTAGACAAGGCCTGTGTGCTGACAGCCCTTACATTGAACGAGTGGGGTCGTGATTATTTCAAATTAAGTAAAAGTGACTCATTTACAAATTTTTAATACAACATCCTAATATTCCTCATTTTTTCCTGTCAAGCTGGTGAGATCTCTGCACTGATCGGAGCTGCTAGTTCTTTTTAATCTTTTCAAGCAAACAAAATTGTTTATCTTAGCCGAGCTAAGTCAGTTCAAACTTATGCAAAAGCTGTTCTAAAAATGCCTCTCCTTCTACATTCAGCCCAGATTCCTCCGTGGGGAGCTGCCTGAATCTGTCTCCCAGCAGATCCACAAATGTCACCAAAACCCACTGAGTACTGACATTTCCAGCACTTAGCTAAGCTTCACAACAAGCAGCTCTCAAGATAGTTGGGCTTGTTGATTTTGGGGAGGATAAATTTTAAACTGCAGTAGGAAAATCACATGACATTTCCCTCTTTTTTGGAAGGGGATGGGGGTGGGGGTGGGGAGTTAAACATGTTTGTAAAGAACATGTCCCAAATATTTCTAGGAACCTATATAATCTTTGTAAATGCTTCTTGTGTACAAAGGAAGAATTTGTCAGAGCAGAACAGTTCACCGGTGCATGTGTAATAATATTAAATATTATTATTTCTACTACAGTAGCACTTAAGGGGACATGGTCACATTGTGATAGCCACTGTACAAAACATAACAACACGATGTTCCTTGCCTTGAAGAGCTTACCATTTAAATTGAAGACAAGAGACAATAGGTGGAGATTACAGAAAGAAGTGGGGGGATAGGGGTACAAGACTGGCTTCAGATGAATGTTAAAATGTCCCATAAGGAGAGGGAATGTGGTCTAGTTGATAAGGCAGAAGACTGGGAGACCAGACTTCTATTTCTGGCTCTGTCGCTGACCGGTTGTGTGACCTTGTACAAGTCACTTCACTTCTCTGTGCTTCAATCATAAATCAGATTTCAGAATGCCAGCTGCTAATTTGTTATGAATCAATAGCCAGATTGAACTCACAACAGAAGAGGCCACAAATTGCCTACAGAGGCAACAACTGATCATATGTTTTTAACTTTCCTTTTCTGTACATTTTGCTTATTAACAGCAGGGGAAAAAATCCATCATTTTCTGGGTGGAAGAGAGGCATGGAGCCCATCTGTGTAAGAATTTATTGCAAGCCTGATAATGACAGCATCATATGGATGAGTTCACCATTTGGAATGGAGGGCAGTCTGGAAACCATGGAAAGCATAAATAAGATTTTGAGAGGAAACAACACCCCTAAATAAGGATTTAACAAAAATCAAGCTAGAACAATACTGAGATATCAGGTTACCCTGGTGTGTGTAAGTTCAAAGAATAAAGCAAAGAAAGAGTTCATATACAGGTGTTTGAGAGGTAGGGATCATTGATTAAATGTATCTATGTTTAAATGCCACCCATCATCATCATAAATTAACATGTAGATGTTTTCTCTTGAGGCAGGGCTACAACTAGAAATTAATAAATTGATGTCAGAGGTGAATGTAGCTCAAAATGTCCAATGGAAGTCATCACGTGTGTTATTGAGACCCTATACAAATCCCTCCTGCATCAGGGCATAAACCAATCTATGATTAATGGGAGTTAGGAGAAAATCTTCCTTTGGGGCCGGTCATCCCCTAACTGTGTACTATGGGGATTTCTTGTATCTTCCTCTGAAGCACCTAGGCCTGGCCACTGTTGGAGAAGGGCTGATGGACAAGAAAGACCTCTGGGCTGATCCAGTATGGCAATTCCTATGTTCCTCTGTCTTTGCTGCTGTTCTGCTACCTGATGCCAATCTCTTGTTTTGCCAAGGATAAGACTGAAAAGAAACAGGCTTCTGTAGGAAGCAGCGGAGTGATAAGGGCTGTTTAATGCACTCACTACGTTAAGAGGAACATGAAGAATGCAAATGAAAACTGAGATTGGCCAATTTAGGGAACTTTAATTACCTAGCAATACCTGGGATATTTATTTATCTGAGTGACTATTATAAAATTCCTGTCACCTTAGCAACTAGGCACTTATTTACAAATTTTGAAGAACAAAGTGGCATAAAGCTACCCACACAGTATATAGCATTCATGGAAACAACTTCTGCTGCCATCAGAAATGTAACCCCAAAACAACTGGTACAGGCATGTGGCACAAGAGAATAAAAATACCTGGAATAAAAGTTCTTTGCCTTTGCTTTCACTGAATTTACTGCTTATTGTTGCAATAATGACCTTGATTTAAGGCATTTCCGAGAAGTTGACAGCCAACTGGGGTTAACTGGGGATCAGCTCTCGCAGGCGATCATTAATCCCCAGTTAATGCCATGGGCCCAGACTGTGATTGCCTTAAGTGAAATTGAAGTTCATTAGCAATGATTACCCTCAGAGGGGTGACATGAGTCAGTTTATGAGTTACCACTGGAGGAATTATCCAACACGGAGGAACCTTCACCTCATATTTAAAGCCCAGGCCTAGGATTCAGGAGAACTTGAATTAGATTCACTCTGTGACCTTGGGCAAGTCACTAAGGACAACGTTTTCACAGGATGCCACTTGAGCCCAAATCAAGACAACTTGTGCCTGATCTTCAAAGGTGCTGTGAGTATTGAGTACTTTCTGAAAATCAGGTCCTTTCGAGGTGAAGCCAGCTTTTGAAAATGTTGCCTTTAATTTCTCCGTGCCTCCATTGTAAAATGAGGAAAACAGCTACCTCACAGGATTATGATGAAGCTTGGTTTGTTAAGGACCTGATCCTCAGTTCATGGGAAGTCAGTGAGGATTGATCCCTACATGAATTTTAAAATTTGTGAATGGAAGGTGCCATGGAAGGATAAAATATATTACAGACACAGTGAGAGATTAGTTTTGCCTGACGTGCTCTAGAACCACAGGGCCTGACTCTGTTCAGATTTACACTAATCTATAGAGAGTCAACTCCACCAAGTCACATCAGCATAAATGCTGGTGTGAGATCAGAATCATCCTCCTACAAAAAATAGCTGGAAGGGGCCTGATAGGTTATTGAATGATCTCTCCAGGCAAGGCAGGATTGTATCCTCCATGATGTCTTTAAATCATTTGTCTAGTCCAGGGGTAGGCAACCTATGGCACGCGTGCCGAAGGCGGCACGCAGGGCCACCAAGAGCGGGTTCGAGCCCCGGTGAAAAAAAATTTTCGGGCCCCCCCATCATGAGACTGCACTGTCATACTGTCAAAGTGCAGAAGCAAATGTTCGCATAGAGTCGGAAATACTCTGAAAACAGTCGACAAATAATGATACTACCGAGAAAGACAAAAACATAATGAAACATAGTCGGGCCCCGGGCCCCCTTCCGGACCGCCAGGCCCCGGTAATTTGTACCAGCTCCCCCCCATCGGCCCTGGCGGCACGCAAGCTGATTTTCAGTGGCACTCACACTGCCCGGGTCCTGGCCACCGGTCCGGGGGGGGGGGCTCTGCATTTTAATTTAATTTTAAATGAAGCTTCTTAAACATTTTAAAAACCTTGTTTACTTTACATACAACAATAGTTTAGTTATATATTATAGACTTATAGAAAGAGACCTTCTGAAAACTTTAAAATGTATTACTGGCACGCAAAACCTTAAATTAGAGTGAATAAATGAAGACTCGGCACACCACTTCTGAAAGGTTGCTGACCCCTGGTCTAGTCTTACAAGGTAGCTCCAAAGTTGCCTTGTAACATTTATTACTCAGTGGGTATCAAAATGTTGTCTCAAGCATCCTGTTGCCCTCATACGCTCCCTCATTGCTTCAGAGAACCTGATGCGTCATTAGCAAACTGCTTTACAATGCGAAGAAGCAGCAGCAGGCATTATGTCTTCCTTTATGACCCTTCTTCTACAATCAGAAGGAACACAGGTGGACCCCTGAGCCCATACAATACCCCATGTCTGACAGAGCCCCATGTTTGTATGGCACCAGCCCGGTGGTGGTGCTCAGTAAATAATAATATACAAAAATATCCAAATCAACTAAGCAACCTCCTACACACCAAAAAAGTTAGAGTAGAGATTTGATCTCATGCATTCGCTAAATCTCAGCTACAGAGATTGTTAGTTTTAAAATTGGCAGTTCTCAACAAGTAGATTTTTGAGGCATCTTTTCAGAAATAAGCTTTGCAGATATGCTACAGATAAGCTTCAACACGTGCAATTGAGAGCTGGTCAAAAATTTTCCCTCAATAATTTTTTTTTTTAGCAAAAAATAGTTTTTTTGACAAAATGGGAATTTTTGTGGAAAATGTCCATTTTCACAGAGAATAAGAACCACCAATTTTTTTCCTGACAGCTCTACAAGTTGTAGCCATAAGAAATAAAAATGTGGACTGGCAACCAAATTGAAACCACCAATGTGTTGGGGGTATTTGGCTTTGGCTTTTTAAAATAATCTGTGTAGTTATTTATATGGCTACGGTTATCGCATTGACTGAACCCATCAAAATCATTAATGAATGAGTGTATCCTGTAAGGAAGAAATAATTCTCTCCATTTTACAGACGGGAAGCACCCACAGATAGAGTGACTTGCCTAAGGTCACACAGAAAGTTTATGGCAGAGCTGGGAAATGAAGTCAGATACTCTCCTATCCCACTGCACTACCTTAACCACAAGATCATCCTTTCCTCATGAGCAGAAAGACCTTCCCAGCATTTGGGGGTTCTCAGACATGGGGTTTGGCTTGAGGCCGATTTCTGCTATAAACCTCACATTTTCACTTTGTGCCATTCTGTACACAGG
Organism: Terrapene triunguis; assembly: GCF_002925995.2. Classification (NCBI taxonomy): domain Eukaryota; kingdom Metazoa; phylum Chordata; order Testudines; family Emydidae; genus Terrapene; species Terrapene triunguis. Next base: position 11,554,993 of record NW_020664404.1, read on the forward strand.
AAGCTCACTGAAGCATATTATGCACCATGAAGTTTCACCCAGCGTTGTATGAGATAATTTCTTGCAGTTAATAATAGCTTCATCTGGCATCTCTTCAAGAAATGCAGAAAATTGGTGAGCTTGAAGGGACACCTGCTGGTGAATGGTGACATTACAAACAAGCCAATCCAGCCTTATGTTATGGAGCATATTATCCAAGTATTGACGTGTGTGTATGTGGTGGTGGGAACTCAAACAATATTACAGTCTGTGTGTATTCACTGATCAATAGACTGGCTGGAGGAGAGGGACTTCCATCAAGGAAATGCAATAGGCAACTTATTTCATCCAGAATTCAGCCAGTAATTGCATTTGAGTGACCCAATTCAGCTGGGTCTCTGGGAAATCTCGCAATTTGGATGAGTCAAATTCTGCATCTGCAAAACAGCATGGTACTGTTCAGTCAACACCAGAGTGCTGCCGATCCTGTAAGGTCCAGCCAGCCACCCTGTCCAATCACTAGAAGGGAGAAGATTAGAAGGCCCTACAAAAAATGACTAAGGTCAGTGTGAGAGTGCAAGAAATAGGGAAGGTGGAAGCATAGTTCTAGTTGGGACAACAAGGACTGGAGAGGAGGGCAGTTTGGGGGAGCCAATATGATATCTGAATCCCATACACACTTGGTCCAGGGATCACTGGGAATCAGGAGAGCTCAGCCTGTTCTTGCTATGGAGATCAGGCTATAGGAGCTTGGACCAGGACTTGGCACAAGAGAAGGCACGGTGCATATTTTCAGATTCATGGTTTGTATAGAGGGTACAAAAGCTCTTGATGAACAGGTCACTGAAACAGCATTACCACCTCAGTCCAGCAGTCTATTCAGTTCACTCACTCATGGTACTGCCCACCCCTTTCCTTAAACCAGGGTAATCTCTGTAGGGCAAGCTGCTCTCTTTGCTTCCCTCTGTAAAAATCTGAGCACTTTATTGCAACATGATGCTGTTTTGCCTCATTAAAATGTTGCAGCACTAGAGGGGATTATATTCCCTTCCCCAATTAAATTGGACATTCTTTGTAATAACATCCCATAGTACCAGTCTAGCCACATGCCTTCCTCTCCACGTGATATGGACACTGGAACCAACTCTCATCTGCCCTGCACCGTGTGTTGTCATTTATGCTGGGGCCTGCTGAGAGCAAAGTAGGCGTCAAACAGTAGCAGTTTAGACTATAAACTCTGAGCCAGGTGGCCTAGTGGATTGAACACTCAGCTGCAATAAGGCTCCAGTCCTGCAAACACGTACACATCTGCGTGATTTTACTATCGTGAGCAGTCGCATTGAAATCAAGGGAACTACATGTGGTATTAAAGGTAAGCCCATACACAAGTGTTTGCAGGATTGGGGCCTTAGTGTTAAATAAAAATACTACCCACAGGCATAACAGATTATACAATATGCAGGGGGCAGAGAAGCAGCCCCACACCCCCTAGTCCCTCTTCCCCAGCATGAATTGCTATAATACTCTCCAGAATATTAGAATAGCTATTAGTGATATCAACTGCCTTATAGCAATCTGCTTTACAAACAAGAACAGAGAAAGGTTTTTCTTCCTCCATCTTGAATTGCCTTCTGTTTCCAACAAAGACTACAGTCAAAGCAACTGAGACTTAGGCTATATATGCACTGGCACTTTCGTTGCTCAGGGGTGTGAAAAAACACCCCCCACCGACAAAAGTTTTAGCGACTAAAAGCAGTGAGGACAGCACTTCATCGGTGGGAGCCGCATGCCCAGCGACAAAGCTACCGCCCTCCTTGGAGGTTGTTTTACATCGTCGCCGGGAGAGCTCTCTCTTGGCAGCAAAGGGCAGCCACAGAGTGCACCTTACAAGGGCTGCGGTGGCACAGTAAGGTGCGCAGCGTAGACATAGCCTAAAGTTTGTCCTATCTGAAGTAGCGGCATGAATGCGCACGCTCAGGGCCGGCTCCAGGCACCAGCTTGTCAAGCAGGTGCTTGGAGCGGCTGCTCCGGAGAGGAGCGGCCACTCCGGAGAGGGGCAGCACGTCCAGGTATTCGGCGGACGGTCCCTCACTCCGCCTCGGAGTGAAGGACCTCCCGCCGAATTGCCGCCGCGGATCGGGAGGGGGGGTGTGCTTTTTTTTTTTTTTTTTGGCTGCTTGGGGCGGCCAAAACCCTGGAGCTGGCCCTGCGCACGCTACTTCCTCCTCCATGCCAAAACCACATCCCCTCAGTGCTTCTTATTTATACACACCCACCTCCCCATTAACTCCTAGTTAAAGATTACACCTGCAACCACTTTACGGCAGAACTGTTCACTGCAGCCATTAACCCTATTTAAGCCAAATTCTACCCTCTTTCACAATGCTGTGATCCCACTGGCATTGCAGTAGTGTGGCTGAGCAAGGATGAGGGCCCTTTAGGTACGTCTACACAGCAATAAAACACCCTCTGCTGATCAGTAGCAGCTGACTCCAGCTTCTGGGGCTGTAAAATTGCAGTATAGATGTACAGGCTCAGGCTGGAGCCCAAGATCTGAGACCCCAAGAAGGTGTGCAGACTTCACTGTACAGCCGATAATACCTGTCTACAGTTACTGACCGCCTAGAGAAAGCCCACGCCCATTCTGAACAAGCTTTGTGCCAATCTGGCTGCAATGTGTATGGGAATTCTGGTTTCTAATTTGCATACCAACAGGCATCTCAGAGCTATTTCAGAGCAGTGATAGGTAGTGGCACTGGTGAGATCACCAGGCATTGTGTTATGAATAGAGCTAGAAAGCTAAGTAAGACAGGGTGGGTCAGTGATTTTAGGGGAGACATCACACAGGAACCTGGGCTATTTTTTAGAAGTGGTATTGGTGATCCAAAAAGCGGAGGCTTCCTTGCTCTGAGTATCCATCACTGCTTGCCCAAGAAGGGTGTGTGTGCTGCTGCAGGTGGATGGTAAGAAAGGGAAAACCTTGGTGTTTTCCTGTTTTCACTAGTGTCAGCTTTGTAAGGAAGACAGAAGTGCTAGGACAAAACTCCCTTATTCAGATCTGCCAGATACTGAATATCAGCTGTTCCTATTAGCCAGATAACAGATGTGAATCCAGCTAATAACATCACCCTAGTTTGCTTTCCCCAACAGGTAGGGTTGCTGAGGAGGGAAGGCAGACCCAACAAACAGAGCTCTTCAGACGACAGCAATTCCATTTAACAAAGGAGGTCAAGGTTTCAAAATCTGGTTTCATTCTGAATCAGAGCAAAAATCAAAAATTTCAAAATTTCCGGCAAAGGAAAGTTCTAGGGGGAAAAAATGTTTTGGGTTGTTCAAAAGGTCCTTTGTTATGATTTTGACTTTGTAAAATTTTGTATTACATTATAATATATATTATAAAACAAAATAAAAATATTCAAAATGAAAAGTCATTTCAAAATTTTTAAAAATTGCTTTGAAAATGTCAAAATGTGAAGTTTTGACATTGTTGGAACTTTTTTTCTGTTCCCCCTCCCCCCAGATGAAATGCCAGTGAAATAAACCCAGTTTGGGGAAGCATTTTCATTTCAGGAGAAATGCATATTCCAGCAGAATATAGTTCCATCTAAGTTTCTCCAATTTAGCTTTATCTACAAAAGTGCAAGAACCCCATGTGATTTCTTGGTTTGAATCTCTTCTCTTCTAATGGAATATGGATTCTAATTTCCCATGCACAAGTGTTTGGGGCGCTCTAGTATGGGTGCACTAGAGGATGGGGAAAGATATGTGCAAAGGACAGCAAGGGTTCTACAGGCTGGCGAACACTACCAGTGGTAGTCCCAGAGAGGTGGTCCCAGAGAAGCCATCTCTGGGTGGAATGAGGGAGAGTCATGGCCTGGATCCCGCTGCACACCACCAACGCTGTGCTGGGGAAGTAGGACCTCACATCTGTTGTACAGGTGTTGCAAATCTCACTTCATCACACTCCCACAGAGAGGGGAAGTGACTGGCCCAGGGTCTCACAGCAGGTCAGTGGCTGAGCTGGTGACTAGAACCCAGGTCTTTTGAGTCCCACTGTATGATCTTAGCCACTAGACCAGTGGTACTCAACTTTTCCAGACGACTATATCCCTTTCAGGATTTGTCTTGCGTACCCCCAAGTTTCACCTCACTTAAAAACTACTTGCTTACAAAAATCAGACATAAAAATACAAAAGTGTCACAGCTCATTATTACTGAAAATTTGCTGACTTTCTCATTTTTACCATACAATTATAAAATAAATCATTTGGAATATAAATATTGTACTTACATTTCATTGTATAGTATATAGAGCAGTATAAACAAGTCATTGGCTGTATAAAATTTTAGTTTATACTGACTTCACTAGTACTTTCTATGTAGCCTGTTGTAAAACTAGACAAATATCTAGATGAGTTGATGTATCCCCTGGAAGACCTCTGCATACCCCAGGGGTACGCATTCCCCCGGTTAAGAACCATTGCACTAGGGGATGGGGGAAAATATGTGCAACAGGACAGCAAGGCTGGCAAGCACTACCAGCGTTGGTGGTCCCAGAGAAGCTATCTCTGGGTGGAATGAGGGAGGGTTATGGCCTGGACTTTGCTGCACACCACCAAACTGTGCTGGGGTAACAGAACCTCACACTAGCACTCCCACAAGGAGCTACTGCTTAGATGCTTTGCATCTTCTTTCTTCCCTAGTGCACCTCTGCCCCTATACATGCATAACTGAGACTGTTACCTTGTGGTTAAGGCACTGGACTGGGACTCAGGCTATCCGGGTTCAGTTCTCTGTGCTGCTGCAGATTCCATTCATAATCTTGAGCAAGTCAGGTAATATCTGTGTGTTCCAATTCCCCACTTGTGAAATGAGGATAACGATACTTCCTTTGTCTATGTAAATTACAAACACTTTGGGGAAGGCACTGTCCCTTATTATGTGTATATACAGCACCAAGGACAATGAGAATCTGGGCGCTCCTGTAATTGTTTCTTCATCCTAATCCTAAAAAAGTCCTTTGCTTTTTGAACACTCGTTAAGTCTGCCTGGGTTGGCCTCATATCAAACCTCCTTCCCTCCCTCCCCCTTTCATCTATTTGCAAAGTCAGAATAAATCCTTCAGATGTGATTTTTATTTTGAAAATAAGTGTCCTTCTGATCTCTTCTTACTCAGAGAGACAAACAAACAAAAATCAATGCCAGCAGCACAGTGCTCACAAACAACCCTAATGCAACAAGCCTGTGTGTGTGCATGTGATGGGGAAGGAGGAGATATTAGAGGGGGGAGGAAAGGTTTCAATTTCATGCTCCCAGGAGGTGGTTATTACAGGCAAGAGTGTGTAAAACATAGATTTTTAAACTGATGGAAAAATACTGTGCCAGTATCTCATGTATGGGCTTTGCTCTTTGAATATCCTTTAGTAGGATGCCTGCTCGCTATGTCATTCACACTGGATTGCACTGTTGTTTTTTCTTCACATATTCAGTTGAGTGCATTAAAGAAAAATCCATTTCACCATCCCTGAGGTTGCAGGATTGACCCTTGCTGTTGCTGGGACAGTGTGACTATATGACACCCATCAGAATCCATCACATAAAAGCTGTAGACGAGGCAAGGGCCAGGGCTGCAGGTGGTCACAGCACTGTGATGGAGAAATGAGATAGGGTGGATTAGGGGATGAAGACACAGCATGTGTCTAACTGGATTTATAAACTGCCCCCGTTGCCATATTATGGAGTACCTCATAACCACTATTTAATTTATCTCCACAGCACTCATGAGAACTAGATCCATATTATTATCCCCATTTTATAGATGAGGCACTGAGGTACATTAAGATGTGGGGACAGATTTCCACGTGCTTAGCACCCACGCTGAGGGCCACCTATCAGAAAAGCTCAGCTCCCATTTTGACCCCTAAAAAGGGCTAGATTTTCAAAGCAGCATGCACAGTTCTTTTGCAAATCTGACCCCAAGTGATTTGTCCTATGTTGCACCTATCTGTAGCAGAGATCTGGACGGAACCCTGCTCTCCTGAGTCCTTGTCCAATGCCTAAACAGCAAAACCAGCCTGCCAACTCTACCCATCCTTCTTTCCCATCCCATAATGGAGACACTTGGTGGTTCATATGAGTTCTGTATAGAGGCATGGAGCTGAAAAGTCTTCTGCAGAGGATAGCAATGGCTTCTGCCTCTGATGGAGATGAGAGGGACCACAAAAGTACTGAGGTCAACTGAAAGGGCCAAGGGAAGTGGGGAGGACACAGTGCCAGGTCAGAAGGGTAACAGGAGGGAGCTGGTGAGGGGAAGACAGGTACCAGCTCATTCGACCTCTGGTGAAGGGAGGGAGTGTCTGTCAAGGAACAACAATGGCTGCCCTCTCACAAGAAGGGAGGGACCAACAAGAAATCAGAGTTAACTAATTCCAGAGGACAAATGAAACGTGCAGGGAAAGGAATGGAAACAAAGGTGTGATTGAAGACTGCCAGAGGGGGACACTGAGCAAAGTACTGCAGACAACACCCACTGCTCCACATAAGGAAGAAAAGGTGCTGGGCTGGAAACTCTGGAGACTGAAGTTCTCTATCAACAGCAGAGGTACCTCCAGGGGAGCAGCAAGGCTACCTTCTTTTACACACTGACTCCTGACCCCCTCAGTGTATACCCACTCTGGGTATGTCTACACTACACACTAAGCCCAGATCTGTGGGACCTGGGCTTGTGGACTTGGTGTTTCCAAGCCTGCACTTCAGCATCCACACTGCATTGTTAAGCTGGCTTACAGTCGCTGGACCTGGGTCTCACAGCTATGCTAACACGTCCATACTGCACTGCACAGACCTTCTGGGTCGGGTTTGTGGCTTAACCAGCATCCACACTGCACAATGACAGGGCTTGACCCGAGTCACAAGGAGACTCAGGCTTTGACACACACCCTTAGCAGGGTCCTAATACCAGGTCCTGAGTACTTGTTGAGCCAAGTCAGACAACTACCAAACAAGGAATGGATTCCAACCTTCACCTTGAGGAGATATGATAATATTGTATAACAAAGCCTTGTTGAGGTACTCTACTCATTCTTTGCTGCCCTCATTGTCTTCACTGAATGCCCGTGTTATGAAGAGAAGCAAAACAATCTTCATGTACCAAAGGTGAAATAATATTAGGGTGACCAGACAGCAAGTGCGAAAAATTGGGACAGGGGGCGGGGGTAATAGGCTTCTATATAAGAAAAAGCCTCAAATATTGGAACTGTCCCTATAAAATCAGGACATCTGGTCACCCTAAATAATATCCTTTCTACCTATGTACTTCTTGTATAAACTCTATCATGGTATCTCAGCATCTCACAGTAATTAATGGATTTTATCCTCACACTACTCGTGTGAGGTAGGAGCATTATCCTAATTTTACACATAAAGAAACTGAGGCACGAAGCAGATTAAATGACTGACTAGAGTTGATTGGGAACGCCCTTTTTTCCTATGTGAAAAAAATTGGGCTTTTTATTGTTAATCACTTGAATGCTCAAAACTTTTGGTTTTTGATGAAAGACTGAATGTTATCAAATATGATTTTTTCATGCAACGTTTTTCATGAAAAAAATCATTTTTTTCAGTGAAAAAAATGTTTTGTTTAAAACAAAAACAAAAAACAAGAAGCTCTAGATTTCCCCAATGTTACGCAAGTAATTTGTAGCTGATCTAGGAATTGTTTCCTGGTCTCCTGAGTTCTAGTCCAGTGCCCTATCCACTTCTATGACCACCTAGCTCTTGTATAGTGCTTTTCATCAGCAGATCTCAAAACACTTTACAAAGGGAGTCGGTATCATTATCTCCATTTCACAGAAGGGGAAACTACACCATCCTTCCTACCCCTCTTTCTGATCAAGACAAATCTAACTAGGGACAGTTCAAGTAAAACACAACAAAACACAAACAATCCCCCCTCCAACCCAAATCTCAAACCGACCGTTAAAATTTTTGTAAAAAGTTGGCTTAACATGTTTTAATTATTGTGCTTCACTACCTGCCTCATCCTGGTGGCAGCTCAGGCTGGATGCATAAATCATGACATAAATGTTCTATTTGCAGCATGACAGTGAGATTCTGGCCCATCCCAAACCAGGAAAGAACTGGAAATCCTGGAAAGAAACCTGCTCCTACAAAAAATTCCAATCCAAATAACCAACCTTAAAGGTTCAAAACTAGAAAGAGGGTGTTGACCCAAAGCCCCCAGATCTGAACATCCCTAAATTTTCTGATCCAGATACAAGCTATGGCCTGAACTAACCCCGCCATGCCCCATTCAAATATGCTCCAAACTTCGTATCACATATCTGAACTTGGCAACTTGGCCCCCTCTCCAGCTCAGCTGAGCATGAGCTAAGATTCTGTTGGGGTTCATCCTTCATTCTAATAGAACAACAAGACAGATCTGCAGCGTTGTTTCAATTGACAGAGATCAGAACCCAACTCATGATCAAATTAAATCAGTTTTGTACAATTTCAGTCCTGGAAATGAAAAAACATGAGGAAAAAATGCCCTTTGTTAATCATGGCGCATCATCCTGCTTTGATTCAATCAAAACTTCTGAGATAAAAGATGATCTTTGAGAGCATATCAGAACCTCGTGAGAGTTTTTTTCCCCCTTCTCTCCATCTTTAAATATTTCCTAGCAAGCCTCACAATGTTGTTGATGAGCTGATGGTTAGCGGATTGTCAAAGTTTTGATTTGAAAGATGGTAATTGCAAGCATAATGCTGCCATGAGTATAACAAAAGAAAAATAAAGTCAAAACACTTTCCGGAGGCTTTTATTTCAAAATATAGGGTTTTTTGGGGAAGGGAGGTTACAAAGCTTTTCAAGTCCTTTTGCTTCAAGCTGATCCCTGTAATTAAAAGAACTGATAAAAAAAGCTGTCTTTAAATGAATCTGTGCATATTAATGTTCATTAAAATGTAATTCCCACAAAACAGGACATTTTAATCTATCCATACTTGGGAAAAAAGAGGAGAAAATTAGATTTTTTTCCCCCCCCGCATGTATCCTTAGGCCATATGTGTTAATTACAATTTAGTTGTATAAATGAGAAAATTATACATTTGCAAGTAGTTAACTAGTTATTAACTCAATTATTCTTCAGAGAGTTGGGGGAAATTGTACTCACAGCCATTATAGCCTATGTATTAATATTTTGCATATGCCTTTATTCTAGAGAGAAGGTAGCATCCAAGGATCTAAAACTGTTTTACAAATGTTAGTTAATTAAGCCTTATAAGTTAGGTAGATTAATTTTTTATCTCCATTTTGCAGATGGGGAAACTGAGGTTCAAATGTCAAGGTCACACATGACCAGATTTTCAAGTGCTCAGCACCCACAATTGGGGACAGATTTGTCCAAAGAGCTCTTCTCCCATTTACAGACCAAAATAAGGCCTAGATGGACTCACTGTGCTCAGTACGCAACATTGCCCATTGCGACGTTCATGGGCAGATTTTCCAAACAGCTCGGCACTCAATATGCTGAGAAAATCTAGCCCCAGTTATGCATACTGAGCACTTCTGAAAATCTGGATCAAAGTGCATTGGGGAAGAGCTGAAAACAGGACCCGGGACCCCTAACACCTACTCCTATGTTCTAATTCCTCGGAAACACTTCCTTTCCTAGTTTCTCAAGTAAACAGCACACTGTTTTCAGTCTAGCGCTGAGAACCTGTTTCAGAACAGTGACAATGTGAAAATTCAGCACCACCTTGGGTGGGAAATCATATTAACATATCCTGCCAGCAGTTGTCTTCACCTGTCTAGCTACACTATGAAATGCTAAAGCAGGGGTAGGCAACCTATGGCACGCATGCCGAAGGCGGCACGCAAGCTGATTTTCAGTGGCACTCACACTGCCCGGGTCCTGGCCACCGGTCCGAGGGGCTCTGCATTTTAATTTAATTTTAAATGAAGCTTCTTAAACATTTTAAAAATCTTATTTACTTTACATACAACAATAGTTTAGTTATATATTATAGACTTATAGAGAGAGACCTTCTAAAAATGTTAAAATATATTACTGGCACGCAAAACCTTAAATTAGAGTGAATAAATGAAGACTTGGCACAACACTTCTGAAAGGTTGCTGACCCCTGTGCTAAAGTATCCTCTCAGTGTGGGCCTTGTTACATAAAAAAGTAATAAGCCAAATTAATTGTTCTTGGATGGGTGCAAGTAAAACGGGTGGGGCTATGGGAACACTGTATAGTGTCGAATTAAATTAAATGGAATATATGGGCCAAAGGGGTTAACATAACCCAGTTACTCTCCAAAATATAAATAAAGTTTGGAGTTTGGTATATAGAGATCTCAGCCTGCTTAGTCCTATGGGAAACACACTATTAGTTTTAATTAAAATGCTATAAGAGTTTGGTATTATTATTATTATTTAGTCAGGGGCTTTTCTATGCCCTCCCATCACTATACTGCCTGGGCTCCTCACATTAATGAATTTATCCTCGAGTTATCCCTGTGTGGCAGGAAGTCTTATTAACCCTCTTTTTCAAGAAGGGGAAGCAAGGTACAAAGAAATTATAATTTTTGGCCCAATGGGCCGACCTTAGGGAAAATGGTGCCACGGACGAACTTGTGTTTTGGTGCCCTTTCTTTTAGTTTGAGAACAGCAGCGTGGGGCGCAGGACGTGAGGACCAGCTCCTAGCCCCAGAGCCCAGCCAGGCTGCACGGGGAGGAGTTTCGGAGCCTGGGCCATCCCCAGCTATACTCCTCTTGACCACCTAGCAAGAGGAGAGCAGGTGCCCAGCCACCGCCCATGCCCGCAGGAAGAGGGGACTCAGGGGCTGGCCCGCTGGCTCCGCAGTGGTGAACCCTACTGCCTGCGCCTCCCCTCCAGGCTGGCAGCCCCAGGCGGCATCGCCTGCCCCCCACCCGGCTGGCCAGAGCCTCTAGCCCCGGGCTTGGCCACACTCACCTCCATTCCAGCATCCCAGGCCTGCCAGCTTGCGACACTCAGAATGTGCTCCCCTGACCACAGTGCCCTGGGCCATTGCCCACATCGCCCACTCGTAAGGCCGGCCCTCCCTGCCACCTTTAGTCCTGTTGAGTAGAACTTTCCTCCACAGGTGGCAAAATCGGGCTCAATATTAGTAGGGGGTGACTTTTTGTCTTGATTTTGTGTAATGATCAGGATAGGTTCATCCAGCTTTCTATCATGCTTTCTTTCCACCCTTGACCAAAAAAAGGGATATTGTAATTTCTGTCCCTACCAAGCCATGATTTCCCTCATACAAAACAAAGCCCCAAGCAGCAGCTATTTTGGCAGCAAGAGGAGTCCAACTTGCCTTGTAAATAAATGACAGACATTGCTAACTGGCATGTTGCAGCTCCATGCAAAAACAATGAGAATTTGGCTGGGCTCCGTGAAGTTGAAGCAGAAAAGAAATACCAGCAATTTGAAGGACATATGCCAAAGTGCTGAGCTCCCAATGGGAGTCACTGTAGGCTCATTATTCATGTCCTGTTAGTGGATACTGCCAAAACAACCAAACAAGATTTATTCTTCTTGGGAATGTTGGCGTTACTGGTTCTTTACCTTTTGGGAAGGCAAAACAGGGAATTGGCCCAGACCCAATCCTGTCCTCCTATCCTTTAAACAAAAACGAACAAGCAGCTTCCAATGAAACACATTTCTTCATTACCTTAATCTAAAGAACACTCCAGAAATCTGTGGTAGAAAACCTTCGGTAAGTAGAGAAATTAATGTAGAATAGAGTCTATGCTAGATTTTTTTATGCCCCCCATGCTATCTTAGCACCTCACAGTCTTTATTGTTTTTATCTTCACAACAGCCTCGTGAAGTAGGGATTCCCCTCATTTTACAGAAGTGGAACTGAGGCACAGAGAGACTCTAAGGGTATGTCTATACTACCCTCCGGATCGGCAGGCAGCGATCGATCCAGCAGGGGTCGATTTATCGCATCTAGTCTAGATGCGATAAATCGACCCCCATCAACTCCTGTACTCCACCGCCGCGAAAGGTGCAGGCAGAGTCGATGGGGGAGCGGCAGCAGTCAACTCACCGTAGTGAAGACACCGCGGTGAGTAGGTCTAAGTACATCGACTTCAGCTATGTTATTCACGTAGCTGAAGTTGCATAACTTAGATTTGTGTGTGGGACATTAGGGGAGAGGTTGGGCTCAAACCTTAGTCTTCAGTACCTGGGCTTAGTGTGCAATGGAGACACACTCTTAGGCCTAGTCTACACTGGGGGGCTGGGGGGAGATTGATCTATCTGACTTCGGGCAGCAAGCATTCAGGACTCAGGTTCTAGGACCCTCCTGGGGAGTGTGTGTGGGGGGGGGCGGGGTTCCCAAGTCCCACTGTGACTCGGGTCCAAGCCCTGTCTTTTTGCCGTGTGGACACAGACCCAAGTCAGAAGGTCTGTGTAGTGCAGTATGGACTCATTAGAATGGTTGTGAGACCCAGGTCCAGCAATTGTAAACCCAGTGTGCAGTGCAATGTGGACACTCAAGCCCGGACTTGGAAACACCAATTCCAGAAGCGCAGGTCCCACAGACCCAGGGTTACCATGCAGTGCAGACACATCCTAAGTGACTGGCCCAAGGTCTCGCAGGAAATATGTGGAGAAACAGGAAATGGAATGTGGATCTCCCAAAGTCAAGGCAGACACTTGTACCATTGGACCACCCTTCCTCTCTAGTGACTGAATAATAGTTACTCCCTCACCACTCTCTCTATGTTTTTGTCTCACTCACTCTCTCCATGTGTCTGTCTGTTTCACTCTCCTCTGCCATTTAATGTCTTTGTGTTGTTTTAGGGAGCTCCTCAAATCAAGGCATTGAGGGCTTGGGCTTGAACGTGAACGTTATCAAACACCCTCAACTCTCTCTGTAGCCAAAGCACCTTGCAGAGTTTAGCCTTGATAGTGCCATGCCTAACTTCCAGCTTTATTGATCATGCCTGTACTGCCCAGCTACCCATACAGCACAAGATAAACTCTCTGGTCCAGATCCTTGTCCTTTGTAAATTCACATCACTCCATTGAGATCAATGGAGTGATGCTGACTTATGCCAGCTAAGGCTCTGACCCCCAAAATGCAATGGGTTAGGTATAAAACAAGAGATTGGTTCTCCAGTGGGAAGTCTCTTTCTTTGGTCTTTTCAAACTCCTGGTCAGAAATGCAGAAGATTACAAGTGTGTGTCTATATATAATCTTCCGTCTCATACAGTTACATTGCCCCTGATTCACCACATGCAGTCATTTGCACTTGTGCGAAGTGGGTGTAAAATACTACTGGTCTGATATGGTAGCATGTTTCATCTTCTTCGCACAGGTATGAAATAAGTCAGTGGAGCTGCACCAATTTACACCAGGTGAGGATCTGGTGAAGTGTGTCAGGATGTGTCTACACTACACAGTTTAAGCCCAGGGTTCGAACTGAGGATCAAGCCTAACCCGTCTTCTGATTACATACAAATTGTAATATCCTAAGACTCAGAGTCCCAGGACCCTTCAAGGGTGGAGGGTCTGAGTCGGAGTTAAGGTGGGACCCAGGATTCAAGTCCTCTTGCTTTGCAGTGTAGAAACAGCTCCACTGGACTCATGTTCTGGGAGTCTGCCAAAAGTATCCCACAATTCCATTATCCAACTTTCTTTGTCCTCTGGATGGTCAAGTTTGCTGGACAGTCAGGTTTTCCTATATTGCACCACATACAAAGGCCTGGGGGGCTACATTTTGGGAGGGTGCTAGGAAGACTGCAATATAGGTGGTTTGACGTGGGCCAGCATAATGCAGTGTAGATGCTGGAGCCGGAGATTGGGACCCAGGGTTCAACAATCCCTAACCTGGTGTTACAAGTGAGTATAGACGTTCAAGCTAACAAGTTCTACTAACACGGGGCTTACACCACAGTGTAGACATACCCTCTTTGGCCCCAATCTCTCAACATTCAAAATATTATATATCCAGTTTTGTAGGGAAATAGGCTAAATCTTTTCTTTCTTTCTTTCCTTTATGTTGCTGCTTTTGCTTTTCAACACACACAGAGTAATATTTTTCACAAATGCTACCCTTAGTCTAACGGGTATGTAATGAACTGTTGATAGATGACAGCAATCATGACTGACTGCTATTATATCTTGTTCTGAGTGGCAGGATGAATAGTGTGAATTCATTCCAGAGTGAATGAATTCCTTCAAAGCACCTTTCATAAAACAGGAGCCTTCAAAGCAGGGTTATTGTTTCCAGCAAAGCTTCGATATTGGTCTAATTTATTTTTCAGGTGCAGGGTTTATGTCCTTGGTGTAAGTCTACTGAAGTTCAGTGGAGTTACACCAGAGATAACTTTGGCTCTTAGATTTCAATATAAAGAGGATGTCTTAGAAAAACAATAGCTTCCTTTACAGCATCGACTAATCATACTGCATTGTGGGGTATAATGCATGGTTTTATTGCTGTCAACTGGTGACCACACAGTAGAGTGGAACTTAGCCCATTATTTGAATCTGCCACCGAGTAGCTGGATTTTCTGCATGTGTCTCTTGTATGCTACTGCACCTAAGAATCCACCAGAATCCATAGGCAGCAGCACTCTGAGGAAAGCCAACAGAGATCCACCCAATAGGCCAACCAGTAGAAGCTTCACTGAGCCAGTCTTATAAAAGAGTTGCCACATCCCAGGATAAGTTTGTCTAGTCATGCTAGGATATTTTCTACATCTTGCAGGATATGATTCCATCCTCATCACCTGGCATCCATTCTACCTCTCTCCTACTAAGCAGGGTAAAATACCAGCACAAGGCTGGTATTATACCACTTTCAAGACCGATTCCGGCTGCATTACATTGCAACTGTTTCCTATAAGATAGATACTTTAATTTCACAAGGTTTTGAACTGTGGCTTCATTTAATAAGGGGATTTTGGAATAGACAGTGTGTACTGGAGCCCTGAGACAAATGAACTAAAATAATGTCTGTCTGCTGAGCAGATCACATTAGCAGTGCAAGGCAAGGGAAATCCATTTGTAAGTTCCCTTAATACACTTGGACATTTTATGTACCTCTTATTTGGAAGTAACTTTACAAGACAAAAATAAAAGGCAGCAGGTTTATCTGAGGGCTTTCCCCTTCCCCTTTCCCCCTCCCCAAATTTGGCTCAATTTCCTATTGCGCCTGGTCGGGAATTTTTTTTGCAAAATGTGTTTGGGTTGTTTTTTGGAAAATATCAATTAATCAAAAGTGAAATGTCCCAGCAATGTATCAGTTTTGACAAAACTTTCAATGGGCTGGTTTCTCAGATCCAGGATGGAATTTCTGGTCACGAGAGAGACATACCCCAGAACAGACAACTGCCCAGTGATCAGGACATTCACCTGGGACGTGGGAAACTCAGATTAAAGTCCCTGCCCTGTCTGCTTCACATCTCCCACATCTCTAACCACCGTGCTGTTCTGGTGCTGGACTTCCCTCAGTCTCTCCTGCTGGAGCTGTTCCACTGTGAATACATCATTCATTGGGCCATGAAGAGAGACGGACTCTATAGCCTGCTGGTTAGGGCACAGAATCAGACAGAGCAGGGACTTAAACCTGGATCCCCATACATCCCAGGTGAGTGCCCTAACCACAAGACTACAGGCTATTCTGGGGTGGTCTCTCTCTCTCTCTCTTTGTTTTTTTTACAAAGAACCTCGGAAGGTATCAGATTCATCCCAATGCGTAACAAAACCACATGGTGAAACCTTTATGTATATATATATATATATGTAGGCAAAACAGAATTCTTGTTTTCCAGCCAGTTCTATTGCTATCTCACCACTCTTTAGCCCTCTGAGGCCTGAGGGCTTAATCTTTCAGGGTGCAGAGCATCCTTCAACTTTCACTGGTACCCAGTAGCATTAAGCTCTAATCACTAATTCCCCAGTGCTGCACTGTCCCACTCAGTGGGCTCAACCGTTCACTGATGTGCACCGGGTACAATCAGATATTCTTGCTCCAAGGGTCAAACTTCTGCTCAGTTACTCTGGTTGAATACTGCCTTCCTCCAGAAGCAGTCCCAGTGCTTCCATTTGGGCTGTTCCTGAACAAAGATACTATTCAGTGTGAGTAAGGGGAACAGAATCTGTCTCGGGATTAGTGCAAAACTACACCAGTGCAGAGGAGCAGCATTTTATACCCACTGTGCACAGGAATCAATGTGCAAAGCAGTGCAAGGCAGTGGTGAGTGTTTCTAAATGGAAAGGAGATCATAATAAATGCCCTTCTCCCAGAATGCACTTCTATCCAAGCACTTCTTCTCAGAAAGTCTGACAGGAAAGAAAAATAAACATGGGAGAGAGAAAAATCAACCTGGAACCCCAACCCCCCCCCCCCCCCCCCCGAAATTAAATAAAAGAACGTCACTTGGGCCCCAGTCCTATAACTGGCTCCATGTGGGTGGAACCTAACATGCTCATGGATCCCCATTGGTATCAGTGGGATTCTATGCAGGTAGAGGATCCACCCCTGCATATCCAGTTACAAAATTAAAGCCTTACTTATTAAGAGCCTATGAGCTTCCTCGTGCAGGGCCTCTGCTTACAGAAATCCCATTGCAGATACTTGCTCTTAATGGACTGAACAAATGCAGGTCGAGCTATTCAAACGAGATATGTACAAGGCACCTTTGATTCTATTGTCTGAGGGAAATTGTGCATTGCAGGTCTTCAGCTGGTATAAACTGGCATAGTTCTAGTGGCTGCAGTGGAGCTATGTTGATTTAAACCTAGGAGGATCTGGCTCAAGGTACTTCTTGAAAAAGAAGAGAATATGGCTTGAATAGCAAACTTCAAGTGAAATCTGACAGTGAGTCAGTGCTCTTTAAATTGGTATCATCATTGTTCTTAGTGTCTTATCAGATGGATGGGGAGTGGGAGGGATTTTTACTGTGTAATTTAATTGAATATGGCTGTGTGTATGGATTGAACCTCCTTACTTAGGGAGCTTTTTGGTATTGCTTCCAATGTCAGATTGCAATGGGTTCACCGCAGTGAGGGATAGTAAGAACAGCACCGGGCTGGCAACCAGAAAACCTAGGTTCTGTTCCCAACTTGACCATTAACCTGCAGTCCAACCATGGGCGAATCATTCGCCCTCTATGTCCCCTCCCACTCTTGGTCTGTCTTGCCTCTATTTAAATGTTAACTCTTCAGGCCAAGGACTGTCACTTACTATGAATTTGTACAGCACCGAGCACAATGAGGCTGCAATCCCAGAAGGCACTACTAGAATACAATCAGAATTGCAAATAATCCTGGTTTTATTCTAGGCTAAGTGTGATTAACATTTAAAAGCATTTCTATGGTGCGGCTGCTCTAGCAGGCCAGAGTCCCTTTACATAAAATCCATGAGCCACAATCTATCCAAGTAGTTATGTGACCCCTAGACCATAGGATCTGCGCCCCTCACAGTCTTTTGGAATGTGTTTATCGTTCCCCTAGCAGTAGTGCTGTAGTGCCATCATCACTGTTGTACAGATGAGGAATTGATGCCTCGGCAAAGTAAAGCCCAGATTTTTAAAGGTACTTAGGCAGTGCTGTGCTCAGCATAGCACCGCCTAACTGATTTAGGAACCCAAATTCCATTTGCAAAAGGGATTTGGACACTTAGGTGCCAAAAGTCTTAAGTGCCCACATTACTTCTGAACATGACTTAGGCACCTAAATCAGTTAGGTGTTGCTGTGCTGAGAGCAGCAACACCTAAAATCTTTTAAAATCTGGGCCTAAATGACTTCCAGGGTGACACAGGGAGCCTGGGGAAGAGCAGAGAACTGAGGCCAAGGTTTTCACATCCCAGACTATCGCCCTAACTGCTGGCCTAGCCTTCCAATGAAGGGTTTTGTAACCACGAAAAGACCCCATTTCCTCTCAACAGATTCAGCCCCTTCGTGCTGCTGGGACAGGAGTGGATTCAGAGACATGTGCCCACGAAATCCAGGCTCCAGTGTGGTGGAGGCAGGGAACAAGGCCTGGCTACCCTCCTCCTCTTGCCTCCAGTGCTGCTGGGGAGTCACTCCGTCCTGCAGGATGCCTCATGGGGTCAGGAAGGATTCCATCCCCCCTATGACGAGCTCCACATTACACAACTGGCCAGGTGCATTTAAACACCACGGTTCATTATGAGTGACATGTCCCACTCTAGCTGATCCACAGAGGTTTATGAATCTGCTACAGCTACTAAAGAACAGATTCACTGCTTTACTTCACATGCTAAAGACTCATGCTTTTGGTGGCTAAAGTGCTGCATACAAACTCCCCTACCAGCCCTGATGGAGTCATCTACTCATTATTGATTTATTCACTCTTGAAGCAACACGTATTGGCCCCAGCCACAGGCAGGATACTGGCCCTGTCGAGACGGGGGGACTATTTGTCTCCCAGTTTCTGTGTATAGGAAATGAGTCTTTAATTTCAGCCTTGGAGAAAGTAACATTTTCCAGCCTGCCACATATAATCCTGTTTGTTTTCAAGGCAGCGCCGATCCATATTGATTTAAGTAGCGCACCAATCCTTCCCTCCATTTAATTAGCATTTCTCTTTCTCTCTCTCTCTTTCTCTCTCTCTCTCTTTTAAAAACAACAGCAGCTCAACAACACAAGATCAAACAAATTCAGATTCCTGTGCACTATGTGACGCTTATTAAAAATTCATAAATATCTCGGATATTTCTTTCACAGCTCTGCTGTGTCCATTATAGAAGCCAGTAACAGCAGCCAAGACAGTGTTGCAATAAGACTAACTCTTTGCCTTAAGAAATCAAGATCCAGTCTATGTAATAATGATCAGAAAGACACGCTATCAAGTTGGACTGTACCGATGAACTGTTTTCAGGTATTGCATATTGTTCACATTTGCATGGCACTTGAAGCATTTTTTACAAACTGCTTGTTAATACAATCTAATATAAATCTTGACCTTCCACTTAAAATACAGCTATTTATTATACTGGTTATCCAGATGCCACGTTTCATCCTCTTTTTGCATGCATGATGTGGATCTGTGTTCCAAAGGTGTATTTTTACATATTTTAGAAAGGATACTACTGGAGCTTCTCTCTTATTCTATACCACTTCCCCCTATGGAAATAACTTTCTAGCACAAAAATCTAACTATCTAATCTACCTATCACATCCAAAACCAAACCAAACCAAAACAAAAAATATTAAAAGAACATTAAGGTTGCAAGGTCAAGCACTCAAGAAATGTCAGAATTAAAGTTGCTTCTGCAACCTTAATTCACCCTCCTTGTGAGTATGTATTATGATACAGTCTTTAATTGCATGATCGCATACTGTAGTTTCCATAAGACCCCGGCCTCATTCAGTACCCCAGATGGACTGTGCTTTGGGAATGAATCCGGGTTGTATAGTGAATGAGCCTGTTGTTTGTAGGACCTCTGCTCTGCTTCATTTCTGGCAGTAGTTGGAGCGTGTGCAGTGAATGATGCAGTAAACTGCAGGAAGAGAAAGGATGTTTCTCTCAGTTAAGACTGTTGAATGTCACCCTGGAGAACTGGACTCTATCCCTGCTTCTCACAGAGTTCCTTTGTGATGCTGACCAAGACATAAACCAAACTTTTCTCAGGTAGTCCCAGCTCAATCCACATTTAAGCGCCTCTTGAAGACCCAGCACTGATTGTAAAGTGCCTAGCACATAGTGGATGCATGCAACTGTACATAAATCATCATAATAAAAACAGTACAGGCAGCTACAAGGGAGAATTTGGAACCCAGTTCAGATCCTACAGAAGTAAAAGGGCCTTGCCTGTATGCCCAAGAATTTTTTGAAGAAAACTTTTGCTGGATAAAGTTAAAAAACATATTAGAATTGCAACGGCAGGAAATCTGCCAGATTGCATCAGAGTGGAGCCTTTTGTTCCTGCAAATGAAGTGACAGCATGTGATAAAAGTCTGCCACTTATTAGATTCATTGTTGGTTTTGGTTTTGTTTTAAACATAGCTTCCAGATGGTTTACTTTGACCATTCTGGATCTCACGGGTTTGAAAAATTAAGCCTGATACATTAAATGCTGGGATACAGAGCTAGGCTGAGTTGGTAGACTGTTCAATATTTCTTCTGGTTTTTTTGCACAGAGCAGAAATGCTACAACTGCATTCAACAATATGATCTTTACTGATATAGTTGGATGTGAAACACACTCCTAAGTTCTATCTGCATGGCTGACTGGTATGCTATATAATTCTGTATAAGGCTGCACAAATCTTGATTTCCCCTTGGCACAGTGAATGCCAAATGTATATACAAATTGTATAAGACCTGGGAGGGACAAATCCTATTTCATACACCAAGTCAAGATATTCCATATAGAGATCCCAGAATGCAGAACAGCACTGGTTCTGCTGTAGGTAGGGGACCTCTGTACCTAAAAAGGAGGAAAGGGTTAACCCTTAGCATTTATGGCCTTGTTTAATCCCCCATTCAGCTGTATGGTGAAGTCACCAGCAATGACACCATTAGTGATTGTTATTCGTATTCCAGTAGCACCTACAAAACCCAATCAAGGATGGGGCCCCTTTGTACTAGGCTCTGTACAAACCCATAGTGAGAGACAGTCCATGCCACAAAGAGTTTATAGTCTAAATTGGCAAGCCAGACACAGGGAATATTATTCCCTTTTACAGATGGGGAACTGAGCACAGAGAGGTTAAGGCACTGACCTAAGGTCACACACAGCATCTGTGGCAGAGTTCAGACTTAAACCCAGATCTCCTGAGTGCAGTCCAGTACATAGACCACAAGATATACTGATTCCGCAGTTAAGGCTGCAGAATATTGTAGCGTTTCTCCAACTGCACACATCTCCCCACTTAAGATAATGCAGACAGACACCGGTGGGGGAGGATATGATTTTCAGCAGTGCTGAGCATCCCCAGCTCCCTTTGTCTTCAATGCTGCTGCAGGCACTCAGCACCCCTTAGCACGAGGCCTGAGTTTTAACATGCATTTGAGTGATTGCTTGCTTAGCCCACGCATTTGGAGGCCGTAGTCATACACAGCAAGCCAGGCCACATGTTTTATTGAACGAGCTGCCTTTTCAAATTGTTGCCTCTCCACACCCCTCTACTGCAGACACTTTCAAAACGCCTTCAGACTGCTATGCTGTGCCAGATAAAACTCACTGGGAATTAGGATGTTTGTCTCCCACTGTGTGTTTTGAATCTCAGAAGATGAAAATAAATAAATAAAAAGCCCTTGAGTTTCCTTCTGAACCACAGTGCAAACACTTCTTAAGACTGAAGCGAATAGTTGGAAGAGCTTGGTTCACTTGCTCCATGCAAATATCAAGATTAACAGAGATATTAATTATATCCTCATTTTTCTCCTTACAAAGGATACAAGGGGTCTTAGAATAACAAAAATACCCCAGATTAATATTGATAATGTGGTACTGAGCAGTACAAAAGCAACTCTTTTTTATGTAGGAAGGGGAGGAAAAACTGTCAAGAGTGCTTTAGAAGCATAAATACATATTAAATGAGGAAGTTTCACAGGATGTGCTTTTGCTGTCTGGGAAAGGGAGCAGTAAAGTGTATTGGTCTCAAGGGATGAAATCAAGCAACAAGATTCAAATCCAGATCTGCATGTGGAACATAACAGTGCCTGGGATTGTTCATATATGGGGGGTTCATTTGGCTCATCTAACAGCCCCAAAGTTCAGGATTGTTTGGATCTGAGGTCTTGGGGCAGGTATGTGTATTTTATTAGGGTGACCAGATAGCAAGTGTGAAAAATCGGGACAGGGGGTGGGAGGTAATAGGAGCCTATATAAGAAAAACACCCAAAAATCGGGACTGTCCCTATAAAATTGGAACATTTGGTCACCCTAATTTTATTAGCAAGTTATGCACATTAAACAGGGATGGGTGGAGTTGTTCAGAAACAAAAATCTCTCACCACCTTGCCCAGACCTTTGCCCATTGCAGAGCCAAACACAAGCCAAACTTCTGAATTGTTGAAATAGAATGAGAGAGAGAAGCTGTTTTACAGCATATCTGCCCTGGGATGGAGTTGGAAGTACTAGAAAGTTCTGAGTTTTTAGACCAGACAGATTTTCACAGTCTGGGATTCCCTTTTTGAATATTTGTCTGAATGGGACACAGACTTCACCCAGCACTAAATAACATATATACAGCTTAGGTACAGTACTGTACTGAGATCACAGAAGTGTTGCCAGTTCTCGTGATTTTATCTTGAGTCTTGTATTATTTGGTGTATGCATTAAAGCCCCAGCTACTGGAGATGAGAACCTCAGACTTTTTTTTTTTTTTTTTTTTTTTAAGTAAGTTACCAGCCCTTGTGGTTGTGGAGAAAAGCTTGAAACATGAGGTGAGTGTACCCTAAAGGTTCAAAAACCAGACAGTAAAGGAAGAGAAGCCAAAATGTATTTTTAAAAATATCTCATGAAATTTAAGTCAAATCTCATCATTTTGGAGGGTCTGACTCATGTTTTTAAATGCTTGAAATTGATAACATCCAAATTTGAATCCCAAATTGTATAATGACAGACAGACAGATAGATAAAACAAGCCTCATCAAAATCAACAGTCATGCAAATTGTTTGGCAAAGTACATGCTCATTCAACTCTTGAAATACGCAGCTTTACAAAGTAAAGTTTGTTTGTTTGTTTTTTAAGAAGAAAAGAAACCTCAACAGCCTGAAGTGCAGTGCCATCTGGTGAAAATTACTCAGCTCTTGCCAGGGGCAAGGCTGGGAACTTACTCTTTGAATACTGAAATGAATGTGAAACTCCAGAATTCTTCCTGATGTCACTTGGGCTTCTTCTCTACATTTCAGCAAGCACCATGCATTCATCTCTACAAGTAACATGTGCAGTTCATCTTATAAGTCAGAACATGCATGTCACATGTGGTTTGATCTGCAAAGTGTGTTTTATTTGCAGCACAAGTACGAATCCCAGCTACTTCATAGTTATCACTGATGAGCTGTGTTAAGTGAAGAATACACACTTTCTGAAGAGAGGTCCACTTAGCATGAGCTGTTTACTCCTATTTTTCTCTCTTACTGGTAGAAGCCCCACTCGTAAGCGTGGCTGTGCAAGGCCAAGGTGTGACGGAGTAGGGAGTGGGGAGTATTGACCTGGTAATGTTGTGTGGGAGTTTCACTGCATTGGTGCTGGATGGTGGTGGGATGTCAGGGTGTGACTTCACTTGAGGGAGGATACCTGAGCATGTAACCTGAGCCCAGGAGGGTGTTGGGGCCAGGTGACACCTTCTGCCCAAGGAAACTGGACAAAGGCTGGAGGAGGAGCTGGGGGGACGGTGGGAGGCTGGGTGAGACTGCTGGAGGGGGTTTCAGCTTGGAGCTGCCTGGGGAAACGGAGGGAGGCCCAGAGCCAGGATTTGGGCTCCCTACCCCCAAGATAGATCTGACTGACAGGTCCTGTTTTCTGTACCTACAAGCTCTGTTTTGGACTGTGTTCCTGTTGTCTAATAAACCTTCTGTTTTACTGGCTGGCTGAGAGTCACGGTTAGGGTTACCATATTTAACAAATAAAAAAAGAGGACCCTCCACGGGGCCCTGGCCCCGCCCATTTCCCACCCCCAGCCTCGCCCCAACTCCGCCCCAACTCCGCCCCTTCCCCGCCCCAACTCCGCCCTAACTCTGCCCCCTCCTCCCTCCCACTCCCAGCCACGCGAAAAGGGCTGCCCGAGCACTACGGCTTCACGGTTTGCCGGGCAGCCCCCAGACCCTGCACCCCCGGCCGGTGCTTCCCCAGCGCAGCTGGAGCCCGGGAGGTAAAGTGCCCAGCCCGGGGCGCAGGGTCTGGAGGCTGCCCGGCAAACCGTGAAGCCGGTAGGCTCGGGCTTCGGGCAGCCCCCATGCCTCTGGACCCTGCGCCCTGGCCGGGCACTTCCCCTTCCGGACCCTGTGCCGCCGGAGCCCGGGAGGGGAAGTGCCCGGCCGGCGGCTGGGGTCCAGAGGCAAGGGGGCTGCCTGAAGCCCATAGCGCTCAGGCAGCTCGGCTCTTAAACAGAGCCGAAGAGTCAGGGGAGGAGCAGAGCAGCCGCGGGAGGGGAAGTGCCCAGCCGGCATTTTCCCGGACATGTTCGGCTTTTTAGCAATCCCCACCGGACGGGGGTTTGATTACCAAAAAGCCAGACATGTACGGGAAAAACCGGATGTATGGTAACCCTAGTCACGGTGAATTGCAGGAAGTTGGGGGTGCAGGGCCCTGACTCCCCCACACTTCATGACACAAGGAACCACTGTTTCGATGGTTTAAATTAGATTTCAATCATTCACAGGCCATCTGCACGCAGGGTATTTCACCCCTTGTGCAGTTTAATGTGTGAAGTATAAGGAACTTCAGCTGCAAATTCAGCTTGATCAGCAAAATCTGCAGCTGCAGTTAAAAAAAAACAAAAACAAACCCCCAAAATAATAAGAACTATATCAGCAAAATTTACCTCACCACTAATGCCACATACAAAGCAGAGAGTAAATTGTATATCATTGTTACTAAACATTGCAACTCAATCTGCCGAGTCTGCGACAGCTTCACCTGAAAAAGCACATTGCTTATTTACAGCAATGAACAGATCAAGGCACAAATTATGAGGTTTAATCATGAGATTATGCAACTCGATCACTGATGTGTGTGCAAAGGAAATGGGTTAAGTACACAAGGTTTGGTAAATGAATCAAAAAACAGTTTTGAAAGGAATTACAGAAGCTGGAGATGGGTAACATTTACGAAAGCATCAAGTTCATCCTCTTTACCTTAATCTGTTTTTACTGCCAGGAATAAGCCTTCACTGTCTACAGCAATCTGTGGCCCCTGGAACATGACAACATGGGGCCATGGTCCCGCCCCCATGCCTTGGCCACAGCTACACCTGGAGTTTCAGTGGCAGGGTCCTTTCCCCCCTCCGAGGCCAGGGCAATGACTTGAGGGTCCTTTTGTCATATTAGGAGTGGCAGCAGGGTCTCCCCTCCCTTTGTGATATCACGGTTCTCAGCAAGGGATTCTTTTTCCTCCAGCATGGTAGTAGAGAGGTACCCTAGTACTTACTCCAGCAGCCCATATGTATATAGTTGGTTGTGTGGCCTGGACACTCCATACTTTTCCCCACCTCCCACACACAGTCCTCAGTTGGGGTTGTTTTGATGGGGCTTTCTTGGAGAAATGAGTCTTGCAGTTAATACCTCATTGAGATGTATGGGGACTTCATACCTCTCAGTTATTGTATCAGGCTGTCTGCAGACTCAAGTGGATGCTGCATTAGTTATATTTGGGTCACATTTTAAAGCTTTTCTTCACAACCATGGGAGCTACAAAAAATATTTTTAATGGAAGTTAAAATTCTGTGCTCATGTGTCTCCAGAAACTGGGACCCTAAGAATTGCCCTATAGTACTTATGCTTTAATGCAGCCTTCCCCAACAGTACATTTCCTAGTGCTTTTCTTTGCTTGTTTCTAGCTCTATGGATTATTCTGAGCAAATTAAACAGAATCTAAATCTAAAAAGGACTTTTTTTTTGTTTTTCTTCTAACACTAACTATCATACATGTTATTGACGTGGGACCTATTTACCAAGCCATTTGAAAATGCAGAATACTGAAAACAAATAAGATGAAACCAATTGTTAAAACAAGCATAAAACCATGAAAATATGACCACATCGTGCCAGAAACAAAGTTTGTTTTCAACCTGCATTAATAAGGATTTGGGTTTGGGTCAAGCGTAACAACCCAGAAAGAACTTCCATGATTTTTCACAGACTAACAGGGTAAGCTATTTCATATCTCTGAGACTATTAAGGAAAAGATATGTAGAGTACCCTTACTAAAATGATAGCCGTTTTCATCTAACATTGAACAATGAAGTTTCTTAAAACAAGGAAATCAGTAGTACCCCAAAAGCTAATCTCTCTCTCTCTTTCTGCTTCACTGGAGAGCTTCTGCAGGGAACCTTGCCTACCCTCTTCTTGATTTAAAGATGCAGTACACTATCCTCACAGCCCTTACAAACTCCATTGTTCAATAACTTCATTCCCTCTTACATCTACGAGGGAGACAGATGTTCAGAAAGGTGTCTGTAACCCAATCTATTAAGTGCTTTAAAAACCAGCACATGAACATCAAAGGCCCCATGGCACTTCATATAAAAGTTAGAGTTTGTCTGGATGTCCTTAGACAAAAATCTCCCTTTCAGTTGCTGCATGGGTTGGTTACTAACCTCCAAACTGGAACTGAATGCATTTCAGTGGTGCAGTGTATATCCGTATGTACAGGGCAGTGGGATTCTCTAGGACAGGGGTTCTCAAACTGGGGGTCGGGACCCCTCAGGGGGTCACGAGGTTATTACATGGGGGGTTGTGAGCTGTCAGCCTCCACCCCAAACCCCACTTTGCCTCCAGCATTTATAATAGTGTTAAATATGTAAAAACATGTTTTTAATTTATAAGGGGTCGCACTCAGAGACTTGCTGTGTGAAAGGGGTCACCAGTACAAAAGTTTGAGAACCACTGCTCTAGGATGCAAGACACGAGGTGCATGAGAAGGTGCAGTCTGGCTGATACAAGATGGGGCGGACAGTCAAGAGACAGGTTTTATTCCTGGTTCTTCCACTGACTTATGGTTTAAGCCACATTTCTGGGCGGAGGAAGGGTGTGTGTGTGTGTGTGTGTGTGTGTGTGTGTCAATGGGAGCTGCAGATGTTCATC
Source organism: Terrapene triunguis (assembly GCF_002925995.2). NCBI lineage: Eukaryota > Metazoa > Chordata > Testudines > Emydidae > Terrapene > Terrapene triunguis. Next base: position 11,581,747 of record NW_020664404.1, read on the forward strand.
ATCTCCAAATATCAGGGGCCCGGTGTCTCAAAAAAAAAGGGCACTCTAAAATAGAGCAAGTTTTTGGCCTTAACATCTCAGGGCATAAGGTTCCCCATCTGTGATATGGGGGGTAACATGGTTCACAGTTATTACAGTGATGGGTGCAATATAAAGACCAAGGTAGAAGAGAACAAAATCATTCAAACAACATATAACAGGATTAGCATCCCTATTATGTTAATAGCAGTTTGAGTATGAAAATCTCATGAGAATATATACGTACCATTCATTTTCACAAAATGAACATTACCAGCTAATGAATTTCAAATTACGTGTAGTCCCTATGCACTGTAATATTTCTCAATTTAGAAACTGAGAAATACCTATCTAGCATCTCCAGAATAGAACAGTGAAATGTAACCACAGATCTCACCCAGCCCAATTAAACAGGTGAATTTAGCTCCAATTTGCATTGGCATTTTGATGCATTTGCTTTTAATGAGGACGACTCGGGGGCAAACTGGCACTGGATTGCTACAGATTGAGGAACCACACAACAGCTAAAGCACCAGATGTAATTCATGCTCCTTGGGTTGTCACCTAATGGTGCCATTATGCCCCAGCAGTCATGATGTTCAATCCTATCCAGGATCTGACAACCCTTGAAGCACATTTGATATCCAAAGCACAACAATCACTTATAAATGTTAATTGTGATTAAATCAGCTATTAGGAATCTAAAGGTAACTGCATTTCATTAGCATTATTTTTATGTACTTGTTTTCAAAAGTACATTTTTATTTCAGTTTGTGCTGGTGAAAGGACCTGGATCATCAGTCTTGCAAGCAGATATCTTCTATTTGACCCCCAGTTCAGCAAAAGCACTTAAGCACATTCTTAACTTTAGGCATGCGCTTAAGTGCTTTGCTGAAATAGGGCTTATGTATGGCAAAGGCCATAGCAATCCAACTTTCCTGCCCACTCAACTGCTATGCCAATGTGCCCAACTTTCTTCTTCAAGCACCACCTCTTAGGGTATGTCTACACTGTAGATTTACGCCACATTCTTACATGTGTTTTAGACCAAACCCCTCTACCAACCATGCACAAAACCTTTCAGCATGTGCTCACATATGCTTTTGAACTCATGCTTGCTTACACAGCTGGGGGTACAGGATACAGCCCATTTTTCACTTTAAGGCATGCTCTCACCCGCCCACTTTGTAGTGAAGATGCAGTTAAAGCATGTGTCGCTGAGCTTGGGTTTAGATAGTCCTCCACCACCACCAAAGAATTCCCAAGATCTGTATGTTCTGGCCCTTCTACCTACTTACTTTCTATCAGGATGTCAGGCACTATACCCTGTTAACCTCTGGCTTCTCCACGGGGTGTGATTACCATCTAGAATATCAATCTTGCTCGTCAATTTTGTGAGATGGACCCCTGTAGGGAATGGACTGAGGCTGCTAATTTAGTTCACAGAACTACATTTCCATTCTATTCCATAGACTTTTTTTATATTTGTTATAAAATGCAACAAATCAACGAGCACTTAGAATTTCATGATTGTCACTATGCTATACACTGTGGCCTGTCAGAATCTCAGAGAGGTTATCCTCTTGTTCCAAAAGCACAGGCTCCTACCAGTCGCCCTAAAGGAGACTCTTCCATGACTGTTTTCAGTATAGCATTTCTGACACACAATCAAATAGTTTTGATTCCATTCAGTAAAAAGCAGCAGTGCACGTAAATGCAAACAAGAAATGTTTGTCATTTTTAAGCCTGCCTTCTAGCACTGATTTTTGAGCATTTGTTTTTAAAGGAAAGCTTTATGTTTCACCTATTACTGGCAATTTTCTTGATTTTGTCTGATTAAGTCAGACCTTTAATGACATTTTAACTTTTTTTTTTTTGGTATAGTGGTTTAAGGTAACAGCCCATTTTATATATTGGGTGCAACAGAGAAAGAACTTAATACATATAATTATGCAGTTTGCAAATGTGACAGCTCTGATGCTACTGCACTGCAAGTCTATGCAGTTAAATTAAAATTATAATGATGGTAATTACACTAATTACCTCTTTTTTCTAGTTTGTTACCAGCAAAGTTTTGCATATTTGCATGAGTAACAGCTACTTCAGCTTCCCCCTAAAAATCCACCATAACCAACACACCGAATAGCTGATTTAGCACAGACCTGTAATACACAAGTAACATTCAGAGATTAAAAAGGCAGATGCCAAAAGGGTAAGGATTAAAACCGATACAATATGTTTCATAAATTATTTACATGCACAGTCTAGAAACTGTAATGCTTAGATGTTTAGACACACAGAGGGTGAAATATTTGATGAAATCCACAAAAATCACTACAGTTTATATGCAACAAGAAGTTGCTCTGCACATGACAGGAAAACTGCTATGCCTCTAATTCTCTAGCAATCAATCAATGCTTTAGATGAGGCCTGTTCTTCAAAGTGCTTGTGAGTTACATTATTACTATGTAAAGTGCGAAAAGTGCAAATGCACCACATATGCAAAAACTGGGGAGACAGGCCCTAAATCCCACCAAGGTTTATGCATGTGTTGAACTTTATGACCTGTTAGGAGTCTCTCTGATATCATATTTAATAGTGAGCACGTGCAAATGCCTTTACAAGACCAAGGCTATATTGTCCTCAAAATTGCTACTATGTATTTCAAAACTATCAGCATCATTAATTATTATAATAGTAGCAGTTAGCGTACGTCTACAGAGCCGGTGGCAGTAAGCCTCCCAAACAGGGTCAACAGACTTCCCTTTCTTTGTGTAGGAGCTGTACATAGACTCTGGGATTGTCTAGATAGAAAGATGGAAAGTTAGTGCGTGGCAAGCTGGAGTGTAAATCTGCAGTACACTAGCAGGCTGCGTGCTTACTGGCCATATGGACCCTGATACCATGTACTAAAAGTTCCCTACTTAGTTTTAATCGACTTCCATTTAAAACAGCAGAGGTCTTGAACAGAACACCTTGAAGCCTAAATAGACAAGGCAGAATAAGAAGGAAAACAGACACAGATGGTGAAATCCAGGCTCTTTTGAAGTCACTGGGAGTTTTCCCCACTGACTTTAGCGGGGCTAGGATTTCACCCAGAGAGATTTCAGTTTACACCGGGACTCTGCAGAGCCAGGAACAGAACCCTCTCCTGACTCCCACTTTCCAAAATGAACAAAAATGTGTCAATCAAAAAGGTAGAGTTAATTGAAAAATGCAGTTATTTTTTTATGTTTCAGAAATTAAAAAAAAAAATTCCCACAAAAATGTTTCACAAAATTTCAGTTTTTAAAAATCATGTTTAGAAAATTATCATTTTTGGTTTCTGGAAAATTTCAATCAAAATTAAATACTTTCACAAACATTTTGATCCAAAGGGCCATTTTTTTTGGCCATAAAATATGTTCTGAGGACATGATTTCCACCAACTCTGCTTTTAAAACCAGTTTAATTGTAATCTAAATCTGTCTGCTTCTTCTCTATGCCCAGCTAAATAACTGTTTGTTCTTCATTCATGTACCTGTCAGCAGAGTGCTTTAATATTAAATGGAGCCATTCCAGGGAACATCAGCTTGACATTCTTTGCTGTCCGACCTACGCAAGGGAAATCTATATAGACTCAACATAGAATTTTCAAAATTTCTCGTTTCTAAAAGGAATCAGGAATCCAAATCCTCTAGCATCTTTGAAAATCCCCGCATTAATGTTGTGTGGCTTTAGTTTCTTAAGACATTGCTTTCTGCAGTGATACTTGAATATGCATGTAGCAATCTGGCACTTATCTAAAAGCAGATTTTCCTTTTATGGACATTGAGTTTCCTTCTAACAGATTTGCACAATGTTGATTGCGTGATTTGCAAACTTGATAACACTTGAAAATGATCAAACCAAATATGATTAGGCTGGTTTGAAGGACTCTCTGTGTCAATAAGAGATTAGGCCTACAGTGTAAATAATGTGTCTTTAACAGTGAAAGGAGGATTGATAGTTTGATGCTAGGATTCAGATATATAATCTAGCTTCATAGCTGTCAATTCAAACTATGAACTAAATGAAACTTTAGGAATGATTGGGGCCAGCTTTTCCCCCCAATCGGCCATTGAAAAAGCTAAGCAGCAAACTAAACATGTTATGCCAAATGTTTAGAGATACGTGTTTAGTCCACAAAAAGAAAAGTATTTCAAGATTTTTTTCTCATTTTTCCTCCCAAAAGACAAAACTCCTCCTTTGAAGATTTTTGCACTGTATTGGATAATTACGTTATTATTTTGTTTATTTTTGCCTTGAGATTTTTTCACCGTTTGATTTTGAGATATTTATAAAACAAACAAACAACACCAGTGACTTAAAAACCCCAATGGCATCTGCAGAAAAGTCTTCTGAAGATAAAAATCATCTCTGATGCAAGCTGTTTTGACCAGTTTTCTCTTGGTTCATAATTAAACTGAAATGATGGATCATTAATCATATCAGATTCAATGGAGTTTGGCATCAACTGTGTCAAATCTGTTGCTTCTCCCAGTGCATTTATTACAGAGTAATTAGTGCTAATGCATAATTTTGTTTCTGTACCAGGAATGAGGATTTCTGTAAGTAGAAACTTTGCCAGTCAAAAATGACTATGGGCCTGATCCAAAGCCCACTGAACTCAATGGGAATCTTTTCCTGGGCACTGAATCAGGTCCTGTCTTCCTAACAACACTGTTCCGCAACCTTTACTCACATTGAGCAACATTTATTTGTCCCATTGAACTCAGTGGGTTTCAGGAGTAAGATACTACTCAAAATATGTAAAAGTTGCAGGATCAGGCCCTCAGATTGCCATCAACAATGGGATGAAATGGATAACATTAGGTGGACTCACCACATGAGGCAGGAGGGACTGGCTGTATGACCCACTAGAAGTTCTTTCCAACCCAAAGGATTCTGTGAAATTGTAGATCCAAGGTGAGTGAGGGAATCTCTTTTATTGGACCAACTTCTCTTGTCTCTACTATCCTGGGACCAACACAGCTACAACTACGCTGCATACAAAATCTGTGAAATGAGACACTCAATATCATTGCAAAGCATCACATGGAAAGTTAAGGCTAGCATTAGATTTAAAACCATAGCATAATGATGCTCAAAGAAGGATTTCAAGCACCATGCTTAGGTCGTAGATTCATGGCCTCTGCAAACATGTCTAAAGAAGGTAGCTATGCTGAAAAGATCCGCAGTGGCTAGACATAGAAATGGCAGAGAGAAATTGGTCTGTCTGGTTTGAGGCTTGCTCAGAACGTCACTTTCCTTTCTGCATCACCTATCTTCACAAGATGACAATGGACACAACTGGCATAAGTCCCCAAAATGTTCCTTTTCCACAAGGGGAGGCTATGTGATTTCATGCACAAGACAAGCCCGTGGGAATCAGGGGATCTGTGTGCTATTCCAGGCTCTGCCAGTGACCTGCTATATGATCTCAGACAAGTCGTTTTACTTCCTTCCCTTTGTTGGAGCTTATAAGCTTTTTGGGACACAGTATGTCTGCACTGCAGCGGGGAGCGCACTTCCCAGCTCAGATAGAGGGACACGCACTAGCTCTTCTTGAGGTAGTATGCTAAAAATAGCAATGTAGCTGGGAGTAGCTTGGGTGGCAATTCTGCCTAGCTACTTGAGTACAAACCCACCCGGACCCTTGGGGTACATATTCGGGCAGCTAGTCTGAGCCACTACCTGAGCTACCCCTAGCTGCATACGTGAGCTCGTGCTTGTCTGTCTACCTGAGCTGATAAGCATGCTCCCAGCTTCAATGCCGATGCCATCCTCACTGTGTTTATACTGTGTCTGCCACAAAGAGGCCCTGCTGTTGGTTGGGTTTGTAGGTGTTCCTACACTAAATGAAATTAATAATTTATTGATGGGGCATAGGTGCTGGAACTAAGGGTGTTGGGGGTACTGCTGCACCCCTTGGCTTGAAGTAGTTTCCATTATATTCAGGGTTTACAGTTTGGTTCAGTGGTTCTCAGCACCCCCACTATACAAATTGTTCCAGCGCCCCTAGACGGGGAGATCCTTTCTTCTGTTCTAACCACCAGAAACGAAGAAATAGAACTCTTGGGCTCTATTTCCCATTCTGCTGTTGACTTGTCCAGTGACCTGGGCATATCTTATTTTCTTTAACTGTAAAATAGATAGAGAAATATGTACAAGGAGATGAGGCCCTCAAATGGCAGACACCACTTTATAGAAGTCTGTGCACATGATTGTAATGCAGCATTTTCAAGTCTGCTCTATTTTTCATTATTCAATCTCTTTTGCAAGAGGTCAGCCAGGTCCAGCTTTATCCAGATGTCTGGATATTTCTGCAGGCACTGGTGCACCCAGGCACTAGGAGGAGGAGGAAGCAAGTCTAACCCAGTCTATTATACTTTCACTGTATACATCTTGCCATATCTAACATGATATTGTCCTGCCTCAAACAAAAGACATCAGAGTCACAGGTACCTATAATTACACTTAAAGGCTCACTGCCATGTAACTCAAACCTCACATTTGGGGTTTGTATTTTAAAATGGTTTTTGCAGAATCTAACATGAACAGAAATTTTTTTCATAATGACAGGTTTCAGAGTAGCAGCCGTGTTAGTCTGTATCCGCAAAAAGAACAGTGCCACAAGTACTCCTGTTCTTTTTTCATAACTTGATTTTTATTTCAGTTAAAACATTGATTTTTAAAAATGGAAACCTCCTCTTGCAGCATTATACACCCAAACACAGCAGCATCGTGCTAGTGAAAGAAACTGGAAAGTGAAAGGGACCAGAAGCAAAAAATGAAATTGCACATGTTAGTTCCAGTGTCTGAGCTGAATGAAGTGCAAGTTGTAAACAAACTGCATCAATGGTGGCAAGTAAACTCATTTTTAAAATGGTGTCTTCTGACTAACGGGTTATGACTAGTCATCTTAGGTCAATATGATGATATTTATCTCAACAATGTCCCTTGAACCAATTGGCTTTGCTAATTATGAAATTGTGGTGCAAGGAGCGGTTCCTGTAAAGGTCCCACTGAAAGCCGTTTTTGCAGAAATAACTAGGCAAATCAAATTTGGGAGACCTGCAGTCTCCTGTCTCCTCCTCCAGAAACACACAGAGGGTCGGATACCCCAAGGGCTTCCATCTTGCACAGTTGTTTGCATTTGTGCAAAAATGAGTGTAAAATGCTGCCCTTGTGGTATGGTAGCATTTGATACCCACTTTGTATTCCTAAGGCTAGATCCTCAGCTAGCATCATCATCATCAGAGCTTCTCAAGTTTATTCTCGCTGAGGATTTAGCCCTTTTTTTCAGATGTGTAAATGTCTGTACCAGGCGTAAGGTAGTGAGAATCAGGATTAGATCTTCTAACTCTCTGGGTCTTTGGGTTATTTATTTCTCCAGATTGCAGCTTTGCTTGCACTTCAATTTGCAGTTTCCACACACGGCACTCACACTCTTTTTCAGGTGACTGGCAGGTAATGATTTTCTCCAAGGGGATACCCATTCCCTGCTCCCTTGGAGATCACACAAATCCTCCATTGCGGGAGTGGGGGGGACCAAACCCAATATGCATTTATGTGGTGTATGTACCTCCATCCTGGGAGTACCTATTAGAATACCAGAGGAAGGCTCACTTTATTACGGGCTTAGTTTACTGAGCCACAGGTGTCAGGAGGGTGGTGATTAGAGCTCTGGGAAACAGAAAAGCTTCATCTCATCCTGTTTTTTTCAGGCTGGACTTTTGCCTATTTTGTCCATGTGCCATGCAGTTCCTAAATGTTGTGACAACCTATGCCAGCTATCAAGTCTTTAGAGCAGGCAGATCAATTACCAGAGATGACACGTAACTGTTGATAGGGGAAGGGCACAATTTAAAAGGTTCTGGTGATATGCAGCAGGGTTCAGGGCAGAGTATCTAAACCCTGGCAAAAATCAGGAGCGGGAAGGGGGGCACATGAACCTGTGTGCCCCCCACATGTTGCCTCTGTCAATCACATATACCTTGGTAGAGCAAATGAGATCACTGAGGAGCTGAAAGAGACTCTGTACTCTTTCCAAGGGCCCTTGGCAGCTCAGACAGTAAGCACCTGATGCTTTTACTTCTAACTAATGCTATTGTTCCCCAATGGTTGGTTACGAGCTAGGATTACTCCACACAGCTGCAGTTCTCCTGGTAAAAGACAATGCCTCTAGGGCTTTATTACCCCCGCTGGATTCCAAAACTGGAGATGAAAACAAATAGTATTTCCATTTGGATTGCTTATCATGAACATGTTTTGACACCAATCCAACCAGAGATTTACTCACATGTTTAATTTTAAGCAGCCAGATCAATGGGATTGCTCTGGTGCTGAAGTTTAGCACGTAAAAGCTTTTCTGGGTTGGGTCTTTAAACACAAGCTATGTCTTAGCTATCATGATACAACTATGTCAATGTAAAAACACACTTCTTTTTGCAGCAATCAGTGTAAAATCCCACTGCAAACAAGGCATGGGTAATTTTTACCTTGATTTAGGTAGTTGAGGTCAATCTTACACCCCTCAAATGGGGATTCTCTCAGCTACATCAAGGTAAAAACCACAGTGCCTTGTCTCCACTAGGATTTTACATCAAGATAGTTGTCTCGAGTTAGCTATATCAATGTAAAAAGCACAGAGGGTTTTTTAAGCAAAGACAAAACCCAAAGGGACAAAACTGTAAGTCCTGACAACCCTTTTTCAGTCTGGTTGGACAGAGTTGAAAGGTGTGACAAGCTGAAGCTGCATGCTATATTCACCTCCCTTCAGCCTTCTTTTTGGGAGCATTTCACAACGCACAGCTTTGCAAATTGTTCAGTTAATTCTGTGTCAAGCGGCACCAGGTTCAGCTACTGCATCCAATTCTGGGCAGCATACTTTAGGAAACATGTGGACAAATTGGAGAGAGTCCAGAGGACAGCAACAAAAATGATAAAAGGTTTAGAAAACCTGACCAGTGACGAAAGGATAAAAGCTCTGGGCATGTTTAGTTTTGAGAAAAGAAGACTGATAGCAGACCTGATAACAGTCTTCAAATATGTTAAGAGCTTTTATAAAGAGGACAGTGATCAATTGATCTCCATTTCCACAGAAGGTTGGTCAAGAAGTAACGGGCTTAATCTGCAGCTAGGAAGATTTAGGTTAGATATTAAAACTTTCTAACTATAAGGACAATTAAGCTCTGGAATAGGCTTACAAGTACTATGAAGGGGACTGAAAAAAATATGGTGTTTCTTTGAGTTTCTTCCACTGTACATGAATTTATGAAGATTCATCAAAGTGTAAAAAGCCACTTTATGACCCATTGTCATGAGTGTTAAAAAAAAATGAAAGCAAAGCCACAAAACTCAGTTGGTCTGTAGAGACAGCAAAATTTTCTTCCTGAGCTTCCATGTAAAAGGCTGATAGATCCCTAAAACTTTTGCAGAAAATTCAGCTGCTTTAATTTATCTCATCCCTCTAAGTAGCTGAGTTTCCCATAGTGTGGGACTACGTACAGCACGTTCTCGACTTGGGGATCAAGACCACCCTCCTTTTCTTTAGTCTACATGGAAGTTGGGGTGGGGGTTCTGTCCCAAAACTTATCAGAGGGGTGTGCTGAAACTTTTTTCTGTTGTGACCCCCATCTTACAAGATGAGAAAGGTTGAAACTCTCTGATATATTGCAAAACATTGGCACTTTTCCCTCTCAAAGCCATCAGGAGGAGATGCCAGGTTGCCTGTGGAAAAGAAAGGCCTTGTGTGCTCAACCCCAAATACTGTATCAGAAAGAACATTGGCAGCAAAGGAAACAGACAGGAAATGACTTGCCAAGGGCATTGCTTGTTATATACAACTGTCTCCGTTCCTCAGTGGATTCAGAGCACAGACTTCCCTTCAGGCCTGGCCTTTGCACAGGAACATTATAGGTGTCATGGTCTGTGGTTAAAAGAACCAGCATAGAGCTGTAGAATGGGTCGTTAAGTATAATGCTTACTCTACACATTTAAGAGTTGACTGTGATTCTCCTAGTGAAGCCCTTCAACCTATGCCCTCTAAAAAGCATTCAGCTAGAACCAGTGTGATATTAATTTTCCTTTTGCTAGTCTAATTAGAGAGGCCTGGCCCTTATCCAACACCCACTGAAGTCAATGGAAGGATTCCCACTGACTACTCTAGAAGCATTCAGCAGATATTAGAGCTAGTCAAAATTTTGTCTGGCAAAGCATTTTTTTTTCTGTGAAAAAGCTATTTTTGATTAAATTGAGAATTTTTACTGAAAGCTTTTTGTTGAAAAATTGGAAAAATGAAAAAAAAAATACTGTAGTATTCAGTTTTGGAGATTCTTCTCCCCGCCCAGTTCTTTTATCTGCCTTTTTTAAAATTTTCCCCTCCTTTTTCATTGAGGAAAAAGGCAGAGGAAAATGGGATTGGGAAAGAGATGAGAAACTGAAAAAAAAAATATATAAAAAACTTCATTGAAATTTGAACTGAAATTTTCATTTGGTTTCATTTAATTGACAAATTAACAAATTCAGCGTTAGATTCTGAACAAAACAATTTCACTGAAAATACATATTTCCCCACCGTCCCCAGTAGATATGTTCTAATTCATATGAAATCTCATGTATTGGATTGTATGGACCAAAATGGAAATACCTCTGATTTATGAAGCCCATTGTAACTCTTACCCATGTCGTGGGACCGTAGGGGTGGGCCGAGAAATGACGAGAGCTTGCCTTAGCATGGGAGAGTAACATTCTTCTGAAGTCCAAACATCACAACCAGCAGAACTCCCCATGCTCTTACCAATTAAAATATAGATATAGCTACAGATGCAGTTAAACAGGGGGAAGAAACTATTACATTTTAAAAATTAAATTCTGCAAACAAGACCAGTGTGAACTTTAGGCTACCTGAACCTCTTTCTCCTCCTTGGTCTCTCAGCAGCTTCCCTGGTGAGATGCCTGCTTTTGCAATGCCTTGATCCCATGATCCTGGTCCTTCCTAGAACAAAGCAAAGTACAGGTGCCTTACATTCCCAGATCCCTTCACCTTGCAGGGCCCTATGCATGAGGGATCCACTCAGTTCTCTCTTCTTGGCACTGGAAGACAAGGTGAATTCTCTAAATAGATCAGAGTAAAACAAGTTTTACTCTTAGTAAAACAAGTTTTACTGAAGATTTAAAACACAGAGGATTATAGGTTAAGCAAACGTAAATAAATCTTGTGTTTTGCAGTGTCCACAATGCTATTAAGTTAAGCTAGTTTCAAGGTAGAGAAAAGGAAAAGTTAAACAAGGGTGTGCTTCCAGACTTCAACTCCTAGTACCTGATGCCTTGTTTGACTCAGCAGTATGTCCTCTTGCCTCTCTGGACCTTCCTTCTGCTTTCCAGTATGTCCAGGCAGAAAGCAATAAACATGTTCACAATTGCCTGTGTGTGCATATTTGCTCTTAGCTTATGCCCTAGTGAAATCTGGGCCCAGTAATCAAAGGTTCAGTTATTGCGTTGGAGTTGCTGTATTCCTGCCAGTTCAGAGTTTCAGGAGAAGGTATTTCCCTATTGTTTTAGGGGTAGATGATGACCAAAAACCACTCCCTTTTCCCATACAATCTTGGAAGTTGAGCATATAAATCATATTTTGTTGCAGACAGATTTTCAAAAGAGGTGAGCACCCACCATTGGTACCAGAAGAGCTCAGCTCCCATTTAGGCCCCAAAGTAAGTGGCTGGAGTTCTGAGCAAGCTCAGCATGCTGGGGGCACGCTGGCTGCTGTGCTCTGTGGAAAATCTGCCCCTAACTGGATAGATGATTCCAGTGCGGAGAACGCAGGATAATCCTGAACAGTTTTCATTAGTGGGCCTTCGTGACACGGATTACCGGCATATTTGCTAGCATAGCTATAGTTAAGATTGTTCTGTATCAGCGATTTACTGCACACTCATATTTTCAGGGGTTTATTACTCAGTCATAGAAATTGGCTTTGAAGCTGAAATCTGATATACATCAAAGACTCAGCTTGGGAACATTTTTTTATTATTATTCTTGCTTTTAAAAAAACACCCTTACGATTTTAATATTACAGAAAGGAAAGAAGTTGAAGTTTATTTTGTTTTAGATGACTTTTTCCAGTGGTTCTGTAGAGTAGCTTTTTGTTTGTTTTTGTTTTTTCAAATAGCCACTTTGATTGAAGCCATTAGCCCATTATAACAGACGAAGGTCCAAATTCCCAACATAACTCCATTGAAGCCCATGTTCTAGATGCTCAGCTGGTTTAAACTGGAACAATTTCATTGATGTCAATAGGTCAAATCTCCAATTTGTGTAAATCAACATAACTCAATTGAAACCAATGGTCAACATCCCCAGGGGGTGTAACTCTATTGACGTCAATGAGACGCCAGCCGGTGTAAATCAGCATCATTCCAGTGAAGTGAACAGAGCTACACTGATTTACACCAGCTGAGTATCTGGCACAATTGGTTCAGAAATATAGATAAAAAAACATTTATATTCTTGCTCTTCCTTACAGTCCACCATGACATCCTAATCTATAATCAGATTGTAAACCCTTTAGATTGTCTCTTTGTTATATGTGTGTACACTCCCTAGCACTCCCTAGCTTCTGGATGCTACCACAATAATAAAATAATTAATAACAAAAAATAAATGATAATTAATCCTTTTGTCTCCAAGCTTAGTCCTTTTTTTCCCCTCAGCCTTTTCCAGACTTTGCTTATCAAATAAAATTTAAAAAAAAAGGGGGGGGAGGGGAGGGAGGAACAAAAACCCTTGCCTTTTTTCATATAACAAAACAGGATGTTGCAACCCATCTGCTCTGCAATTTGCATGGCATCTCAGCCCACCAGCTGACCTGCTGCCTCTGAGAGAGACAATTGGAATTATCCTTATGTAGCTGCATTACCAGTGGCTTGTGGTGCTAATGTTTGCATCTTTGGTACATAAATGTGATAATTAGCATTCTAAAATATGCAAAAGTGGGTAAAATAACAGCCTTATCTTCTGGAGTCAAGACATAAGAAAATACATTTGATTGATTTTTTTAAACTCTTCTGTATCTTTTTAGTTTTGGCTTTGCTGCCTCAGAAATTTTGTTTAAAAACAAACAAAAAAAAAACAGCTGAAAGCATGGCCTACAGGTTACACTCTTTCATCCCTTTGAAGCCAGTGGGAAATCCTATGTAATTTAGTTGAGCCAAAGGAAAGACCCCCGGACAAAAGGTAGAAAAAGTTGCTTTTTAATCAGAGATGTAAAAGGAGGCATGCTCACTGCTAGACAAGGCACCCAGGGAGAAAAAGGAGGATGTGTTTAATGAAGAGGACAGGGATAAGAGAATAGCAAAGGGTGTGACGGGTTGGATCACAGAAACCCCCTTGGGAGCTGCCACCTAATGTGCAAAGACTACCTCTGCTTCTGTTTTCCCTGCCAGCTCAGGACTCCAGCACCCTGTCTTGCTGAGCCAGACACTCCCGTCTGCTCCAACACCGACCCAGGATCTGAATCACTTGCCCCAAAGCTGCAAGTTTACCCGAAAACAGCTCACAGAGGTGTGCTTGCCTTTAGCACTCAGATGCCCAACTCCCAATGGGGTCTAAACCCAGATAAATCCGTTTTACCCTGCATAAAGCTTATGCAGGGCAAACTCATAAATTGTTCGCCCTCTATAACACTGATAGAGAGATATGCACAGTTGTTTGCTCCCCCAGGTATTAATACATACTCTGAGTAAATTACTAAATAAAAAGTGATTTTATTAAATACAGACAGTAGGATTTAAGTGGTTCCGAGTAGTAACAGACAGAACAAGCAAAATAAAGTCACCAAGCAAAATAAAATAAAATGTGCAAATCTATGTCTAATCAAACTGAATACAGATAATCTCACCCTCAGAGATGCTTCAGTAAGTTTTTTCTCAGACTGGACACCTTCCAGGCCTGGGCACAATTCTTTCCCCTGGTACAGGTCTTGTTCCAGCTCAGGTGATAGCTAGGGAATTCTTCATGATGGCTCCTCTCTCTCCTTTGTTCTGTTCCACCCCTTTATATATCTTTTGCATAAGGCGGGAACCCTTTGTCCCTCTGGGTTTCCACCGCCCCCTCACTGGAAAAGCACCAGGTTAAAGATGGATTCCAGTTCAGGTGACAAGATCACATGTCACTGCAAGACTTCATTGCCCACTTGCCAGCACACACATATACAGGAAGACTAACAGGTAAACACAACCATCTGCAGACAATGGTCCTGGTTAATGGGAGTCATCAAGATTCCAAACCATCATTAATGACCCACACTTTACATAATTACAATAGGCCCTCAGAGTTACGTTTTATATTTCTAGTTTTAGATACAAGAGTGGTACATTTATACGAATCAGATGATCATACTCAGTAGATTATAAGCTTTGTAATGATACCTTACAAGAGACCTTTTGCATGAAGCATATCCCAGTTACGTTATATACACTTATTACCATATTTTCTCTAAAACTATCCCAGTTACATTATATTGACTTATTATCAAGTTTTTATAAAACCATATAGACTGCACAACGTCACACTGCTAGACAAGGCACCCAGGGAGAAAAAGGAGGATGTGTTTAATGAAGAGGACAGGGATAAGAGAATAGCAAAGGGCATTTAGAATCTGTTTCCTTAGATTAATAAAAAAACATGAACTAATCAAGCAACGTGGGAGCAAATGACAGTGCTGGCTCAATGCAGACCCATTGTTGGGTTTAGTGTGTGTGGTTCTTATACCCCCTCTTTCCTTCCTTTTTTGTCAAATAGAAATAAGTATTCAGAGAATAACTTGGATTCATAATGGTGTCTCGCTATGGGGAGTTGCTCAGGACGTGGCATATGGAACTAAAATTGAATTCTGTCCACGCACGTCCATGCAACATATTGAAGGAGGCACCTCAGAGTGACTTGTAAGATTTTTAACCACCTTTAATGTCCCTTCCCATGGAGTTACAATTGCTAAAGATAACCTTCTGTCAAGAAGCCCAATGGTTTGCAATTAGCCTCCATCATTTGAATGTTATGACTTGAGAGCCACGTTTGACTTCTTGGGTTGGATACAAAGATATCATTCAGGCTGGAAATTATAGGGCGGATATTTGTCATTGTGAAAGATGGTTATTTTCTACTCTTTAGAATTAGGGGTTTTTTTTATAACACAAAAACTTTACTGAACAGCAGAGCTGAAAGGTGATGGGGAATCCAGTCTGGAGACAGAGGACATCTGTCTTTCTCAACTTTATAGTCAATGGTTACACAAGTGGCCCCTAATTCTGAGTGCCTCTGTTTTTGGATACACCACTTGGATATGTTAGGTCTGATTTTCAGAAATGCTAAACCCCACCATTCCAGTTGATGTTAATCGGAGCTGTAAGTACTCAACCACTCTGGAAAGCAGTCCCCAAATGTCTGAAGTGGCATGAAAAACAGCTTGAATGTGCAATAGGATTTTTGTTTACCCTTTTAATTACAAAGATCTTCATTCAAGTAATAATAAAAGTCTACCCTTCCATAGCACCTCCCATCACAGGATCTGATAGGTTTGCAAACTCTGATGGAGCCTGACAATACACCAGGGAGACAGGGCAGAATGATTATCCATACACATTTTACAGACTCGGGATGTTGAAGCAGCTTACTCTAGGTCACGCACTGAGTCATGGCTTCAAATTTCATGCTTGAACCACTAAATCCAAGGAATCTCTCAGTCCCTCTCTAAAAGTTCCGGTTTAGAGCACAAGCTACCTTTGCCCTCTCTCTGATCAGAAAGATTCAGTAGGAATTGCACCTGATTTTTTCAGGGCTGAATTTGGCCCACAAAGGAGGAAGGAATTTTACAAAACAAACATTTAATGTGAAAAGAAATGTTTAAATAAGATTTTTAGGTTCCTCAGTCCACTTCCCCCCACCTCTGACCCTTTTCTCCTCTTGGCTTTCTCGGCAACAATAAAAAGTGCTCCTATACCTGGAGCAGATCAAACTGATGATCTTATGCCTCCCACAGGGGAGTTGCCTCACATGCCTGGAGAGTCTGAAGTTTCCCCAAAGGCTCAGCAGTTCACTGGGGCGTATTTCATCTGGCTCATCATTGCAAGCCTAAAGGGCAAACAGCAGAAGACTGAAAGCTTTGAGGGGGGAATTGGCTGCACGACTTTTCATCTCTGCCAAAACAGCTCCGGGCAACTCAAATGAGAGAGCCTTGTGCAGCTTACTTCTCCCGATGGGCCGGGGAAAGCAAGGAAAGAACTGTGACTATGTGCTGCCCCTTGTCCCGGCTGGAATGCAGAGTTACAATCATGTTCACAGGGAATGTCTCAGAAATTGGAAGGTTTGGAACAGGACGCCATATTAGTTTGTTCAAAATATTTTTTTAGTAGATATCCAGATATGAAGTACATTTTTTGTATTAAAACTGTCGGCGGTTGGTTTATTGCATATAATGATCCCTAGGAGACATCTATAAAATAACATCTTTCATGTGAACTCCCGCCCCCCCCCCCCCACCCACACATGTTAATTTTTTTCTCCCTGAATTACACTTAAACTTGTACAATGAGGAGCTGTTTTTCTGTTTGTTTGGTTGATAGTACACTCTTTTTCTGAGAAGACACCAAGAAATCGGTGCATGTTTGGTGCGGAGAGGATGGAAGAGGATGCCGTATTGTTATGGGATGATAGATTATTATTTTCAAAGCTCTGAAGAGAGAGACTCAACCTTGTCCACTTTGATTTATGTTTGTTCATTCGGTGATTCAATAGGAAGGTCAGGTGAGCCTCGCTGAAATATTCTGTTATACATTTTCTCTAGTCAGAACAATGAAAAGCCATTTGCCACCTCCCTCTCCTGTAACTTGTAATGCCGGGTAGGCGCATAGAGAGCACCTGCTCCCAGCATCCTGGAGAGACTAGGAAAATATCATCGCAAAACAATGGCACCTTGAGGACACCTCACTACAGCCAAGTGTGTTCAATGTTCACTAGGTCGTAGCGACCTTTTAACCGTCCTGATCAATAGAACCTCTTGTTCAGTTACTGCAGCTGGCTCAGAGAGGCGGCTATCCAGCTACATTGGTTCACTGATGTGGAGCTTCAGAGCTATTACCACTAGAGAGCCTGATCCTCCTGAGCGCCGAACGCCCTCAGCTCTCCATGCCAATAGTTGAGGGCACTCAGCCTCTTATGGAAAAGTCCTGGGGAATTAAATAGACTATCATAGAGAATTGTGTCCCTGCTATAGGATGTTACAGCATGGTTAAATAAAATTATTATTATTTATCTATTATTTATTTTGAATCAACAAGAACAAAAGCTTTCTCTGAGGGCGATATTCCACAGTTGCTACTGCAGGGTTTCTTGTACTTCCCCTCTGAAGCAATTGATGCTGGGATAGAGGTATCACCACTTTGATTCTGTCTGACATTTTCCATATACCTAGGGCCTGCAGGTACCAAATAAAGATTGAGGACCCATTGTGCTATGCACTGTACAGAGACACAGTAAAAAATAATTCCTGGCCCAAAGAGCTCACAATTGAAGTTATGGAAAGATGGAAAAGGTGAGCGAGACAGAAAAGCAGGTAGGGAAAAGAAGACATGGAGGAAGTAACAGTAAAACAAGCTGGCAAATGTACATTAACCAGAGGTTTCCGTTCACTTGGTTTGCAATTATCACGTTATTTTCTATTAAATTCTGTAGGATTATAGAATAGTTTCTATAGAAACTCAATTAGTTTAATCTTTCTTCAGTTCTGTAAGACTTTTCTATAAAGGGTGCTGAACAGGTACTGGCCTATTACATGTGTGTGCACATTTGCTATAATGGAAAGCACCAGTAAGACATAGAGTCAAGAGACAGTCCACGTATTCACAGTTGTAGTCTCTGCGGGTCTCATCTCTAAACACAAAACTAGGATGGCTGCCAAATAATCCATTTTGAACATCCGTAACACCCTCCTCATTTTAGGCAAGTGAAATTGTTCAGCCTTATGCTAAAGCCACAAGAGAAGGTAAATACTGACTGACCCCAGACTGGATGAAAATGGCTCTATGAAGCCATCACCTATGAAAAATGCCTATCACTAGCTATCTGGGCTGGAATGACTATAATGCGACAAAATACAATTAGAGTCAACTGAATTGTCTTTTCAAAATTTCATAGAAAAAAGGGTAGTAATTTTCAATGAAAATTTTCACAAAAATTCCAACCCATTTTTCCGCCAGCTGTGAACAGAATAGAATAGAATCTACCCAGAACCATGTTAATTTTGATGGTGTGCATAAAATACATTATGAAAAAAACCAAAAATATGAGAAAATAAATGCTCAGCAAGAGGGATTTTTATTTGAAGTGCTAGGGTCCTTGAGCTGAAATAAAAATATATACTGTAAATACCTTGTATCGGTTCTTCATCATGATTTCTGACAACCCGTTATTAGTGTTTTTGGAGGGACCTCTCTGAACTAAGAAGGTTTTTGAATTTGATTCCCTTTTAAGTGACTCTGTCATCCCTTTCTGTGAGGATGGAAGACTCAATTAAGCAGCTGTTTCAGCAGGGGTTCCTCAGTCCTTTGAATGCTCAGCATGTAAAAGGGGAGGAGAAAAAAAAAAGAGTCATCCCACATCAAAATTCTGCCTTATGTTTGTGACGGGTTGGATCACAGAAACCCCCTTGGGAGCTGCCACCCGACGTGCCAAGACTACCCCTGCTTCTGTTTTCCCTGCCAGCTCAGGACTCCAGCACCCCGTCTTGCTGAATTAGACACTCCAGTCCACTTCAACACAGACTCAGGGTCTGAATCACTTGTCCCAAAACTGTAAGTTTACCCAAAAACAGCTCACAGGAGTGTGCTTGTCTTTAGCACTCAGATGCCCAACTCCCAATGGGGTCTAAACCCAAATAAATCCGTTTTACCCTGCATAAAGCTTATGCAGGGCAAACTCATAAATTGTTCGCCCTCTATAACACTGATAGAGAGATATGCACAGCTGTTTGCTCCCCCAGGTATTAATACATACTCTGAGTAAATTACTAAATAAAAAGTGATTTTATTAAATACAGACAGTAGGATTTAAGTGGTTCAAGGTAGTAACAGACAGAACAAAGTAAGTCACAAGCAAAATAAAATAAAATGCGCAAATCTATGCCTAATCAAACTAAATACAGATAATCTCACCCTCAGAGATGCTTCAGTAAGTTTTTCTCAGACTGGACACCTTCCAGGCCTGGGCACAATTCTTTCCCCTGGTACAGCTTTTGTTCCAGCTTAGGTGTTATCTAGGGGCTTCTCCATGATGGCTCCTCTCCCTCTCTCTTCTCTTCCACCCCTTTATATATCTTTTGCATAAGGCGGGAACCCTTTGTCTCTCTGGGTTTCCCCCCCCCCCCCCCCCACTGGAAAAGCACCAGGTTAAAGATGGATTCCAGTTCAGGTGACATAATCACATGTCACTGCAAGACTTCATTACTCACTTGCCAGCACACACATATACAGGGAGACTCACAGGTAAACAGCCATCTGCAGACAATGGGAGTCATCAAGATTCCAAACCATTATTAATGGCCCACACTTTACATAATTACAATAGGCCCTCAGAGTTACATTTTATATTTCTAGTTTTAGATACAAGAGTGGTACATTTATACAAATTAGATGATCATACTCAGTAGATTATGCACTTTGTAATGATACCTTACAAGAGACCTTTTGCACGAAGCATATCCCAGTTACATTATTTCACTTATTACCGTATTTTCTCTAAATCTATCCCAGTTACATTATATTCACTTATTATCATGTTTTTATAAAACCATATAGACTGCACAACGTCACAATGTTACAATTTGACCTTGCTTACTCGTGAGTCTTGTTCAAGGTCATCTGGAGAGTTGTTGAAATGTCTTGTTGGTTGAAAACAAATTGTAGCACAGAAATTGGCATATTCCATAATGGGCATGAAAGTACATGGAAGCCAAGGGAAGTCCCCCCATTCCATGGACGTCAATGGGCTGTGGATCTGACTCTTTACGAGGCAAGATCCCATTTTATAGGATGACCTTACATTTGGATCAGAAATACTTGCAGACCTGCCCATGTTCCAGCTCACTTGTGTAATGTCCATTTCAGGGTGGAATATGTACTGTATGTGAAAGTCACCCCTGTGCAGGAGCGGGCTGATGTTCCAGTCAAGTCCCACTTGAGATTTAAGTGAGACTTAAATTATGCATATGAATTTCACCCACTGGGAACATGGAGAAAGCCCCGCATGACTTTGAATACAGAACTTTCCACAGAGCTTCAATGCTTCAAACAGTCCATTTGCTTTAAAAAAAAAAAAGAATATTTTAAAGAAAAGCTGCACTTTACTTGAAGGAGACCAACACCTACCTATGGCCAATATGTTATGGACTTAATCATTCCACATACATAAAGGGCACATAGCTTATGTTAAAGACCCTGGAATAGAGGAGACTGGAAAAACTGACTAGATCCAGCTTTCAATCAAGGTGGCAAAAAGCGGACATGACACTGTTCTAAGTACCTGAGGGATCAGACATCAGAAAGGAAGTTTAATCAGATACAGTGCTTATAAGTCTAGTTTTGTGGGTTTTCAGTGAATCTATTACACAATAGACCACAGGATTCCAATACAGACTGCAGCACTTCATTGACAACTATGAATATATTCCATTTATGATGAACATTTGCTCTATTTTTTGATAATTCTATTACTTGAGTTCAGAGAAGGTTTATGGACTGGAAAAACCTCAGATGTGGTCATGAATGTTTGATGCCTCCACATATAATGTTATTGCTCTAAAGTGATTCCATGTTGGAATTATTGCATTCAGACAGTCTGTGGTCATACCACAGGCCAGTGGGAGCACTTGGAGGCACATTAAAAATTATGTACTTTCTATCCTACTGGATTTTATTTCCCATTGAAACTGGCGCTAACTCATTCTGTGTGCTCTTGTGGATGGCTGTGTTGGTCTTAACTGAGAAAAAAAATGAGACTTTCTAAGGTGCATAATGAGCTGCTATTGGTTATGATTCTGTGTACAGTATCTAAAAACTAGCCACGTGCTAGCCAATTTGAAGGTACACTCCACCTCTTTGCAATCATTTAGGATGATGGAAGAAGAAAGATTGCATAGAGATATGCAGGATTTTTTCAATCTGTGGATACACCTCTACCCTGATATAACGCGACCTGATATAACACGAATTCGGATATAACGCGGTAAAGCAGTGCTCCGACAGATCAAAGCAAGTTTGATATAACGCGGTTTCACCTATAACGTGGTAAGATTTTTTGGCTCCCGAGGACAGAGGTAGAGGTGTATTTAGAATAATTTGCCATTCAGGCCTCTCACTAACTAGCATGTTTGATTTCGAGCACGTATTGGCTATCTCACATCATTGTCTATCAACCCACAGACAACCCTATCTTGAAGATCCAGATAACTTAGAGTTAGTTGTGTATACACATCACTTTATGAGAAATGGTTTGCCAAGATGATTAGAAATGAAGAGGACTTTGATGAACTTTGGTGGTCAGAATTAATTCTTCCCCAAAACTTTCAAGAGCAGTCACAACAGTTATCAACCATTCTGAATGCAAATTTGGATTGGCCTGTATTAAGGAAAACACCAGACTAGAGCTGGATCCAATGCACACAAGTTCAGAATCCTGTTCTGAACCTGAATTTCCCCAAAATTTCAAAAATTGTTCATAGTGATATGAACCAGCAATGAAGTTTGGATCTGGATTTGCTAGAGTTTGGAGACTTTCAGATGTAGTGATTTGGTTTTGGCCCATCTCTACTTGCAATGTTTGCACTTTCTGGATTACAAGTCTTGGCTGTATTAATACCACTCATCAACACCATAGGGGCTATAGAGATAAGTGGCCCCCCATAACATTATCAGCAAGACATGACATATGGCAAAAAACCCACAGGTATTTAGGGAACTTTCTACAGCCATTTTCTAGATATAAGGATTTCCATCCCAGAATGGGATGGCATAGGGTGAGCCAGCAAAACTGGATTTTTCCGTTTTTTTTCTCTATCCCAGAAGCATCATGAAACACTTTAAAAACCAGAATAGTCACAGGACAGCCCCTTGATCCCACTTTTCAGCTTGCAACACACAGTTAATTAGAAAGGTTTGTCTTTTTTCTCGCTCTGTGTTTTCCTCCTGAGGATGGATGCTCCCACACTCATAGGGTCTAACGCAAGATTGTTGCAGCTTTCTATAACTGCACACTTGGCCAGCCTTAGCTTCTCTTCACGTCTCTGTTATAAACTACCTGGAGATTTCATTTCTGACAGCTACTTGTATGTTCATGAATAAAAATCTACTACGCTGCAGGATTTCAGTTTTATAGTGTCTGGCTGGATTGCACTTATTTAGGTAGAATGCAATCAAGCATGACTGTAAAAAATAACCCCACAATGTGGTTCCTTCTCCCACCCCATATATTACAAGTGGCAGCCTCCACATTAAAAAAAGAACACACATGCACACACACACAAGATATGGAGCTTTTCTGAAATTGAACATGCTCTTATAAGAACTAGTTCAAAGCATTATTGATCCCTGCAATTGGTGAGATATTATTTCTGGGTCAGGAAGCAGCTGGGGTACTTGGTTATCTGCATTTTATTATTTATTTCTTAGCGCACTGGTTCAAGTAGCCATGAATAATCTAGCTCCAAACCTAGAAATTAACCTTTGAAGGCCTTTGTGTCCTAACAGTGTAGTTGCCAGTCAGGATTTGAGTTAAAAAAGTAGATAAGAAATAGACTGAACCAGTTGATTCTATCTCTTTCCTCCAAGATTCATGGGACCAGAGAAGAAGCCTGCATTTCTCTAATGGACCCCGATTTAGTCAGACATTAGATTGACTGCTAGTTACTTATGGATTAGACAACTGAAGTCCTGTCCCCTGGACGAATTAGAGGAAGCACCATAAAACAAACACACATAATATTGGCAAACCCAAGTATTAAAAAATCATGAGTCAGGTTCCAAAAAAGCATGAGATTGACTTTCAAATCATGAGAGTTGAAAAATAAAACCAATAATACTTTGGGTTCTTTTTGTTTGCCTTCTGGTTTTGAGTTTTTGGACACGTGTTGGTCATATTTTCACATTATCCAATTCATCCCCATGACTGTGAGGTAGGTAAACGTGTGCTGTGCATCATGTATATTAGAGAAGCACCGGATAGGAAATGACCTTTCTCCTTCCTCAAAACTTTCATCCCAGGATTTCAAAGTAGTATTATTACATTTTATGGAGAGGTAGAACTAAGGAGCAGCAAGGTGAAGTGATGGACTAGGACCATGTAGCAAGTCAAGGGCAGAGCCAGGAAAAGACACAGGTGTCCTCATTTCTAGCCACCTGTTCTAACAATTAGACCTAGCTCCTCTCTCAGAGCCAGGGATAGAACACAGGAGTCCTGATTCTGAGCCACCCGCTTTAACCACTAGCCTCCACAGCCTGCCCTTGCGATATTGCCAGGAATTAAATATCTCTCTCTCCCCCTTTTTACAAGAACTCTACCTCCCTCTCTATAAATCACGCCGTGCACACACTGCTCATGTGGCTATGGAGCACTTGCTCTCAGCTCTAACAAAGCTCAGCCTGATTATAGCCAAGTGACTCACAGGATATTTTGTTATTGCAACGTTACTTTTAAAATGCTTCAGTCATTTTTGTCATTATTTGTCATGGCAACGGCAATTGGGGCTTTTCTTTCCTGGCCCTCCCATTAGTTTCACTCTAAACTCTCCGCTCATTTCGCTCTCTGAACAAGGGGGGTATTGATTTGCCATCCTATTCGAGTCTCAGAGAGGCCTTGGCTCCCTTCATGTGTTCTTGGCATTGAGTTGCAGTCAGAGCCCAGCAGATTTTCATCCCCATTAAATACAGGAGCTGGGTAGCGACCAAATTGTGCACTCACCAACATGCTGGTGGGGACAGAGCCAAGATTTTGCCCACTCCCTGCCATCCCATTTCCTGCCCACCTGTATGGGAGGGGGAGCAGCAGGCCCAGCTGTGACTGCTCCCCCATCCCTCCCTCCACCCCCAGCTTCTACTTATGATGCAGGTAGCCCATGAAGGGAAATAAAGGGACTCCTTACATTCATGTTTTTTGCTGCAGGAATGTAGTAAGAGCCACAATTTGACCCGTAATGATCTCAGCAGAAGGTCCTGGAGTGGTGGTCTAAGGCAACACAAGTGTCTCTTAATAGGTTATGTCTACACCACAGAACCTATGCTGGCATAGCCATTCTGGCATGGTCTCCTGGTGGAGGTGCAACCTTCCAACAACGAAAGGAGTTTTTCTGCCAGTGTAGGAACAACACCTCCCCAAACGACATTAGCTATGCCAACAGAAGCACTGCATAATAATGCTAAAAACATCAAACCAAGAACATGCCATAAAGCTGAGTGAGTAATCACAACTCCTGTTTGATGTCCACTGCTCTGCACCAGTGAATCAGAGTGCAGTGAGAACAGATGGTTTCTTAGAAAGGATTTAACAATATTTCTCAGCACTTTTCACTCTCAAAGTGTTTTGAAAACATTAACCAATTAGAGTTCACTTATTCTCCCTCCCATAGTATTTCTCTACTTCACAGGGAGATCGTGAAGTTAAATACATCAAAGATAGTGAGGTGCTTAGATGCTACACTAGCTCACATCAGCATGGGGAAATTAGTTTTTGTAGTGACCCATCCACTCCCAGTCTTTATTCAGGCCTAATTTGATGGTGTCCAGTTTGCAAATGAATTCCAGTTGTGCAGTTTCTTGTTGGAGTCTGATTTTGAAGTTTTTTTGTTGACGAATTGCCACTTTTAAGTCTGTTATTGAGTGTCCAGGGAGATTGAAGAGTTCTCCGTTCTTGAATGTTATAATTCTTGACGTCTGATTTGTGTCCATTTATTCTTTTGCGTAGAGACTGTCCGGTTTGGCCAATGTACATGGCAGAGGGGCATTGCTGGCACATGATGGCATATATCACATTGGTAAATGTGCAGGTGAGCGAGCCCCTGATAGTGTGGCTGATGTGATTAAGTCCTATGATGAATAATGTGGTTAGGTCCTAGGCCTGAATAAAGACTGGGAGTGGATGGGTCACTATAAAAACTAATTTCCCCCTGCTGATACTCACACCTTCTTGTCAACTGTTTGAAATGGGCCACCCTGATTACATTGGCCTCATTACCACTACAAAAGTGATTTTTCCTCCTGTTGAAAATAGCCCACTTCCACTTTAATTGAATTGTCTCGTTAGCACTGATCCCCCCACTTGGTAAGGCAACTCCCATCTTTTCAGGTACTGTGTATATATACCTGCTACTGTATTTTCCACTCCATGCATCTGATGAAGTGGGTTATATCCCACGAAAGCTTATGCCAAATACATTTGTTAGTCTCTCAGGTGCCACAAGTACTCCTCATTGTTTTTAGTAATTTTGGGTTCTTAATTAGGACATCCGCCCTTTGGAAACCAAGTTCCTTTAAGGTGGCCACCCATTGACTGAGGAACCCAAAACGACGAGTCACTTTTGAACATTTGGGTTGTTGTCCTCATTTTACATATAAGGAAACAAAGAAGTTAAGTCAGAGGTTCTCAACTGGGGGAGCCTCAAACTTTCTAGGGGGGCCTGGCGCGCCTTCTGATAATTCTGTAATTATAGTAAAAGTGGTCAGCCAAGTGCCAGGTTGCAAAGCCACTCGGTCAATTCTCTCACTGACTGAGATCGGCAGCATTAATATAGGTCACGTGTTTTCATAGTACCATTTGACTCGCTTTTTTGGTAATTTGCACTGTATTTCCAGAACAGACGCATTATTGCTATGTGCCAGTATCCTTCTCACTATTGTAAGGGGGCGGGGGCCCAAGTAAAATTTAAAAAAAAAAGCTAATGTGGGGCATGATTAAAAAAAGGTTGAGAACCTCAGGGGTTAAGTGACAGTCTAGAGCCAGAGCTCCTGAACTCTATGTAGGCCAGTGGACAACAGCACCTGTCTCTTTACAAGTAAAGAGTGGTAACAAGCAACAAATGTGAGTGTTTGAACAAAGTGAATTAAAAAATCAGTATATTAGTGCAAACTGCTTTAACTCTCACAGACAAGATGTCTCTGCAATTTTTCCATGTAATTTTGCTCTCCTTTATCTGACAAGCTGGAATCTTGCCATTTTCTAAATCATAGAAGCATAGAAATGGAGGGGCTGGAAGGGACTTCAGGAGATCATTTAGTCCAGCCCTCTGCACTGAGGGAGAACTAAATAAACCGAGACCATCTGTGACAGGTGGTTTTTAAGAACAGGTTAGACAAACTCCAATTATGAGGATTCCACAACCTCCTTTGATAACCTATTCCAGAACTTAACTATTCTTATAGTTAAAAAGTTTTTCCTAATGTCTAACCTAAATCTCCCTTGCTGCAGATTAAGCCCGTTACTTCCTCGCCTACCCTCAGTGGACATGGAGAACAGTCAATCACAGCCCTCTTTATAACAGCCCCTAACATATTTGAAGACTGTTATCAGGTGGCCCCCCACCTCAGATGCAAAATGATAAAAGCAAATATGATTCCCAAGCCACCACCCCCATCCCCACCACCAGAGCTCCAGAAAGAAAGGAAGGAGAAAACCCTGTAATTTCCCCAAAACACGCAAAGGATTATGCTATACAGCCTCCTGCCAAGCATTCTCCATCGCTATATGTGCATAAACTTCAGAGAGAGATCTATAATGCGTTAATTGCCCGGCTAATGCTCCTTTGCTTAAAATAATGTTGAACATTTAAGTACTTGCTTTCCCTGACTCTACTCTGGGCACTGTATTGTTGTGAGCTAGGTTAAACCTTGTTATTAGTTGAGTTAAAACCTTGTTGCAACTGAGGTATGACCACGCCCTTCTTTTAAGACAGTTATAAAAAAGAGACAAATATGGGGCCACACCTAAAACAAGGCATAATGGAGTCTGCCGCAAAACTAGCAACATCTGGCTGGAGCATTCCACCTAGGGTGACCAGGCAGCAAATGTGAAAAATCAGGACAGGGGTGGGCGAGTGGGGTAATAGGAGCCTATATAAGAAAAAGACCCAAAAATCGGGACTGTCCCTTTAAAATCGGGACATCTCGTCACCCTAATTCCACCAGGTATTGTTCTGACCAGATGTATGTGTGTGTCTGTGGGTGTGGAAGACTCTAGCTGGGGCACACTGGGCAGAAAAGAAACTGAGACTCAGAAGCAGAGCAGGAAAGCCAAGCAGCAGTCTGGTGTATAACCCTGGAAGAAGTTAGACAGAGAACTTTTGGGTCTGGTGCTGACTGAACAGAATTGGAGATGTAAGTAAAGAAATGACATATTTTGGGTTGGGTTCTGTCTGCATTCACAGCAGCAGGACTTTGTATATTCCTTGTAAATAAACAAGATTGCATAAAAGAAAATACCAGATACGATTATCAATTTCTGCTCACAACTGGAACATCCCCAGTGCTCTGATCTTTGGCTAGCTGTTAAGGTCAAAAAGAGGCAACAACAGTAACAAAAATAGCTCTGCGGTCAGATTAATCATGACACCCAGTGTTTGCCAGATTAACTGACTATGCTCTCGTCAAAAATGAACAGTGTTTGTATAGCTCAAAGAAATATCGCTCAAAATGACATTAGAATTTTGTTTCCCATTGGTAAGGAATGGAGATTTAAAAGACCAGTCAACGTTAGCAATATTAATATGTCCAGTCTGCAGTCGATTGAGAAGGTGCTTTCAACTTGCACAGACATTTTCTCTTTTAATAATTTTGAGGTACCTGAATTTTGGTTCTCACCAAGACGTGGGTAGCACTAAGCATGATAATTTTGCATCTTAATTGCTTCAAGATTAATATCACATCAATTTACAGCATCATGTGTTAAAAACTGAAACACAGATTTCGCCATGCTGAGACCAAACTGGCTAAGGTAAAATGCAGAGAGTTGCTGTAAATCTACCTCAGGAGAGATGAGGAGAGGGGGAAAAGCTTGTGTGTATCAGAGAAGGAGAGTAAGGACATTTGTATGTGATGGCCCCTTATTCTCAATTAGCCTGAACATCTTCCTGGGTTTGGAGTTTTTTTGGTCAATAATCACATTTTTGACAAAAAATTGATTGAAAACTGAAAATTTGGGAAATTTCCAACCAGCTCTATTTTTAATACCACATTTTATATAGTAAAAAACACAAACATAACTGTATCTACATTGGCAGTGTGGGGCATTGTACCACTTTAATTATACTGCTGTACTGATATACTCATGCAAATTCACAACAAAATAAATGGAGAACTGCTGTTAGGAAGCTGCCAAACGACCACAGCTAATATGTGGATTTTCCCACCAACACACAGGATCCTTTCCTTTCATGCATTCACTGCAGCTTCAGAAAGGTTTTACACAGAAGTCCCAGACTGTATGTTGCTTGCCCAGCTAGCTGGCTAGTCAACACAACAATCCAGAAATGCTCTAGCTGATTTTTAAATTAGGAATTGTGAACCTCCCCTTTGCTGTGCAGTTTCCAGCTCATGAATTATTTATAAAATTAGGCATCAATTAATTTAATTGTTTCTCCTGGCGTCTACGCTGGTATTATTCCCTTGAATTGATTTTCCCATAAGGACCATTCTAGAGTCCTTTTTATTTATTTATTTATTTATTGTTAACAATAGTCCATTTCTTTCACAGGAATTGGCTACTTTTTATCGCAGTCACATCAGCCCCGTTAATTGCTCTGCTTGGAATCCACTTAACTTTTCAAATTACTGAGGAAGAAGTCAAGAACGGTCACATTTTTGCCAGGCCTTGACAATGATGGATTTGAATTTTGTGCTCCCCTATTTGCATCCCTTCAGATGATTGGTTAAAATATACAATGCCTCCCTGTAATATATTTTTCTTTTTCTTTTGGAACTATAAAATTGATTATTTCTTTTTTAAAAATGGAAATAAAATATCTGCAGAACCCTCTGTCACACATCTTGATCGGGATCTGATTTGATTTTTTAAAAAGTAATTGAAAATTAACACAACGCTAACCCCCATCTTAAGGCCAGGTCTACACTAGGATATTAGGTTGGTATAACTATGTCACTAAGGGGTGTGAAAAATCCACACCCCTGAACAAATCAGTTAAACTGACCTAGCCCAGGTGTAGACAATGCTAAATCAATGGGAGAATTCTCCTGTTGACATAGCTACTGCCCCTTGGGGAGTTGGAGTACCTACACCAATGGGAGAAGCCCTCCCATCCGCATAGGTAGAGTCTTTACTGAAGTGCTGTAGCTGTCCTGCTGCAGTGTTTTAAGTGTAGATCAACCCTCAGTCTTTTCCCCATGCCTGACTGCTTCTAGGGGATCCATCCCTAAGGATCTACGAGCCTGATTCTCATGTACACTGTAAGTATGCCTACACTAGGAGCCTGGGGTGTGATTCCCAGTTCGTGTAGACATACTCACGCTAGCTTTCATCGAGCTAGCCATAGTATCATTGGAAGCAGCAGCATGGGTTAACCCAGCTGAGTACATACCCACAGGGTTTAGTCAGGCTTGTACTTTGCGTGGCTAGCCTGTGCTTCTGCTTGCCACTGCCTGTGTTGCCCCCGGCTACACTATTATTTTTAGCGTGCTACCTCGATGACAACTAGCACCACTATGTCTACACGAACTGGGAATCACACCCCCAGCTCCAAGTGTAGACATACCCTGAGACCCCTTTACACTATTCTTGGAGTGTAAAGGGGCCTTTCCACTGCCAATTCTCTTTCCACTGCCAGAGCAGTCCCAGAGATTCTCCCTCTGACAGAGAGACTTCCACCTTCTAGACAGTCTAGTGAACATAGGAATGGCCATACTGGGTCAGCTCAAAGGTCCGTCTAGCCCAAGATCCTGTCTTCTGACAGTGGCCAATGCCAGGTGCTTCAGAAGGAATGAACAGGTAATCAGCAAGTGATCCATCCCCTGTCGCCCATTCCCAGCCACATTGAGCCACACCTGCTCCCAATCAGCGGACAATTACCCTCAGCTCCTTGCAGGGCTCCAGCACCTGAAGCAGGAAAATCCTGCCAACCTATTAGAGCTGTAGGGATCCATGATTCCATCTCAAGTCTCACTGCAAGATTGTTCTCATAGTATATTCATCTATTTTCTGTTTCTCAAATCATGTGGCTTCCACGGTTTCGCTCGGGAGACTTTCACAGTCAGATAGATTTCACACTTGGGAAATTCTCCCCAGTCAAGTTATATTTTTTCCTTATCTTAGTTTAAGTCCATCCCTCCTGGTTCCACCCTTATGTCACCCTACAAAATT
Organism: Terrapene triunguis; assembly: GCF_002925995.2. Taxonomy (NCBI): domain Eukaryota; kingdom Metazoa; phylum Chordata; order Testudines; family Emydidae; genus Terrapene; species Terrapene triunguis. Next base: position 11,612,191 of record NW_020664404.1, read on the forward strand.
CCTCCCTATCTTTTTTGCTCCATTGTGGCTTTACCATGAGCGCCAGATAAGGGGCAGCGTGTTATTGTGCTGCCCCAGGAGCAGCCTGGGAATCACACTGTCTCTCTGAATGTCTGCTACATGGGGTAAGTGCCGTTGTGATAATTGGACCTACAAATTTATCCTAATTGTGAGCGCCACTGTAAAAAGGGAATAAAAGTTCAGAAAATGCCGCAATAACCTATCACAATAGACACTGATGGGAAAAGATGCAAAACGAAGACAAAAAAGAATTTGTCCAAATAAAGAGGCCTCCAGATATAACTCAAGGATTTCATTAAGGATTGCATGCCTGTAATCAAAAAATATGGGGGACTGGAAATCGATGGGGCCAAAATTGGTGTGTCAGAACTAATGGACAGTGAAGGGATAGGCTCTTCTACCCATCACTCCCTTTTGGGGTCCTTACAGAAGAGTCTTTTTGGAGAAGTGAGGAGGAGGCAACCAAAATGCTGACTGACTGAAAGACAAGACAAGGGGAATGAGGAAGCTTCACCATCATGGATACCCCTCCCCCCACCCCATCATCTCCTGTATGCCAGACTGTCTTCATCCTAATCCTGAGAGATGTGCTGAGCAGACTGGGCCAGCGAGAGGGAACCAGACGACATTGCAGCCTCCACTGGCTTCGGCTAAATCCCTAAAACTGCCTGGGATGTGAGACTTTGTCACACCCCAGCTCCACCTAGCGTGTCCTTTTTGCTTCCCCACTTTATTTAATCTCTTTCCTATCCCTCTCCTTTTTTCCTTCTGTCTACTAAGAGTCTGTCCTCGCCAGCCAAGTCTTTATATTTTGAAACACCGCTGTAAATCTGTGACCAGAAAGAGACAGCTAAATGCAACGCCCTAAAAAGGCTGATGTTGGTAAAAGTTTGCCAAGTCTTGGAGTGGCTGATGTACCATGTCCCCTGGCACTGTGTTTTTCCAGAAGCGAGGCTGCAAATGAAAGTCAGCACCAGAGACAGATGCTAGATTTTCTATCTTTGCTGTTCTTTTGTCTGCCCATTTTGCATGCGTGTGTCTTGTTTTGTCTTCGAGGAAACAGGATTGGACGTTAACAACAACAGCAATAATAACAACTCCAGCCCATCTGAACCAGCTTCTTCTCTTTTCCCCAAAAGGGCGTTGTCATCTTTAATATCGGCTAAGAGACAGTCAGACAAGATTCCACTTCCTCCCCCACCCCCCGCAGCCCAAGAATCTCTGAAGGGAACAAGAGGTGTTGTTACAGTGAAAGTCTTAATTAATACTTTACATTTCAAATGCTTTAACTGTTTTCCCTGTTTTCCTATATCTTTAATAAAGGGTTAAAAGGATTTTTAGTGGTGCGATTGCCATGGTATTAAGCAGACTGAGGTCTCTGTATCCTGAAACTTGTTTAACACTGTTTAATGTTGAACAGTTTCAGGGTCATGTTTATATCATTGACTCTCTGCCCCCCTTTATTCCATCTAAATTAATACAACAGTGCCCTGAGAGCCTATATCTATATAGCATACATACCCCAGCACACCAGTCTAGCTATGCCTGCTGGGAGGAGAAGTCTTGACTCCAGTCTCATTCTGTCCATTTGCACAGGTGGTGGGGAATGTAGGAGCCCCATGCAAGTACACTAGTACCCATGAGTCTCATACCCTGTGCATTGGAATGAGATGATGCCTTACTCCCCTTTACTCCCTTCTGCAGCTTCCAAGCCTGGTTATATATTCTCTAGGTCCCTCCAACTCCTTTGTCATTCCTTAGCCAAGTTGCACATATTAAATACCTTTACTGTGTCTCATATAACTGGTTCCTCTTATGTCAACTCCTTCCATTTAGTCTGTGTCTTTCTGGTATTGAGGTATGCAAGACAGAATGCAGTATTCCAGGTGATGTCTAACAAGGGTTGTATAAAGAAGGATGATCAACTCCCTGCTGCACTATTTCGGGTTTTGTTATTTCTACATTATCAGGGAACGGCATGGCATGATTGTTATAGCAAGGTGGTTCAGACTAAGATTTATTATTACTGGCTGCTGCAGATTGTAAAGGGTTAAGTTAATCTAGTGTACATTTTGACTAACAGCAACTCAGCATCTTACTGAGCTATTGATTCTATCTTCTTCAAGCAAGTTCCCTAAATGGCATTTTTTGTTCAATACAATAGGAGCCTTTTACTAGTGCACCAATGCAAATAAAGTAGGTGTGATTACCATGAATTGATCTTACTTCTTGGAGATTAAAGCCTCAGGGGTGGAATTATCCTGGAATGAATTTGACCAAACTGGATTTTCAGAGTTTTGAAGATCTTGTTTCTGTTTTCTTCTCACCAAGTTGAATTTACAAGTTGAATGGAGAACAAAAAAAGGATCCAAATGTAGTTAAAGTGATACAACGCTCATCATGTGGACAGATATATCAGTATAAAGGTGCTTTATATTGGTATAGCTATTCTTGTATGGGAAGGGGAATAACTATACCAATATGAGGCTATGGATGCACTACAGATTCTGCCAGTTTAGCTATATTGTATGCAGCAGTGTTGTAGCTGTGATGGTCCCAGTTTAGCTACACTGGTCAGAGGCATGATAAAGGATGATCTCTAATGGACAGAGCTACGCTGGCAGAAGTCCCCAGTGCAGTGTAGCATAGTGTATTGCACTTTTACTTGTCTAGCTTATTTCACTCATGGGGGGTAGTTTTACCATACTGGTATAAAGTGCAGCTTTGTTGGTACAGCTGTGTCCACACCAGGAGGCCTTTTCTGGTATAGCACACCAGTAATCCTATACTGGTAAAGTGTTTCTAGTGTGGGTGGCCTAAGTCACCTTTATATCAGTATAACTGCAGCCATACTAGGGTTTATCCCAATATTTCTATTTTGGTAAAAATATCACACCCATAACTGGCATAGTAATTCCAGTAAAACTTAAATTTAGATCCTGCCTTAGGGTATGTCTACACTACGAGAGTAGTTTGATTTTACTTAAATCGAATATGTGGAATCGATATTACAAAATCGAATGTGTGTGTCCACACTAAGGACAGTAATTCGACTTTGTGAGTCCACACTAACGGGGCAAGCGTTGACATTGGAAGCGGTGCACTGTGGGCAGCTATCCCACAGTTCCCGCAGTCCCCGCTGCCCATTGGAATTCTGGGTTGAGCCGCCAATGCCTTCTGGGTAAAAAAATGTGTTGAGGGTGCTTTTGCGTAACTGTTGTCATCCGTCCGTCACTACCGCCCTCCCTCCCTGAAAGCGCCGGCGGGAAATCAGTTTGCACACTTTTCTGGTCAGTGACAGCGCGGACGCCACAGCACTGCGAACATGGAGCCCGCTGCGACCATCGCTGCAGTTGTGGCCGTTGTCAACACCTCGCAGCTTATCATCCACCTTTCCCAGAGGCAGATGCAGAGAAATCAGGCGAGGAGGCTACAGCACCGCAGTGAGGACCTGAAGTCTGAGAGTAGCACAGACCTGTCAGAAAGCACGGGACCCCGCGCCGAGGACATCACGGTGGCAATGGGTCATGTTGATGTTGTGGAACGGCGATTCTGGGCCCGGAAAACAAGAACGGACTGGTGGGACCGCATAGTGCTGCAGGTCTGGGATGAATCACAGTGGCTGCGAAACTTTCGCATGTGGAAGGGGACTTTCATGGAACTTTGTGAGTTGCTGTCCCCTGCCCTGAAGAGCAATGACACCCGGATGCGAGCAGCCCTGACTGTCCAGAAGCGAGTAGCCATAGTCCTCTGGAAGCTTGCAACACCAGACAGCTACCGGTCAGTCGTGAACCACTTTGGCGTGGGCAAATCTACCGTGGGGGTTGTTGTCATGCAAGTAGCCAACGCAATCGTTGAGCTACTGCTCTCAAAGGTAGTGACCCTGGGAAATGCGCAGGTCATCATAGATGGCTTCGCCACGATGGGATTCCCAAACTGCGGTGGGGCTATAGATGGAACTCACATCCCTATCCTGGGACCGGACCACCAGGCCAGCCAGTACATCAACCGAAAGGGCTACTTTTCAATGGTGCTGCAAACACTGGTGGACCATAGGGGACGTTTTACAAACATCAACGTCGGATGGCCGGGCAAGGTTCATGACGCTCGTGTTTTCAGGAAGTCAGGTCTGTTTAGACGGCTGCAGGAAGGTATTTACTTCCCGGACCACAAAATAACTCTTGGAGATGTGGAGATGCCTATAGTCATCCTCGGGGACCCAGCCTACCCGCTAATGCCCTGGCTCATGAAGCCCTATACTGGCACCCTGGACACTGAAAAAGAACTCTTCAACTACCGGCTGAGCAAGTGCAGAATGGTGGTGGAGTGTGCTTTTGGCCGTCTCAAGGGGAGATGGAGAACCTTACTGACTCGCTGTGATCTCAGCGAAACCAATATCCCCATTGTTATTGCAGCTTGCTGTGTGCTCCACAATCTCTGTGAGAGCAAGGGGGAGACCTTTATGGCGGGGTGGGAGGTTGAGGCAAATAGCCTGGCTGCTGATTATGCCCAGCCAGACAGCCGGGCGATTAGAAGAGCCCAGCGGGATGCGCTGTGCATCCGGGAGGCTTTGAAAGCTAGGTTCCTGAGTGAGCAGGGTAACCTGTGACTTTTCAGTTTGTGTACAGAGAAGCTGAACCTGCCCCCGTTTCTTTACCCACTAAATGTTCAGTATCCTCTCCAGTTACATACCCCGTTCCCCCCCTTCCAACACACATTTAAAAATAAAATCACTTGAATTTTGTTAATGAACACCGTTTTCTTTATTACTGTTTTCGCGGGAAAGTGTTGAACCCAGGGCCGGCGCCAGAATGCCGCCCCTAAAAATGTGCCGCGGCCGCCCTA